>NC_139939.1:9149706-9534706 GCF_963454915.1 Gymnoscopelus microlampas
ACAATGGCATCGCAGAGAGCTTGCTGTAGCCATCACAGTCAGTCGAAGCAACGACGGATAGGGCGCTGTGATAGTTGACATGTAGCTAACGCTAACGTGGTTGTCATGCCTGCAGGCTGCAGCGGCTGTGCAATCACTTTGTCAACAATGCACGTTCGTGTGGTGAATGTTATTATTGCTGCTCAGTTTGTCCATTGTAGATGGTGTATGTTGTGGGCTTGTGGAGAACTGTGTAGCTCCACAGCAACTCCAGTAACTAACGTAATGGCAGGACCGCCCCGTGCAACGCACGTTTAGGCTGCATTATGGTAATGTAGTAATTTCAGATAATTTCGGTCCGATTAGGGCAGTGGTTCTCAACCTTTTCAGGCCGCTCCCAACTGGGGACCCCCCCCCCCTTTTTGTTTGACTCTGTTCCACAAGTCAATATTGAGAAAATAGCTGATCTATATAAGCTCAAAACGCCTCACGTTGACAGACGTTGTAAGCTTGTAGATCGGCTATTTTCATTTTCATCTTTCTTATATTATTTCACAATTTGGCCAATGTTTTATAGTACAGTTTGTTGACTACTTTTGTTGCAGTAATGGTCTTTTCCTTCACTTTCGTTTTTTAGCGGCGCTGGCGCCGCTCTATACATAGTATAGAGCGGTCCTGCTCTATACCTGGCTTTTCCGTCAACGTTCTGATTGGTCAGGTCTGTCAACGTTCTGATTGGTCAGGCCCGCCAAGGTTCTGATTGGTCAGGTCCGCCAACGTTCTGATTGGTCAGGCCCGTCGAGGTTCTGATTGGTCAGACACGTCAACGCTCTGATTGGTCAGACACGTCAACGCTCTGATTGGTCAGACACGTCAACAAAGTGATTGGTCAAGCTTCACGTGACACGTGGCTATAAACACATTATAAACACATATCGATGACAAAATGTATCAAAGGCGCCGCTACCTTCACACAGGGTGTGTTTTTTATTGTCTCCGCCAGGCCGAAAGGCATGGCGCGAGAGTATGTTTTACCCCGTCTGTCTGTGGATACTGGATAGCTACTCTCCCGCGTCGTTGCCTTTATCGCAGCGAAACTGTGCACACACACAATTCAGAACCTCTGCCCAATTTATTCACATGGCCCTGTTATAGTGCCACCAGGAGGCCACTTTTTGCAAAACACATTTTTTCACAGTACTCCTACATATTTTGTCCAAACATCACGCAAATCGGTACACAGTATCTCTATAGTCATTAAAAAATACGGGTCTTTCAGATTTTTCATATTCCATCCTGATTGGCTAAAAATGGCTCCCAACGTTTGCAGGACTGCTCCGTTTTGACCAAAATGCCTCAAATTATGAACAGAGCATGCACTTTCCGTGCAACTTTGCACCCACATTCCCACTATGCCGAGGAAGAAATTCCACTTGAGATTTTTCTAAACAGCCTCATGGTGGCGCTATAACAGCCCGATTTGTGCTTTTACCTATAATTGCACCAATCTGTGTAAAACTTTGTATGTGCACTCTAGAGGTCAAGGAAAAACCTTTGCTATGCATTTTTCACATCTACCTTTAATAGCGCCACCAGGAGGCCGACTTATGTAAAACATATTTCTTTACATTACTCCTTCCCATATTATCTAAATTACACGCCAATCGGTACACATGATCTCTATAGTCATGTGATCAAGACGGATCTGTTTAATTTTTCATATTCCATCCCGATTGGCTAATAAGACTCACATTTAAAGTTTGCAGGAGTGGCCCGTTTAGAACAAAATGCCGCAAATCATGAATGCAGCGTCCGATTGCGGTCAACTTCGCACGCACATTCACACTATGTTGAGGAACACGTGCTACCATTTTAACATTGGCCTGTGGGGGGTCCCCACCGACAGGTTGAGAACCACTGTATTAGGGGAGAGTCAGTGAGAGCTGGATAAACGAGGTAAAATATGTCAAAAGGAGTCTGTACGGCTGTCGATAAATGAACACATGACGTCGGTGGGAGAGGAGATATTGTGTCTTTTGGACAAACAGCAGCGTGGTGCTGATGTTTGTTGTGTGAAGCAGCTTAAAGTCAGAGTGTTTGTGTTGGAGCGCCTCAGTGCGGCTGCAGAGTTCATGTGCAACCTCTTCCAGAGAGAGATAGAGACACTAGAAACTCTGCTGGAGGAAAAAAAAACACTGCTGGGCATTGACTTTCATATGGACATTGATCTAGTACTGCAGGTATGTCTGTTACACAAACACAACATCAAACTACACACTACAGGTATGATGCAGCGTTTGCATTCCAGCCAGCACGCCAGCGTAGTTCCCATATGGTTTCACGGTGCCCTAAACCATATGGACCCCATGTCGGCAATGTCAGCGGGATCCACTTCAGTTCCAACTGGGATGCCCTTGTTGGACATACGTGTGTTCTACCTGGGCCTTAGGTGGGCCCCACCTAGGCAATTCTATGTGGGGCCGAGGTGGGTCTTAACTGCGATGCCCATGCGGGCTATAAGTAGCTTCTACCTGGCCCTTAGGTGGGCCCCAACTAGCCACGTTTATGTGGGACCGAGGCGGATCCTAACTGGGTTTGCCCATGCACGCTTTAAGTGGGTTCTACCTGGGCCCTAGGTGTACCCTAACCAACCAGAGTGCAGTGCCCATCGCTCCAAATGTTGTGACGTCAGGGCTCTCAATACTGCACGTTGGTGGAGGAGGAGGGGCCGCAGGGCGACCACACACATCGCTGAACCAATGGTAGCCCACGGATGTTTCCTCTGGAGATTTACAATCTGCCCCTCTATGCCACATATCATCCACGCTCGGTCTTCACTGACCGAGCCACGGCCCCACTGGCCCTCATGACACTACGCCACTTATATGCGCTGCCAAGTGGCCGTGGGCGCTACGTGGGCGTGGCCGCGGGCTAGATGCGAGGCCGAGCCTCTAGTTTTAAGACAATTAAAGAACGAAAACTCGTCCAAACTCTTCGTTGGCAGGCTGACCTTGGTAGAATTCGACGCGTTAACTCGTCCATGGCAGTCAATGAGTTAATATTTATATACAGTGCATATACGTATGGTGCATCTCTCTCTCATACAAGACACACAATGCCGTGACCTTCCTCCATAATTGACCTTGTCTACAAGTATAACAAAACCAAAGTCTCATTCGTCCCGTTTTCATGTTGGTTGCTAGTCGTGCGGAAATTGGTGACCTGTGACTCCAGTGGTCTCTGTTTTGTGATTTCCATTATGAGCAGAGGCTGCATGAAATCCAATCAACATTTATTATTCCATGATTGTGTCTCGATTGAACAAGCTGATTTTAATTTTACGGGCAATGGATCAGATTCACCTTGATGAGGACATCACTTTGTTGACACTTGGTTCATGTATGAAACAACATAATCACTTGAATGAAATAAAAGGTGAAAGATGTTAATGATGTGCTTTTTCAACTTTTTGTCACGGACAGTCTCAAATGCACATAAATTCAGCCTATAGACACCTCACATTTAATACAACGTAACTGAATAATACGGTTTAGAAAATGTTATATCTACTTCTCTAGTGGTGTGTCCTTGTTTATACAAAAAATAATTGGCCTCATGATATCTGGGTTTAAGGCCAAGCACGGCACAGTGATTGCTACTCTCAAGGTTGTAGTTGGTATTAATTACATTAAAATGAATGAAACAGCCATTGGTTGTAAAGCCACCCGTGCAACTCTGTTTATTGCACTCTGTAAGGCTTTTGATACTGTGGACGACCAATTAGTCATTGGCACATTGCTTAAGGCTGGTGTTATGGTGCGGTGGAGTGGTACTGGAGTTATGCTGCAACATTATAGCAGATTCAGCTACATGGGAGTTCCACAAGGATCGAATTTGTTTCCTCGCCTTTTCTCATTTACATAAGTAAGATTTGGGACCACATTGAACATTGTAATTAACATTTGTATGCTGATACAGTCCTCTACTCCTTCCGCTGATATGGCCTTCATTAACCTACAGTCAGTTATTTAACTCTTGCAGCCACTAGCAAACTTCAAATTACTGTTGAATGCTAATAAAACAAAGTTCATGGTTTTCTCCTCGGGCGCACAAAAGCCTAAACCCTTTCCATTAGCACATTAAATGACATTGCTGTTGAATTTGTGGACAGCTACACATATTTAGGAATCTGGTTGGAGCAAATACTACATTTTAAACATCACATTGAATGCCTTGCAAAGAAGCTTGACATTCACAGTCACACCACACACAGTTTTTTTTTATCCATGTCTTCAAGGAAAACATTAGTTGCCAGGCGAGTATGATGATACTGTTTATAGATGTGCCTGTCTCTCTGCCTTGGCTAAAACCGAACCCCTGTACGTATTATTCAGCTTTAAGATACATTCCAAATTCCAAATATAGGACCCATCACTGTATTTTGTAAGCTGACTGGCCAAGTCTTGCAGTGTGTGGGATGTAAGACTGGTATATATATTTTTTTTTATCTATAAAGCTATCCTTGGAGAACTGCCCATGTACTGTACAGTACTATACATAAACGTTAAAGGCATTGTAGGGAACATTAAGCCTAAATTTAAAAAATATTTATATATATATTTTTTGCATTTTTTCCCCTCTATCAGCCACTATATAATGATAATGGGGTGTTTTCCTGCATTGAAACACAGTACTCTTTCTGAAAACCGTATTTTCCCTGCATTGTTTATGTATGTGCAGTTCGTTTCCCGGCCACCAGGGGGTGATGCCTCCATAGACTTCCATAGACTTCCTTACGTACCGGACAAACATAACAACAACAACAACAATAGGGAAAATAGGGTTTTCAGAAAGAGGCCTGTGTTTCAATGCAGGAAAACACCCCAGCATCATTATATAGTGGCTGATAGAGGGGAAAAAATGCAAAAAATATAATATAAATATTTTTTAAATTTAGGCTTAATGTTCCCTACAATGCCTTTACGTTTTTATACTTGAGCTCGTTCTATAAAGGTGGTCATGGAATGAGCTACAAGCTAAACTCAAGCTTGAGTATATTCTTTTATTATTGCCAGACCCAGGGGGCTTTGTACCTGTTTTCTCCATACATGGGCATGCCCCCTTTGTCCTTAGGCCCCAGCCATAAAAGTCTGTCCCCCTTTCGTCCATACATGGGCATGTTTTGTACCTGTTTTCTCCATACATGGGCATGCCCCCTTTGTCCTTAGGCCCCAGCCATAAAAGTCTGTCCCCCTATCGTCCATATATGGGCATACACAGGCTGACACGTCATGTGAAGTCCGGCTTATAAATGTCTGTCCCCCTTTCGTCCATACATGGGCATAGACACAGGCTGACACGTCATGTGAAGTCCGGCTTAGCCGTGACGTAGTGCTCTGATCTTAGTACTTATTCCGGGTCTGGCAGAACCAGGTCTCCTGGTCTTGTTGTCTCCGCCAGGAGAGTTTTTTTTCACTTTCCGTCAGCCAAGCAAACATTGGTCGAGCCTCACGTGACACTTGACAATACGGTGAAATAGTGTGATCTGATTGGCTAGTGACATATAACGGGCTATAAATACATGTGTCACTTTGAAAGAGTCTTTGCCTCTTTCTAAGTGAGGTAAGACAGGAATAATCACTAAATGGCTGAGAAATGGCGGATACTGTAACAATTGGATAGGACACTTACACAGACAGGACAGATAGGACACTTATACAGACAGGACGGATAGGACACTTACATAGACAGGACGGATAGGACACTTATACAGACAGGACGGATAGGACACTTATACAGACAGGACGGATAGGACACTTATACAGACAGGACGGATAGGACACTTATACAGACAGGACAGATAGGACACGGATAGGACACTTATACAGACAGGATGGATAGGACAGTTATACAGACGGATAGGACACTTGTGTCATGTTACTATGACACAGTAACATGTTCTATTTTTTTGTAAGAATTAGAACATTCCCAACATTCCCAACACAAGTCTGCTGGCGGAGACTTGTGCTCCGAGGAGCACTTTTTCTAGTTTTTTTTTTTTCTCATCCCACGATTTTGCAAACCTATTTTTTTTCACCCAGTGCCATTTGTTTAAGTAATGCTGGGCACAACACTCCCTCTGCCAGCGTAGGGAGAGCCCAGAGCCGAGCTCATGCCTCCTTCAATGCATGAGAGCTAACGGGCCTTCTCATCACCCGACAGGGGGGAGTTTCCCCGGTTGGACGTAACGCTTGGAAGGAACACGTTATTCCAAACAGTTCCTTTCCCCTCCATCAGGGGAGACCAGAATTACTGCATGTTTTTGTGAGGGTACCTACTACCTACCTTAGGGGACACGGGGAGAACATGCAAACTCTAGACAGAAAGGCCCTTTCGTGTCTTCTCCTCCGCGTCATCAGCGCCCATACCCAGGGTGGGGTTGGCGAAAGGGCCTACTCTGTGTGGAGTTTGCATGTTCTCCCCGTGTCTCCTAGGGTAGTTAATACCCTCACAAAAACATGTAGTAATCCTGGTCGCTATACCGCCTCCCCCATGACAGCCGGGGCGCCTGATGGAGGGGAAGGGAACTGGTTGGAATAACGTGTCCCTTCCACGCGCTACGTCCAACCAGGGAAACTCCCCCCTGTCAGGTGACAAGAAGGTCAGTTGGCTCTCATGCACTGAAGGAAGCATGAGCTCGGCCCTGGCCTCCATGGCTGTGGGGGACTGGTGTAGCGCTGGTGTAGGGCTGGTGTAGCGCCCAGGATCACTTAGGAAATTGACACCGGGTGAAAAAAATGGGTTACAAAAATCGCGGGATAAAAATAATAGAAAAAAAGAAAAAAAAAAAGAAAGGCCCTTTCGCCAACCCCACCTAGGGTATGGGCACTGATGACGCGGAGGAGAGGACACGTGCCCAGCGCCCACAGCGTCCCCGGCGGGAATCGAACCCAGGACCTTCTAGCTGTGAGGCGACAGTGCTACCGACAGCGCCACCGTGCCCCCAAGCTTGAGTATCTTATCTCTTTACCACATTTGTGTGGTGAATAAAGGATACGGAAGGCCTATGTTGTCTCTAACATGCTCTTGTTTTAAACCTCGTATTAATTAGCACTGCTCGAGTGGCGGTATACTTCATTAACCAGAAAATGAAATAATTGACGGCAGTGCAGTCGCTAACCGCAGCACCAGCGGACTGAAAGGCGTAACGGGAAAAAGTGAGCGACTCCTCTGTGATGGATGCCGCCGCTGATGCAACTCTGGACGGAAAAGACCAAAATATCTCCCCACAGCATCTGTCTGCACGACGTACGGCCACCTGCTGTGTCTGTGGACGGACATTCTGATGCATCCCGCAGGCAATTCTGCACACATGCTTCATCTTTCCCCTGCTGTCCCTTTCTCACTGACTCACATGCGCGCTCGCACGCACGCACGCACACACACACACACGCACACGCACACACACACACACACACACACACACACACACACACACACACACACACACACACATACAAAGACAAACCTATACTTGAGAAGACATATTTTGTACTGACGGAACAATACTTTTTGTGCACGTCTGGTTCAACTTACATCAAAACAGTAGTGCACACACACACACACACACACACACACACACACACACACACACACACACACACACACACACACACACACACACACACACACACACACGCACTCACACGCACACGCGCGCGCACGCACTCACACACACACACACACACACACACACACACACACACACACACACACACACACACACACACATACACACACACACACACACACACACACACACACACACACACACACACACACACACACACACACACACACACACACACACACACACACAAGCAATCCTCCATGTACCCCTTCTGAGTGTTGCATTACAACGCTGCAGCACAAAGTTTTGTCTCATTCCATTTACAGACATGACAAAAAAAAAAAACACGTCACCAGAGGCACTGTCATAATCCACCCTGCTGTCCCTTCTTTTATCTCCTCTCCTCTCCTCTCCTCTCCTCTCCTCTCCTCTCCTCTGCTCTCCTCTATTTATTTGTATCAACGAATCAACAGAACAAATTCCAGTAAAACATTTTATAATAGACAAAAATTTGCTAAAATAGTAATTTCAACCGAGTGGCAAGCATGCACTGTGCACTGTGGATTATTAGTCATTTCTATTTTAGCTATTTATTATCCAAAATATCTTAAACAAATTAAATAAAAATGTCATTTTATTTTTTTATATTCATGATGACAAATGAACCTGTCTTTAGCTTGTTTCTCCTCTCGTTGTTTACTGTTTCAGTTTTATTTTCCCCAATTATGCACCAGATGGCGATCATGTAATCTGCCTCTGTGGTACAGTTGTTTACCTCTCATCACCAACTTCTCACGTGTCAATCAGCATGTGTCCTGTTCCGATGCTAATTGTTAAATAAGTTACAGTTTATGGCTAACAGTGGTACGATATCATTCTGTCAATGTGAAATTCAATCAATTTGCAGGTGTTTAGTTATTCTTTTGGGTAGCAAATCTGCATCCATGTTTTTGTGTGTAAGTGACCGTGGCGGGAGGACTCAATTTAGCTAAACTGTATTGTCACAACACAGGTTACAGGTGTAAAAAAAAGTGTTTTGTTGTACAAGCTCCATCATTTGTAGTTTTCAAGACAAGAGAAAATAAATAGATATGTCATATGTCATATATATATATATATATATATATATATATATATATATATATATATATATATATATATATATATATATATATATATATATATATATATATAGTTACAAATGTTTCCCTTTAAATTATTATTTTAAACATTTGTAACTCAAATATTTGCTTCTAGGGGTCCCCTGGAACTAAATATTTTGAGATGGGGGTCCGCAGATAAATAAATATAATTTCGGGGATCCTTGACATGAAAAAGTTTGAGCACCACTGATATTATAGCAACATAATGTTTTACAAAAAACTGTTAGGATATTTGTATAATCCCCAGAAGCAAAGATTTGAGTTACAAACAAGCTCGTAGCGCGCTATGAGCTTGTAGATCTGCTATTCTTGAATAGCCAAATAAATCTTAAAATGACACAAGATGTGTTCCCGGTCTTAATGGTTTAAGATTCATTCGAACTCACAGGTGTTAACGTTCTATCAAACTCACCGGTGATGTTAATCTGGCACACGTCCCCCATCCCTAATTTGGCACACGTCCCCCATCCCTCGATGGCATGGGCCAACGATTTGGTCAGAGGGCCATTGGGTGGGTGGGTGGGTGCTTGACTACTGTAGGTTAGTCTGCCAAGCCAGTGCGGTCAGGGGGCGAGAACAACCTGTCTACACCAGCTACACGGCTGCCTCGTACGTTGCCTGTGCCAAGTTGTGCGTGAACACTTTGAACCGAAGCAAAGAGTGCCCGTGCAGCTGTAACTGTAAATTCTGTCAGTAGAGGTTGATGGGGGGGGGCAGAAGAGGCATGCCCATGTCCTCCTGACACACAGTGCTTGGGGAAAACTTCAAGCATGATGTGTGCCAAGAAGCACCGGCACCGCGATGGGACAGGAATTGTTACCTTGTACAACCTTGTACGAGCAAAGAGGATTTTTTTCCTTTTTTTTGGTCGACTTATAAACCAAAACCCTCTTCTTAGAGCTGAATACACTTGGTCTTCACACAATAAATAAATAAATAAATACATTAATTGATTAATTGATCAATACATACTTTTTTACTTTCACTGAAGCACAATTTTGAATGCAGGCCTTTTACAATGTAACGGAGTAGGCTATTTCTACATTGTTGTATTGATACTTTTATTTAAAATCTGAGTACTTCTTCCACCGCTGACTCAAGAGAGTCTCTATTCATAACTTAAAAGTCAAATCCTGTTCTCTTGTGTGAGTGCAACCTTGGTTATAATACCAGCTCCATTTCCTCTTAATTCCCCAGAGACACAGACACTGGATCATCAAGGCTTCCCTTTTGGATTTAATAATGTGACCACCAGGTCAGAGCATTAATTCTATTCCCCCCTCAACTTGTCCAAGTGTGTCTGTGTGTGTGTGTGTGTCTGACCCAGCCAGTCCTCAAATCCAGTTCAAGAGAACTGTGTTTCTGTGTGTAGTTGTCCTTGTGAGTGTCAGATGTCCCCAAATAGACATTGTGAGGACCATTTTCCTGGTCCTCACAAGAGGAATGGTTGTTTTATGGTTAAAAATTTGATTTGGGGGAGTTAGGCTTACAAATAGGAAAAATACCAGGTTGGGGTTCGGGTAGGCATTTAGAGGTTAGCTTTAGAATGTTCCATATTTTGTTCTTAGTTGTGCGCTGATGTTACTCCGCGAAACATTGTCGTTGTCGGTCTGCTTAATCTGACATTTTTCGGAAAGTTTTCAGATATTTACTATGCCGTCGTTAGACACTGGTGATGTCCTCACAAGTATAGTAACACAAATGTGTGTGTGTGTGTGTGTGTGTGTGTGTGTGTGTGTGTGTGTGTGTGTGTGTGTGTGTGTGTGTGTGTGTGTGTGTGTGTGTGTGTGTGTGTGTGTGTGTGCGTGCGTGTGTGCGTGTGCGTGTGCGTGCATGTGTGCATGCTTGTGTGCACATGTGTGCGTGCGTCATTTGACCCATGTCCAGTCCCAGTTAAACAGAAACGGCTATACAATGCCAATAACATCAGTAGCTAACCGGCAGGGGGATTCAATTCCCGGGTCATTTTACAAAAGCACGCTGTGATTGAGTTGGCCTGCACATTGAATTCAGTGTTTAATTTCCTTCAAGGTCTCCAGAGCATGTCTCTATTTCCAATTTCTCCCCCCCCCCCACCACCCCCCCATGAGATCAGGCAGAGGAACTAAGTGAAGTCCCGCTTTTGCTCCACCATTCTATCTCTCTCGTTGTAATGTGCAGAGCCCTGGAGGTCAGCTGGGAAAGGACAGGTTAATGAGTCTGCTTCGTGTAGCAAAACACTCTCATAAGCTCCCTCTTTCTCTGTAGTCACTTTTTCACCACACGGTGCTGGCTCGACTCGATTTGAGCCATAGCTTAATTACCTGCCTTTTGTTTTTTTTCTGGTGCAATAATTAATGGATTTTTTTCATTGAAGACAACGTTAAAAGATTGAATAAAGGCTATTGGTGGACACGGTTTGCCTCAGTTTGTGTGTATGCATTTTTGCAGGATATACAATCAAGTACATTTCGGAAATGTGTCTTTATTTGCATCATATTTACAAAAAATAACTTTGTCATAACGCTGTTTGTTCCTGTCTTTGTCAAGCTGAGTAAATAAAAAGATGCCAAAATGGTCTGAGATGTGTACACTGTATACCCGACAGATAAATGTGCCTTTTTCCTTTAAACTCCCCAGTTCCATTCTGTTATTTTACACCCCGGACTCTCTCTTTTTCTTTTTTTTTCCTTTTTATCTCCCCATAGTTTTTTCAATCCACTCTCTCCTATCTCTCACCTGTACAATATTTGCTAAGTGAATACTGCTGGAGCATAACCATATGAAAACAACGAAAAACACAGATAATATGAATAGCTACAGGAGCAGATGAATAACACAGTGTGTTTTGCAATTAATGAAAGATCTGGCTTGCTGCGTATCCAGCTCTTATCCTCCATTGTATAGTTATGTATTTTTCATTTTTCAATTTCGTTCCCCCCTTCTCGAGGTTCCCATTGTGATTGTCCTCATCACAACTTTAAGGATAGGTACTGAGGACAAGACAGTGGAGTGTACAGCCGGGTTTTTTATTTATTTATTTATCCAGTCATGAGCCACTCTGGATGTTTAGCTTGACAGCCACTGTTCACACAAAGCTTCCCTTCCCAGGCAGTCAGGAAGTGACGTGTCTTATCAGTGTTCAGGTTTGGGTATACCGAGCATTGGTCAGGTTATTGCATGGTTGACTATAGCTGAATTACAATACCCAATATCTCGACCACTCGGTCACTCCAGCTTGACCCGGAAATAGTTTGGTCCCAATTGGTCATTTGCTTTTTGGAGGAGCCGAGTGGAGGAGAAACCTGGCGGAGACTAAACCTGGCGGAGACCTGGCGGAGACTAAACCTGGCGGAGACTAAATAAATAAATTGGCTCTGCCTTTTTACATTCAACCTTATGAGAAATTAACAAAAGGCGCCTAGTGTGAATAGGCCCTCAATCTCCCTATTTTGTTCATGTCATAATAGGCAAGCGTTCTGCGAAAATAGGTGAACATTTCAAGAAAATCGCAGATCTACAAGCTCACAACTTTGTTGATTGCTTATTTCAGAGAAGAGATTTGGTATATATAGGGGGGAAAGGGAGGGGAGCGAGAATAGAACCTTGGGGAAACCCCGGTCAACGACCGGGGTTTCCCCAAGGTTCCCCAAGAATCAACCTGGGGACCACCATTGTGTTGGTAGGGGATATGGGCTAAGATTAGTTTCTCAACCAATGGTCAACGGACTACTAGTGGTCCATGGGAAAATGTTTTAAAATGTAAATGAACATAAATAAAATACCTTTATTAAATATATTAAAATATGTTTAAATAATATTTCATAAGTCCATCAAATGTCGGAAAATGTTTGAATTAATAGCCGCGCTGTGGGAGAAAATGCTTGAAATGATTTAATGTTAAGGGCTTAATTTAATTTGTTGCGCGATACTACGTGCAACAAATGATATCAAGCCCAGGCTTCAGTTAACTGAAATATACGAGTGGTCCAGAGCTAAAAAAATATTATAATGATGACTCAATCAGGCAATCTGGTACACTTCCCCTTCTTGCGATTCTAACTCCCTTTACTGTGGAATTTCTTGACCTCCGACTTCCCAGTAACTGACAACATCGGCGCATTATCATAGGTCAACAGGTCATTTAGTGCACTGTACTGTGGAAGAAAATAAATTAAACCTGTTGAAAACCCCTCAGTATAGGGTTTAATTGGCTATAGTAGCCTACTTTTATATAATTGCCATATTTGGCAAACATGCGTGTTTTGGCCTTCTTAAGAGTTATTGATGCCAATTCAATAAAAGCACCTGCAGGACATTTCCGTGGTGGAGCCATTAAAGTTTAATGAACACTCTAGGGTTCAGATTAATCAAACAAAACAGGTTAGGTGTGAATCTTGAAGCCTATTAGAGACTGAGAAGCTCAGTCATGTGCACGCTTCAGGAATGCAGATTGGATCACCTCTACGGTTATTCGGTTAAACATTTATGTTTATTAACAGGTAATAAAAGTCCTACTCATATTGTTTGTGTATTGAAGCCACACATGGGGTTGCTGGTCAAGATGGGTCTCCCCTGCCTCTCTGCAAATCTCTCGAGCAATGTTTCATTTTGTCCCTTGCCTTCCACATTATCATGGTTTGATTTGCTGGTTTCTTTCTTTCTTTCTTTCGTACACATCAAAACCGGGTGCACAGGAGATTTATTCTTTTGAAAGCACGCAAAGACACAGCTGGAAAGTCTTTGGCAAACCAGACTCTGCCTTGTTAAATACTCCTCCATTTTGTCTCCGCTCCAGGAGGAAGTTCTGTGTGTCTCTGGTCAATAACACTGACTGAAGGCAAGACGACTGAAGCTAAATAACCTCAGATGAAATCACAAATGGCTGTTCCGTCACCGGAGGACGCACTTAAAATGCAGCACGAACCCCTGTTACACACCCAGCGAGATTGTCTCCAACTCCACAAGATACCTTAATGTCATTAGCCACCTCAATGCATTCACAAATAATTGCTATTCAATTGCAGTAGGCGGCAACTGCATTATGAGAACCAGAGAACGCTGTAACTATATTACAGCTCACAAACAAACAAACAAACAAACCCCATGGTAGGAATGTAATTGAATGAGAACAAACCGTTTCGTTTTTTAAATATATAACAGCCTTCGTTCCCTGGAAGTCCCCTCAGAAGGAAGCAAACCGGGCTGATCACCTGCAGGGTGAAATGATGAAAGGAAGAGATGAGAAGGTTGGGATCATAGTACATCTGCCGCCCCCCGCCAGTCACAGCACTGGGCAAAGCCCACCATGCGTCTCCCCTAGTGACTGCATTAAAAGAGATGTATTTTCGTGCCACACATAGTACAATTTCACCACTGTCAAGATGTTAGGAGTTTCTTTGTTCGGGGACAAAGAAAAAAATGTGTAATTTAATGACACTCTGTACAAGCCCAGACTAAACTTTCATTTGTGTCTTCACTTGTTGACTCTTTACTTTTCTTGTTTTCGATGGCCATAACCATGCTGCTCAGGTACATCCAACGCACTGCAGTTAACAAACAACTGCACTTGTTGGACATGTGACGGATGTACTTGTGATAAACACAGAAACAGTGACTCTACTACATGTCCCTATGTGTCTTAATTTTGAACAATGGAAGCCTCACTCAAGGTTGTTAGTCTTAGTTTTTATATTTTTTTACAAAGTACATCCTATCCATTCATTTCCTGCCAAGGTGGTGCTGAATAGAGCTGAAAAGTTGAACGCTCATTAAAAGCATGCTTCACTTTATTCAATGCCCCCTTCTCCAGATGAATACTAATCATCACTGACTTCTGCCACAGCAGACTCCACATCATTTAAGAGATGATCTTGATTAAAACAATATTATCTCTTGTTTACAATCTGCTTTCCCCCCTCTGATTTAGTTATGCAATGATTAAGAAAAAAAAACACATTTAGAGATGCAAAGGCTAATTGCTTCCCTATGCATTGCCACCCACTGCTGTACTATATTCCTCCCCATTTTTAAATGCAGTTAATCCACAAAAATGTAGAGGATAGAGCCAATGTACGATGCCAAAATGATGTACTCATTAATAGCGTCAAATAAGCTAGCTTCACAGCAGTTTGAATAGGCTTACAGACACAATACGAATGTTTAAGTACATACGGCCCAATTACATTTTGAGCGAAAACTATAAAAAACTATAAATTCCTCATCATAATTTCATGAGTGAGCCTTGAACCATAAATAGTCCCTGCTTTTTGACACTCTTGACACAATACATCAAAATATCATAATATCAAATGACTGACAGACACATAATGTCATTAGCTACAGTACGAGTTATTAATACATTGTCCTCTTCACTGTGCTTGGTGCCACAGCACACCCATCGTCACAGCAAGAGTGAATTTGAGATCATTCTCTCCTGTTCGACTTGAATAAATGTTAAAGCTGCTGAAAGTCATTAAATACAGCTCATAACGCCGATGCAGAAATCAGCGACACGGGAAACCGTCTCCTTGCCCATTTATCGCTACTCAACGGTTTAAAACCCTGAGCGGAGACATTAAACGGCACATACCTCTCTGTTGCTGCTGCAGCCACCTGACAGATTATGTACAGCGCCCTGAGCGGCCATCTTTTTGCCATCAATAGCATGGCTCCAACGAAGTGGAGCTAAAGAGCCGTAATAACTTTAGAGAAAAATAAGTATGAGGCTTAGCTTGGCCTTAGCTGGAGGTGAGCAGATCGCGCCGCATACCTTTTGTTATCTGCCATAATAAAGGAGAGTGGGAGAAAGGGGGGGGGCGCTTTTTAACGACGTTTTTGCAGGTGTGAGTACGTGTGCATACTGTATAATGTGCATTCCCGGAACTCACAGTAGGAGAAATTATAATTGGCTTATGGGGTTTCAAATCCAGGGTGGTAAGGGGAGGTAATTGGATCATTTGACTTTGGAACTATAGCTGTAATTGGCTATCATCAGCGGTGTGACTCGGGGTGGGCAGAACGGTGGCGTCACTTTCGTTTGTGAAATCAATTTTCCACAAGTTCCAAAGGGTTTTAATTGCCTAAAAGCCCTTTTCCGTGTGATGTATGACAAATGGGGACAGATATTATTTAGACCCCAATTCGTATCTATGAATGTGACAGAGGCAGCCTTTATAATAGGACGGAATAATAGAAAGGTGGTCCACCTTGCGTACAATAGCTGCCATTAAACCATTCAATCCGGGGACGCATCTTCAAATGTCTTATAAATCCTATACAGGTTTCAGAAAAAACATATGTTTTGCTTTATCGGTGGTTCTCAAACTTTCTCATGTAAGGACCTCCAAAATGTATATGTATTTGGCTGCGGACCCCCATTTCAAAATATTTAGTTCCAGGGACCGTTAAAAAGGTTTGCTTTAAAGATATAAGATTTGCAAAAATGTTCACGATTTTTCAAAAAAATAGCAGATATACAAGCTCATAGTGCGCTATGAGCTTGTATATCTGCTATTTTTGAATAACAAAAGTATACAAGAATGGTGGATATACAGATGCGTTCCCGGTTTTAATGGGTTAAGCCCAGTAATTAAAGTCTACATTGGCTTCAGCTTGAGCCATTTTTCTGTGGGTCTAAGTGGTTTTCCAGAGATCTTTCCACTCCACCGATGTACATTTCTAGGCTGCTAAGTCTTATGTGTCAGTAAAAATATTTAAGAGCAGACCCCGTCACGCTTCCCCAAATGTACTGTACAGCCCCACACAGCGATAAAAGTTACCACCTTTATACTGCCACAGAAAAGTTATATCTCCTTATTTCATCTTTTTATGTTTTTTCATACATTAACGTGCTAGTTCGTACCTCGTTGTATGACAGTATCACACAAAGATAGCAGAAATAGGGGATCTGCGAGCTCCCAACGAGTTGGATCATGACCTGTGGAGACCTGGAGACCTTGTAGATCTGGTATTTCCACTATTTTAGAATATCTTTGAAAGATTTTGACTTTTTGCCTATGATAAAGGTCAAAATTGGGACACCGGGTTGAAAGTGAACAATAGGACTTTTCTGTCCTTCTCTGTTTGTCTCTGTGCCTCTCTTTCAAGGAGAAAACATGAATGCCATAATGCCCCCCCCCCCCCCCCCCCCCCCCCCCCCCCCCACACACACACACACACACACACACACACACACACACATACACACGCACATCTATTTTGAAGACAGTATGTCATCCATAACACTGAGGAATTTGCTCCAGTGTGTGAAATCTTTATCCACTTAAGGTGTCACCTGCATGGGAATACACACACACACACACACACACACACACACACACACACACACACACACACACACACACACACACACACACACACACACACACACACACACACACACACACACACACACACACACACACACACACACACACACACACACACACACACACACACGCCATGCCCAGAGCAACCACCACTACAGATAATTAAACCTATCAAATCAGAGTCCCCTGCAGGACAGTTTTGTGCGGATCAATTGAGTTAGTGTGGACCCTAATGACTGCATCTACATTCTGCGCGTCTTCCATTAGAGCGAGGCCATGAGCTCACATATCGATCAGCGGGCGACAGCGTGATGGCTGTACGTGTGCACCGGAGGACACTCTCCGTCTGTTTGTCAATGGCCTTTCTAGTTTCTGTCTCAGCTGATGGTTTACAGTGGTTCTCAAACTCTTTTTTTTTTCTTTTCAAGGACCCCCATAAATCCGACAGTGTGCAAAATATCTTCTGTCGTCTGTGTGTTTCTCCTGTGAAATGTACACGTAGCGGTGTACTCCCGTAATGTTAAACAACGTGTTTGAAATAATCACAAGCTTACACTTGCATATTTTATGGGAGAAATATACAGAGGACATAGGTTATTTTTTTTCCCACACTATATAATCTCCTCGGAGCAATGACATTTTGGTTCAAAATCGACTACAGTCTCTTTGAGATTAACGCTCACAAGTTTGCTGTGTTGGAACCGTATACATATTTTTTTTCACATTTATTATGAAGCAAACATTTCGGGCCCCTGGAAACACACACAATACTCCAGACGCCAATCCAGTATTTTGTTGCTGTCGTGCAGAAACCTGCTGTCTCCATAACGTTTTGTGTTTTTTTCGTAAATGAATGCCCTACTTGATCATACTACAGTGTCACTCAAAAGTATCCAGAATAGCAGATGTACAAGCTCAAAACGTGACACAAAGCGACGCGTTTTGAGCTTGTCGATCTGCTATTTTTGCTAGTTTCGAATGTGGATCCTAAAAAGTAACAGTTTTGGACATAAGAGGTTTCCACCTGACAGAGACGATTTGTTTTGATAATATTTCAGACAAGCTGTAAATTCTGAACATTTCCATACTAAGTTGATATTTGTTTCCATAAGTAATAACAAGAGATTTGATTTAACTCTGACGTGCCGACGTCACATCATATTACGTCCACATTCTCGCACACACACACACACACAAAAAGGGGCACGGCTGTGGCTGTGCATGACACATTGCCGGTCCGGTGTACTGGGGCCTTCGCCAAGTGCCTGTGACCTTATGTGTGCCCCCCCAGAAAATGCAACTCAAAAATCAAACAAGTGAAATGAATAGAGATGCAAAGTGTCAGCCTCTCCCCATGGCAGCCCACACTCCTACTGAGCTGTTGTTCCACTTATATACTCTGCAGACTCCACCCTTGGATTTCTAATCAACCAACCACAGTGCAATTAACCCATTCAATCCGGGAACGCATCTACAGTAAAGGTCCTCTAAATCCTAACAGTTTTCTGAAAAAACTTATGTTGCTATAATATTAGTGGTTCTCAAACTTTTTCATGTCAAGGACCCCCAAAATTATATGTATTTGACGGCCGAACCACATCTCAAAATATTTAGTTCCAGGGACCGCCCGACGCAAAGATTTGAGTTACAAATGTTCGCTTTAATAGTGTATATTCAGAGATTTGCACAGATGTACACGCTTTTTCAAAACATAGCAGATCTACAAGCTCATAGCGTGGCACTCGGTGCCGTGCTTTGAGCTTGTATATCTGCTATTTTTTGGGGGAAAAAATGACACAGATGCGTTTGGATTGAATGGTTTAAATAGCAATCTACCCAAGACGCTCCCCATGTTTTAATCAATCAGCAAACAGGATTAACAGATATCTAGCCTCAATCAGCTCTGCAGGCACCAATCACACAAACCACACAGCTAGGCTTCAACAGGCCTCTCCCCCAGAACAGCATCTCAGATAAACAAAAGGATAGTAGATACTCCAGTCACAACATAATGTGTACCTTCTGTGAGACTGGGAATACATGTTACATGTTACAAGCATAACAATGCATTTCAATATGCATTGTGTCAGTCAGAGGCTTTTTTTGTTTGTTTTGCAGTATTTGTTTTTGTTTGTTTATTTGTTTATTAAGGATCCCCATTAGTCTACACCTTAGTGGAGACTATTCTTCCTGGGGTCCAGGCAAAAACATCACAATACAAATCATAAAATGCAGTACAAAATGATCAATGTTAGTGAACAAAAACACATACTTAGAGAACACAATCTATATCAACAGTACAGAGCACTTTGCAAAAATCCCCTTTAATGTGCCGTCTAATTCAAATAACGTCATTGTCATTTTCAACCAGTAGGTGTCGTACCTGACAGCAAGGTCTACATTTCCCAAAGAGTAGGGAGACCACCACAGCCACTGAAGATGCACTAGTTATATTGTGTTAACATACTCTGCTATGAAGAGCGGATGAAATAACATTTAATTCATTAACATAAGTCCTGGATTGTAGCTTTAACCCATTAAGACCGGGAACAAATCTGTGTGTCATTTTAAGATTTCTTTGGCTATTCAAAAATAGCAGATCTACAAGCTCATAGCGCGGCACCGAGTGCCACGCTATGAGCTTGTATATCTGCTTGAAAAATCCTGAAAATCTGTGCACATTTTTGAATATATATAATTTTAAAGCGAACACTCAAATCTTATTGCCTCTGGGGGATTCTACAAATGTCTTCTAAATCAGTTTAAAACAGTTTTCTGAAACACTTATGTTCCTATAATAGCAGTGGTTATCAAACTTTTTCATGTCAAGGACCCCCAAAAAGATATGTAGGCTACTTGGCTGCGGACGCCCATCTCAAAATATTTTGTTCCAGGGACCCCCCAGAAGCAAAGATTTGAGTAAAAAAAACAATTGCTTTCAAAATATATATTCAAACATTTGCGCAAATTTTCAAGATTTTTCAAAACAATTGCTAAAGTATGAGATAATGGTTAAAGTGGTTAAAATCTAAAATGACACAGATGCGTCCCCCGGTCTTAAAGGGTTAAGTTAAGTGAGTTCTTGTTGTACACCAGATAGATAGACAGGAACTAGTGATTTGATTGAGACCTCAGAGGAGCTCCGTCTTGTCACTCAGAGGTAGTGCTTTAAAGCTGGGTTTACACGGTGGCAGATTGACTTTCTGTCACACAGCCCCTCCACTCCAATCCTTACTCTGAGAAGTCAGGGAGGGAAAATAAGTACGATGTGTTGTTTGCTGTTGGGTGGAAACCATGTCCAAAACTGTCACTTTTCAGAAAATAAAAAAAGAAACTGTGTTACAATGGATCCAATGTAGTTATTATTTAGTTACAAGCTCTTGTTAATACTTTTCATTGGTTCAATATTTGCAACTCCCAGACAAAGATCCGCTATTTTTGCTACTTTTGTGTGGCAACTGTAGTATGATGAATTAGGGCATTAATTTACAGCAATGATATGGAAAAGTATTGTTTTTGCACTTTGCTCCTGTTCCAGAACCCAAGGGAAACTTCTTCGAAGGGTTAAAGCCGAGATGTTTGAGGCATGCTGGTGATTTGTGACATATTGTCCTTCTTCTTCCTCCTCTCTCTCTCTCTCTCTCTCTCTCTCTCTCTCTCTCTCTCTCTCTCTCTCTCTCTCTCTCTCTCTCTCTCTCTCTCTCTCTCCATCTGTCTATTGTATTCTCAGGAGAGACACAGGAGCGTCCCTCTATGTGTTCTTTGTGTCTGCCCTGTCTCTTCAGTCTGTCCATCAAGCCATCATAATGTACAGTACATTCTGTCTCTTCAGGAGTTACTCATGCTCTAACTCCTGTGTCTGTTCTGGGGAGTATTCTGCATAATACTTACTTTGTATTGTATGATTTTATGTGGGATGTTTATCTCATTTTGTTTTTAATTATGTTTTTATTTGACTTGATTTCATTGTGCAGCACTTTTGTAAACATTTGTTTTTTAAACTGCTTTATGAATAAATTGTGTGTGTGTGTGTGTGTGTGTGTGTGTGTGTGTGTGTGTGTGTGTGTGTGTGTGTGTGTGTGTGTGTGTGTGTGTGGGTGTGTGTGTGCCTGTGCACGTGTGTGTGTTTAAGTGGCTGCGTGCGTGTGTGTGTGTGTGTGTGCGTGTTTAAGTGCATGCATGTGTGTGTGTGGGTGCGTGCATGTGGTACTTGCACAGTGTCATTGAGTCAGCAGAACATGAACCCCAGGCTGTGATATAACTTCCCTGGTTGTCTCTGTACATACTGCAACAACAATAACTGGCAACAACAATACTAGACAAGGACAAGGTGACTTCTACCTCCGTGTGTGTGTGTGTGTGTGTGTGTGTGTGTGTGTGTGTGTGTGTGTGTGTGTGTGTGTGTGTGTGTGTGTGTGTGTGTGTGTGTGTGTGTGTGTGTGTGTGTGTGTGTGTGTGTGTGTGTGTGTTGGTGTGTGCGTGCGTGCGTGCGTGAGTATGTGTGCGCGAGTGATAGAAAAAGGAATTGACAGAGAAGAGAGCAACAGGTAGTATTTGCTCCCAGCGTGTCTTGCTCTTTTGCAGCACTAACTATTGAAAATGTGCAGGCTTGTCACTGTATTTGTATTGTACATGTATCTCTTTCATAACACTGTACCAACCCAAGCGGCATTTTGATTATTCCTGGATCTTCCTGTGAGGGCATCAACCCAGTCAGCCTGCCAACAACACTGCTATACCAAACATCACACACACACACACACACACACACACACACACACACACACACACACACACACACACACACACACACACACACACACACACACACACAGTTTAACAATTTATTTATGTCCACACACAGGGAAAGCATACAGGGACACAACTATTTTAGGTGCAGTAAAGGTTACATTCACAAACTCATGGATATGTCCTTGTGATACAACACGCATGTCACGCAGCACTGCAAGTAGCGGCGGCTACGCCACATACTGTATGGCAGACACACACACACACACACACACACACACACACACACACACACACACACACACACACACACACACACACACACACACACACACACACACACACACACACACACACACACACGCACGCATGATATTGGGGCATACATTTCACGAGTTGTAGGAAGCAGAGAGAAGATTTTCCCAGTTCAGACTGGGAAAATGTCCTTCATGTAGGTGTCAACATCGGCTTTTACAGTGGTGGAGTCTCCCGTCTATCCGACGGATGAGTTATACAGACAGGCCGTTATTTCCTCGTAGCCCTATCTCTGGGACACACATTCTTCCACAGATACTGCAGGGAGTTTTGTCCTGTGTTGATGTGAGAGGTCCCTGTTTGAATGTATGTGACAAATAGACAGTTGGTACAAGCTCCACAAACTCAGACAGGCTACCGGTCTATTTAGCAGCACTTTAATGTTATCTGAAGTTCATTATTCAATGTGTTCCAAACACAGGATCCAGTAATTAACAGATCTAAAGATACTACTATCAGTCAGTGAGGGCCATTATTTGTATTCATTTTGCGCCAGTGTTCATTTTATAAGCGTATGCCTAACTCTATTCAAAAGAAAGTGAAACTTAACTTAATCAGGCTTCAAAGCATATTCTTAAAAGGTCTAAAACAGGGGTAGGCAACTGAGATAAGCCTAGGGCCAATATCACTCCCAGACATTCCATCGCGCGCGCGTGCATGTGCGTGCACAACACGCGCCCGCGCGTGTTTTTTTCGGGTCTAATTCGGGTCTAACTCGGTCTAATTCGGGTCTAATTTGGGTCTAATTCGGTTCTGTTTGACCAATATAAATCAACATTTTTTCCGGTTTAAATATCAGCACAGGCGATTTTTCTGGTGATTTTTTTTTCTTCTCCATTTTCCTCTAATCTAGCTATGAAATGTTATAAATCCTTTAAAATGCATCGTGTTTATGAGTGCATGATTTCAAAAGTGGGTTCAAAATCAAAAAATATTTTTCTAAAAAAATGTTTTTTTTTTTTTCAATTTTTTTTTTTTCTCAAAATTATCTCACGGGCCAGATATTATTTCTGGGGGGCCAATTTCGGCCCGCGGGCCGCCTGTTGCCGACCCCTGGTCTAAAAGGTCTGTGAATATTAATCATGATAAAACAAAGACATGAAATGATGCCAACAACTAACCGGTGTGCATGTGTGGTGGATCCCTCAACGGGCCCAGTTGAGTCCAGGCCCAGGGGCCCAATGGTCAGGGGGCCCTCTAGAATATTGGACCGACTGATATCCACTGTTCTAGAGGCCGACCACTAATTCAATGAAAACTAAAAAGGTCCCCACAAACAGAGCCCCGCTGGCATGAGGGCTCATTCAGTCAGAAGGGTCCCAACAGTCTCAATAATTGGCTCTATGCACAGCAGCCATATTATCATTTCCTTCACAGGTGTTACCAATGATACTAATGAAGGCTCTGTTCCATTTAGTGTAGCACAGTGGTTTCCACGACCCCCATAACTCTGAGAGTGTACAAATGGAACCAAATGGACCCTTATGGGTCCATTTGGTTCCATTTGTACACTCTCAGAGTTACACACCCGTAAGGGGCCATTTGGAAGCCCATGAGGGTCCCTGGACCCCAACTGTAGACCCACTGGTGTAACAGAGTGTTTCCAGTGAGCCAACATGCACAATATCAGCGGTGTTCACTCTCCATTCCGACATCTCACCACTCCGACTAGTGGCTTCCGCGTGCGGTTAGGGTTAGGGTTAGGGTTAGGTATAGGGTTCGTCAACGTCGGAAAGGCGACATGTCGGAAAGGAGAAATGCACCCGAATATCAGCACCCTGACTCTGTTTGACCAGAATGGAACAGAGCCTTCATTAGTATCATTGGTAACACCTGTGAATGTCTTCATAATATGGCTGCTGTGAATAGAGCCTATTGCCTCCGCTCATAAAAGACTTCATACTTAGTTTTGCTGTCCTTTCTGGGTGCCCAAGGCCCCTGCACCTTCTGTATAGACTGGTATAACTGGTTGTTGAGGGAACATGGCAGGTCACCACAGTAAGGCCTATGATGTATGTACTGTATGTATCCACTAATCATTTTATAGCGGGAATTAGCCAGCCCAGTTTGGGTCAATGGTTTATTTATTTTAGCGATTAACTGATTAATCTGTCTATTTATTGAGTTTTCATGCGGATTTCCTAGCATAGAAGTGGCATTACTGTAAATAGATGGTGTCTATTTTAAGGACCCCCTCAAAAACGGGATGATACATCTCAAGGGGTTTATCCTTTCAATAACTGTACATTATTATTATTATTTAAAATCCTGCCAGGTCGGCTACTTAAAGCAGCACTAAGTAACTTTCCTCTTCTACCGCGGATTTGAACCTGGTTTCCTGCGCAAGTGCTCAAATTGTTACCATTGAGCTACAGTAATAGAGCCTGTCTGCTTGCTCAGGGGATGAATTGAATCTCGTGTCAGATCCTGTGTCTAGGTGAGACACATGACCTTTGACACAATCTAAATGTCTCAATAAAGCGGGGAGACAAAATACAAACACCCCAATTGTATAAGTTATATTATATTACTCTACAATACAGATATCCCATAGTGCTGCTTTAATAATCTGTTAATAAGGTGAGTTATCTCCCTTTTATCTCCTGGACACAGCTCTTCCATACTGTGAATGATTTAACAAGCATGTTTTATTTTTCTCCCGTGAAAATTGATCAGAGTACAACAATAATGCCTGTCAATCACCTCTGACGTCATTCTCTCCGGGTAGATTTAAACAAGTCACCTGCAGCTTGTTTTCACCATGAGCAAAGTCTGCTTTTACTGTTTGCTTTCTGGTGAGTGACCTCGATCATTTTGTAATGACTCACTATATACAAATGAAAGAAAGGCTTTAAGTGAAGCTAACTACGGGGTGGGTATCATATGTGAGAATGTGTGCATGCGTGGGGTAGAGTTTAGAGGAAGTGGGTGGAGCCTTTTAAAAAACAAATACCTGGATTATTATCATTAGCACAGATATCTAGAACTTCATAGCACAAGGAAGTCACATATCGTCTCCTGCCAGAACTGGACAAGTCACCAGCAGCTCATCATGAGAAATGTCTACATTTACTGTTTGCTTTCTGGTGAGTGGCCTCTGTTTGTTTTCATGTGTCTCTCTGCCTGTGTGGTTGTCTCTGTCTCTGAGTGTCTGTATGATGCTCTCAATGTCTCTGTCTCATCCTTTGTCTGTCCACTGTTGTGTATAGCATGTTAAAACCTTCTGCAAACATACACTCCTCACATCATGTTGTCAATTGATAAGTTGTGTGTCATACTGATGAGCTGTTTCCTTGCTTATGTCTTGTATTGTAGTGTGGAGTATTGTGGAGACAACACCTCTCAGCATAACTGGTCATGTTGGAGGTGATGTGAATTTCACCTGCTCAGACTGGGATGTCTGGACCTCCACTAATTATCCAAAGTACCTCTGTAAAAATCCATGCCGCACAAATGAAGACATCATTATCAAGGCAGGATCTGGTAAAACTGTAGTAAGCGATAGAATACGTTTGACGAACTCAGGAAAATACTTATTTGTATTAATCACAAAACTCAGCAAGTTAGACTCTGGAACCTACTTCTGTGGACTGGATAGAAGGAGTAGGGATTCATATATTCAAGTCTACCTTAATGTTAAAGACGGTGAGTCTCTGCTTCAATAAGTTACTGTACATCATGTTTACACTGTAAGTTAAAATATTGCCTGTGTTCTGTTTATTTTTTCTCTGTATCTTGAAAGGACTGCATTACTGATGCGTCAAAATAATACTATAAATTATAACAAATACATGACTTAATTAAATATATTCCTAATACATTCTCAAACATGTTTCCAGCTCCCATTACAACAGCTGAGATGACCACGGCCGCTTCTACGCTTCAATATCCTGATGTTTCTACAACCATCTCTGTCGTATCCACAACAACCATGCTTCATGAATCCTCGTCTTTAGGGTCTGGTATGTAGTCTCTTTACTCATCCTTCATATAATGAAGTAAACCTCTGTGGATCTGTCTGTTCAGAATCTGTCTGTCCTGCCCGGTTCTCCTCAATGGCTGGAGCAAACGCCCATTGGCCATTGGCATAACTAGAAGCTCGGCCCTGCTACGCAGGGCCTCGCGTCTAGCCCGCCGCCACGCCCACGTAGCGCCCGCGGCCACTTGGCAGCGCATATAAGTGGCATAGCGTCATGAGGGCCAGTGGGACCGTGGCTCGGTCAGTGAAGACCCTGTAGCGTGGATGATATGTGGCATAGAGGGGCAGATTTTAAATCTCCAGAGGAAACATCCGTGGGCTACCATTGGTTCAGCGATGTGTGCGGGCGCCCTGCGGGCCCTCCTCCTCCACCAATGTGCAGTATTGAGAGCCCTGACGTCACAACATTTGGAGCGATGGGCACTGCACTCTGGTTGGTTAGGGTACACCTAGGGCCCAGGTAGAACCCAGTTAAAGCCTGCATGGGCAAACCCAGTTAGGACCCGCCTTGGTCCCACATAAACGTGGCTAGTTGGGGCCCACCTAAGGGCCAGGTAGAAGCGACTTATAGCCCGCATGGGCATCGCAGTTAAGACCCACCTCGGCCCCACATAGAATTGCCTAGGTGGGGCCCACCTAAGGGCCAGGTAGAGTCGGTGGGGACCCCCCACAGGCTAATGTTAAAATGGTAGCACTTGTTCCTCAACATAGTGTGAATGTGCGTGCAAAGTTGACCACAATCGGACGCTGCATTCATGATTTGCGGCATTTTGTGCAAACTTTAGATGTGAATCTTAGCCAATCGGGATGGAATATGAAAGATTAAACAGATCCGTCTTGATCACATGACTATAGAGATCATGTGTACCGATTTGCGTGAAATGTAGATAAAATCGGAAGGAGTAATGTAAAGAAATATGTTGTACATAAGGCGGCCTCCTGGTGGAGCTATAAAAGGTAGATGTGAGAAATGCAGGGGAAAGGTTTTTCCTTGACCTCTAGAGAGTGCACATACAAAGTTTTACACATATTGGTGCAGGTATAGGTAAAAACACAAATCGGACTGTTATAGCGCCACCATGAGGCTGATTAGAAAAATCTCAAGTGGAATTTCTTGCTCGGCATAGTGGGAATGTGGGTGCAAATTTGCACGGAAAGTGCATGCTGTGTTCATAATTTGAGGCATTTTGGTCAAAACGGAGCAGTCCTGGAAACTTTGGAAGCCATTTTTAGTCAATCAGGATGGAAAATGAGAAATCTGAAATACCGTGGTTTTTTTAATGACTATAGAGATACTGTGTATCGATTTGCGTGATGTTAGGACAAAATATGTAGCAGTACTGTGAGAAAATGTGTTTTGCAAAAAGCGGCCTCCTGGTGGCACTATAACAGGGCCATGTGAAAGAAATGGGGCAGAGGTTCTGAATTGGCATCCAGGGAGTGTGTGTGCACAGTTGCGCTGCGATCAAGCCAACGATGCGGGAGATTAGCTATCCACAGACCGTCGGACGGACAGGGGGTAAAACATACTCTCGCGCCATCCCTTTCGGCCTGGCGGAGACAATAAAAAAGCTAAAGTAAAGGAAAATACCATTACTGCAACAAAAGTAGTCAACAAACTATACTATAAAACATTGGCCACATTGTCAAAAAATTGAAGAAAGAGGCAAACATGTTGAAAATAGACGATCTACAAGCTTACAACGCCTCTCAACGTGAGGCGTTGTGAGCTTGTAGATCTGCTATTTTCACAATATTGACTTGTGGAACGGAGTCAAACAAAATTGGGGGGGTCCCCAGTTCCAATATGATTATTTGGGGGGGGGGGGGGGGGGGGTAGCCACTGCCCTAATCGGACCGAAAGGATCTGAAATTACTACATGACCATAATGCAGCCTAAACGTGCGTTGCACGGGGCGGTCCTGCCATTACGTTAGTTACTGGAGTAAGTTGCTGTGGAGCTACACCAGAAGACACACACAACATACACCATCTACAATGGACTAACGGAGCAGCAATAATAACAGTTACCGCACGAACGTGCATTGTTGACAAAGTGATTGCACAGCCGCTGCAGGCATGACAACCACGTTAGCGTTAGCTACGGCAACTATCACAGCGCCCTGTCCGTCGTCGCTGCGACTGACTCTGATGGCTACAGCCATAGATATATAAACACTACAGCAAGCTCTCTGAGATGCCATTGTCTGGGAACTGCTCTTAGCGTGACACGACCAATGAGAGTGAGCGCTTTCGTTGTTGCTAAGATACGGTGCATGGCACCCGGCGTCTCTGCCCCATAGCTTGTAGATCTCACACATGATTGGCGTAGGCTGCGTTGCCGTCGACGCTGATTGGCTGCATGTTGCTGTGACGTTGAAATGGGGTGCCAGGTCTGCTTTGTGTGTAAGCGATTTTGGGCTCATTTGGGCGCGCTTTTGGACTGTTTTCCATAGAGCACGGCAGGGCTTGTTTCTGTCCCGTGACGGATGTGGCAAAGAAGGTGCAAAACGAACCATCCGGAAGTAAAGTGCGAGATGAAATATATAGCACTTTTTGATTATTAGAGAAGGAGACAGATGTGAAGGTGGAAAATGGAATGTAGGAGGTTATATATTTTTTCATGAGCGATTTTTGTAGCAAGTTGTGAGTGAATTGGGCCACTCCTGTGGGCGGGGGGCTGAATAGAACCATTGGGGTTTGGGAAGGAGACGCTCTCTGTTTGAGTGGTAGAGATATGCACCAAATAACGTTGCCCGTTTTGAACTTTCCCAAAATGTAATCTGTTTAATAGCGCTTTTATGTCAACACCGGAGATTCAGAGTTTGGGCTATGGGAGCTGTCCCCATGGTTATAGCGCCCCAAGCTATGGGATGGATGATCAAACTGCGAACTGTGCACGGGCACTATTAGACAGAGAACGCTGCAAACTTATAAGGGACTTTCATTTACGGCCCGTGTCCACACACACTGCGTTTCACACGCGCAATGTTCTGTGTGTGTGTGTGTGTGAAGATTCCATACAGACAAACAGCTTCTGGGAAAACTGGAACAGACTTAATAAGCTAAAACAGGACGAACTACCCATCCAAAATGGAGATATATGGGTGAATCATTTTTCTAGCCTCTTTGGCCCAATCGAGAAGAACAAAGAACAAAAACAAATAAAAGATAAACTACAAAACCTAGAGTCAGCCGTAAAAGACTACCAGAATCCACTAGATTCCCAAATCAACCTAAAAGAACTACAAGACAAAATAAAAACACTTAAAACCAAGAAGGCCTGTGGGGCAGACGGTATTCTAAATGAAATGATAAAATTCACCGACCTCAAATTCCAAATGGCCATACTAAAACTCCTAAATATAGTGCTCAGCTCTGGGATCTTCCCTAGCACATGTAATCAAGGGCTGATAACGCCACTCCACAAAAGTGGAGACAAATATGACCCAAATAACTACCGTGGGATCTGTGTAAACAGCAACCTCGGAAAGATCCTCTGCATGATCCTCAACCACAGAATCCTAAACTTCCTCACAGAAAGCAATGTCCTGAGCAAATCACAAATTGGCTTTCTACCAAAATATCGCACAACAGACCACATTTACACTCTAAACACCCTAATTGACAACCAAATAAACAAAAACAAAAGCAAATTATTCTCCTGCTTTGTCGACTTCAAAAAAGCATTCGATTCAATTTGGCATGAGGGTCTGATGTACAAACTATTGGAAAGTGGCATAGGGGGGAAAACCTATGACATCATAAAATCAATGTACACAAACAACAAATGCGCAGTTAAAATAGGCGAAAAGCACACAGACTTTTTCCCCCAAAGCCGAGGAGTTAGACAGGGATGCAGCCTGAGTCCAACACTCTTCAACATATATATCAACGAGTTAGCAAAAACGTTAGAACAGTCTACAGCTCCAGGCATCCCCTTGGCAAACACAGAAATCAAATGCTTACTTTTCGCAGATGACCTGCTGCTGCTGTCTCCAACCAAGGAAGGACTACAGCAGCAACTTGATCTCCTACACAAATTCTCGCAGACATGGGCCCTGACAGTGAACCTAACTAAGACTAAAATCATGATATTTCAAAAAAGATCCAGCCGCCAAAACCATCAATTTTTCCTAAATACGATCCCACTAGAACAAACAAAAAACTATACCTACCTTGGCCTAAACATCAGCAGCACAGGGAACTACAACCAAGCTGTAAAGGACCTGAGAGACAAGGCAAGAAGGGCATTCTATGCTATCAAAAGAAACATCAAAATAGACATCCCAATTAAAACCTGGCTTAAAATACTGGACTCTGTGATAGAACCAATTTCCCTCTATGGTTGTGAGATCTGGGGACCATTAGCAAACCATGACCTTGAAAAATGGGATAAACACCAAACCGAGACCCTACACACAGAATTCTGCAAATCCATTCTCCGTACCCAGCGAAAAACACCAAATAATGCATGCAGGGCAGAACTAGGACGATATCCACTCATAATCAAAATAAAAAAGAGAGCACTTAAGTTCTACAACCACCTAAAAGAAAGCGACCTAAATGCACTCCATAACAAAGCACTCACACACAGCGAAACTCTAGAGAGATGCCCCCTCAGCCAGCTGGCCATGGAACTCCGGGCACAAACACAAACAGAGCCACGAGATAGAAAACCCATCGGACCAAACAAAATTATAAAACAGCAAAAGGAAAACTACCTGACACATTGGAAAGAAGCAACACAAAAGCAGAGTAAACTAGAATGCTATCTGGCCCTAAACAGAGAATACGCAGTGGCAGAATACCTGAGCACCGTGACCGACCCAAAACAAAGAAAAATCTTAACTAGATACAGACTCAGTGAGCACAGTCTTGCGATCGAGAAAGGTCGTCACAGGCAGACCTGTATCCCGAGAGAAGACAGACTATGCACCCACTGCACACAAAAGGAAGTGGAAACCGAGCTACACTTCCTAACCGTCTGTCCATTGTACCAAGACATCAGAGACACATACTTCCCACAGATTACAACCACACACAGAGACTTTGAAAACATGACCAACGACAAAAAACTCCCATATCTGCTGGGCGAAGTACAACAATGTGCAAACACAGCAGCAAGATTCGTGAGTTGTTGTGATAGGAGAAGGATATCGAACGGAACACAACCACCCTAAAGACTAATCATTGTGTATATTCCTGCACTATACCTGCACCCAGTGATCTTGGTACATAGAAATTGATCTATTGAAGATTCTGACTTTCAAATGTACATTTTTTGTTTTGATTGTATTGCTGTATTGTTGTATTGTGCTTTTTGCTTTGGCAATGTAAACGTATGTTTTCTCATGCCAATAAAGCCCTTTGAATTGAATTGAATTGAAAAATTGTGTGTGTGTGTGTGTGTGTGTGTGTGTGTGTGTGTGTGTGTGTGTGTGTGTGTGTGTGTGTGTGTGTGTGTGTGTGTGTGTACCCGATGGGTATGTACTAGTATCAATACATTAGCAATACAGCAGATAGTCAAAGAGAGTCAGTTATCATGGTGCTATATCAGGCCATTACGTTTTAGCCTGAAACGCTGGAAACGTAGGTCTGACAAAAACAAAACAAAAATCCCCCTTATTCCTTGGGTCATGACGCATCAACTTGTGAGTCATATGACAATGACTGTAAAACAGGGTCTTGATAAAAATCTATAGGGTTCCCTCACAGAAAATAATTCCAGATGGGGGTCCGTGGTTAAATGCATAATAATTTGGGTGTCCTTCGTGTATTATCCTGAGGATAATGGTTTCACCCAGATAATGGTTTAGCCCAGACTCATGTTAATGACGTCATGTGAGATGTGCGCCAGTATTCATTGTATGTAAACACAGAACGCTCAACTATATCCTTGTGTGGACATTACATTTCTTTCTACTAGACACTAAGAGTGACAGTAGAAATATTACACTTGGCATGAAAAAGTTTGAGAACCTGTTATCCTACATAATAATTTTAGAAATGTCAGTCAATCTTGCTTGGTTCTCCTCAGTGGCTTAAGCAATTGCTCTGCACTTGCACATGGCCATAGATCATTAGCATATGCACACCGTGAGGAAACCCCTTTTTGTCTTCGCCACAATTTAAGATGTTTATTTATTTGCCTTTTGCTGTAAACAACGGATATTCTGAGTTTGCCTCGGCCGATGGGACTGTCGTCATGTTACAGCCCCCCAACCTATGGGATCTGTGTGTGTGTGTGTGTGTGTGTGTGTGTGTATGTGTGTGTGTGTGTGTGTGTGTGTGTGTGTGTGTGTGTGTGTGTGTGTGTGTGTGAGTGCGTGCGTGCGTGTGTTTGCGCCGGGGCTGTGTGGATGTGCTACGCGTTCCCTCCATTTTGCTCACAAGGAGCCGTGTTGCGACACGTTGTGAGCAGAATGGGAATAAGAGACACACAGAAGTATATTTAACTCATTCATTATATATTATATTTAACTCATTCATTATATATTATATCACCCACCCGCAACTGATCTTCAATTAATCAGAATGACATTTTGTATTACCCTAATCCACCCACTCTGCGGATAACTACAAGGTAGGTGCACGGATATAACTACAAATATAGCTGCAAGCAGCAATGAGCGGTTTCGAGAATAATGGCAGACTGGCAGACTGGCAGACTGTGACAGAGTGGCAGACTGGCAGACTGGCAGACTTTGACAGAGTGGCAGACTGGCAGACTGTGACAGAGTGGCAGACTGGCAGACTGGCAGACTGTGACAGACTGTGGCAGACTGGCAGACTGGCAGACAGACAGACTGTGGCAGACTGGCAGACTGGCAGACAGACAGACAGTGACAGAGTGGCAGACTGGCAGACTGTGACAGACTGGCAGACTGGCAGACTGTGACAGAGTGGCAGACAGACAAACAGACAGACTGTGACAGAGTGGCAGAGTGGCAGACTGGCAGACAGACAGACAGTGACAGAGTGGCAGACTGGCAGACAGACAGACTGTGGCAGACTGGCAGACTGGCAGACAGACAGACAGTGACAGAGTGGCAGACTGGCAGACAGACAGACAGTGACAGAGTGGCAGACTGGCAGACAGACAGACAGTGACAGAGTGGCAGACTGGCAGACAGACAGACTGTGACAGAGTGACAGAGTGGCAGACTAACAACTAACAGATTAACAAAGTCATGATTTTTGTTCAGTAAATTATATTTGGACCGGTTAAATTGAGGTTTGAACCAGGGACCTATAGACTTGTGGGTAGACAGTGTAAAGGATAAGGATAATTCCAGGTCCGTTCATGAAAGTCCTTGCGGTCTTGTTTCCAATGAGGGCCTGTGAGCAATTAGGGGTTAAGAGTCTTGCTCAGGGACAAATTTCATTTCATCGACACATTTGCTGGCCTGGCCTGGAATCGTACCTGGGGCAACCAGGGCCTCTGGCTCCCTAGGTGGGCTCACTAACCACTCAGCTATGGCCACAGTACAGACTGAGCCATTGGATAGACAGAATTGGATTTCATATGTGGTAAGTTATCATACAGCATGGGTTGCTTATTATATACATACAAGCTCATAACGCGTCACATTGTAGATCGGCTGTATGTGGTTACTGTAGGTGTTGTATTAATAATTACATCTGCAAAGTAACAAGTAACTAAAGCTGTCATCTGCTGTAATTGTAGTAGAGTAGAGTAGTAAAGTAAAAGTACCTAAAAATTGTACTGTGCATGTGGCAGGTGTGATTGGTGATGAGTGAGAGGGGTGGATCCAATCCATGGGAATAGGGGGAATTCCAAATGATGATCACCTCAACGCATTGTTGGGGACAGGGATCGAACCAGCGACCTATGGATTCACAGGCTGCCTCTCTTCTCATTGAGCTAGAGATATGGCCTCCCTGATGGTGTCTGTTGATATCTATAGGTTTTTCCGTCCATTATGAACCAAGCCTCTATTTCACTAACTACTGTAGATCACTGGTTCACAAAACATTTACCAATAAAGTTTTTTTTTTTGTCTCCTCGGACTGGAAACTAGTGAAAATAGTCGACCTACAAGCTCACAACGCGTTGCTATCTGAAAAGTTGTGAGATTGTAGATCGGCTATTTTCACAAGAAAGTATGTCATACATAAAAAACAACTACTCTCAAAAAAGCATTTCATGTTATTGTTTAAAAATTGCACATGTCTGAATTAACAGGGTCATGTTTTGTATAATGCAATATAAATGTAAACTGTAATCAGTGGGATTTGAACCAGGGACCTTCGGCACATGAGGCTCACACTCTACTGGTGGAGCTATTGAATCGACAGCATCAGATAGTGAGAAAGGAGAATCCAACAACACAAAACAAAAGGGCAAATGAATTACGTCATACATGAAAATAACTACTTTCAAGTATGCATTTCTCGTTATCTTTAACAATTGCACATGCATTGATACAGTCATGTTGTGTGCAATGCAATTGAGTTGAGGTCTGCATGAGGTGAGATTTGAACCAGCGACCCTGTGGTATCAAGGCAGATGATTAAGCCATTGGGCCAACAGACCCGAACTGATGAAAAAGGAGTTCACACACATGACACACTTTCACGCAAATTGCTCAGAAATGCTGGATTTAAATGTTTTTCAAACTGCTCAAAATTGCAGACAATCTAAGGGCGGAGCTTACTGGTCAAAGTGATAGATATGTTCCTCATTGATACAGTCATGTTGTGTGCAATGCAATTATAATGAAGTCTACCTGAGGTGGGATTCGAACCAGCAACCCTGTGGTTTCAAGGCAGATGATTAAGCTATCAAGCTATTGAACCTACACACCTGAACTAGTGAAAAGGGAGTTCAAACACATGACACACTTTCACGCAAATTGCTCAGAAATCCTGGATTTAAATGTTTTTCAAACTGCTCAAAATTGCAGACAATCTAAGGGCAGAGCTTACTGGTCAAAGTGATACATGTGTTCCTCATGAGTCAAGGCACATGTGTAAGCAGGTTTAACGGCTGTCGGCCAAACGAGGCATGACTTTTGCCTGTTTAAAGTTTGCATTTTCAAAAAATTGCTATAGCGCCCCCCTTTGACCAATTGGAGTAAGATTGGTTTCAGTGATACTTGGAATGACCTTCTACAATATTGCAAAGTGTCATACAAATGCGAGTCTGCATGTATGTTTTAGGGGCAGATGAATAATTGTCATAAAACTGCAATTTTCATTGGCTTATAAAAGCTTAACGTTTTCACTTATGGAAAATCTGCTTGCTCACGTCTGTCGGCATTGGTCCAAAGTTCATGTGTATACAGTTTCGTACAGATTGCTCAATCAGTACGAAGGAAGAGTCTTTTTTACTGCTTTTCATAGAATTCGAAATGGTGGGAGATCTAAAGGTCAGAGGTCAAAAGTCAGAGTGTGAAAGTTGTTAGGCATGAGGAGACGCATGTGTGCATCGAAGTTTCATGGCTGTGGGTCAAACAGGGCATGAGTTGTACCTGTTCAAAGTTGGCATATTTCAATTGAGTGCTACAGCGCCACCCTTTGGCCAATGTTTGTGAGTTTCGGGTTTTCGCCGTTTGGCATAGCCCTCTACCATATTGCCGAATTTCATAAAAAGTGACCACACGGTTAGGCCAGAACTGGCAAAACCGGCGGAAGAATAATGAACTCTTACAGATGTAATAGGGTTCGAAGCCTGATAGGCTCTCGAAACCTAATAATAGTGAAAGCCAAGGAACCCAATAAGGCTTCGAAGCCTGATAGGCTCTCGAAACCTTAATAATAATAGTGAAAGTGTAGAGATGTAATAGCTTTCGAAGCCTGATGGCTCTCGAAACCTAAAAAGAGGGAATGAAGTACATCATACATTGAAAACAACTACTCTCAATAAGCATTTCATTTAACAATTGCATGTTTATTCATTGATACAGTCATGTTGTGTGCAATGCAATTGAGTTGAGGTCTGCATGAGGTGAGATTTGAACCGTCGACCCTCTGGTATCAAGGCAGATGATTAAGCCATTGGGCCAACAGACCCGAACTGATGAAAAGGGAGTTCACACACATGACACACTTTCACGCAAATTGCTCAGAAATAGTGGATTTAAATGTTTTTCAAACTGCTCAAAATTGCAGACAATCTAAGGGCGGAGTTTACTGGTTAACAATTGCACATGTATTCATTGATACAGTCATGTTGTGTGCAATGCAATTATAATGAATTCTACATGACGTGGGATTCGAACCAGGAACCCTGTGGTTTCAAGGCAGATGATTAAGCCATTGGGCCAACAGACCTGTACTAGTGAAAAGGGAGTTTACACACATGACACACTTTCACGCAAATTGCTCAGAAATCCTTGGTTTAAATGTTTTTCAAACTGCTCAATATATTTCGGAATGGAAACTAGTGGAAAATAGTCGATCTACAAGCTCACAACGCGTTGCTATCTAAAAAGGTGTGAGATTGTAGATCGGCTATTTTCACAAGAAAGTATGTCATACATAAAAAACAACTACTCTCAAAAGCATTTTGTGTTATTGTCTAAACATTGCACATGTCTGAATTAACAGGGTCATGTTTTGTACAATGCAATTTAAATGTGAACTGTAATAAGTGGGATTCGAACCAGGGACCTTTGGCACATGAGACTCACACTCTACTGGTGGAGCTATCCAATACACAGCCTTAGACAGTGAAAAGGGAGAATCCAACAAAACAAAACAAAAGCGCGAATGAAGTACGTCATACATTGAAAATAACTACTTTCAAGTATTCATTTCTCGTCATCTTTAACAATTGCACATGTATTCATTGATATAGTCATGTTGTGTGCAATGCAATTATAATTAAGTCTACCTGAGGTGGGATTCGAACCGGCTACCCTATGGTTTCAAGGCAGATGATTAAGCGATCAAGCTATTGAACCAACACACCTGAACCTGTGAAAAAGGGCCTCAAACATGTATTTGACACAGTTTCATGCAAATTGCTCAGAAATCCTGGATTTAAATGTTTTTCAAACTGCTCAAAATTGCAGACAATCTAAGGGCAGAGCTTACTGGTCAAAGTGATACATGTGTTCCTCATGAGTCAAGGCACATGTGTAAGCAGGTTTAACGGCTGTCGGCCAAACGAGGCATGACTTTTGCCTGTTTAAAGTTTGCATTTTCAAAAAATTGCTATAGCGCCCCCCTTTGACCAATTGGAGTAAGATTGGTTTCAGTGATACTTGGAAGGACCCTCTACAATATTGCAAAGTGTCAAACAAATGTGAGTCTGCATGTATGTGTTAGGGGCAGATGAATAATTAAAAAAAAGCTGCAATTTTCATTGGCTTATAAAAGCTTAACGTTTTCACTTATGGAAAATCCGCTAAGTTACGTTTGTCGGCATTGGTCCAAAGTTCATGTGTATACAGTTTCGTACAGATTGCTCATAAATCCCAGGAGAAGTGATTTCTTTACTGCTTTTTACTGCTTTTCATAGAATTCGAAATGGTGGGAGATCTAAAGGTCAGAGGTCAAAAGTCAAACAGTGAAAGTTGTTAGGCATGAGGAGACGCATGTGTGTATCGAGGTTTCATGGCTGTAGGTCGAACAGGGCATGAGCTGTACCTGTTCAAAGTTGGCATATTTCAATTGAGTGCTACAGCGCCACCCTTTGGCCAATGTTTGTGAGTTTCGGGTTTTCGCCGTTTGGCATAGCCCTCTACCATATTGCCGAATTTCATAAAAAGTGACCACGCGGTTAGGCCAGAACTGGCAAAACCGGCGGAAGATCATGAATTCTTACAGATGTAATAGGGTTCGAAGCCTGATAGGCTCTCGAAACCTAATTCTGGCATTTCTTGTATGTACGAATGTATCCATCCACCAAAGGGTGCTGATGTAACTCAATTATTTACACTTCTAGGTTTCCTTGTTGGTTTCACTGTTGTGATAGCAGTGGTGGCTGTACTGATGCTCTGCATATAGAGAACCAGAAAACCACAAGGTGAGTCACATATCTCCTTCATCCAGGGGAGATTACATGTTTGCTCACAGAAATAAAACTAGAAAAAGTGTTCCTTGGAGCACAGGTCTCCGAAAATTGGGGCAGAGGTTCGGCTTTGGCATCCAGAGATTAGCTGCTCACAGACAGACGGACGGACGAACGAACGGACGGACGGACGGACGGACGGACAGGGTGCACATAGTCTCGACCAAGCCTTTCGGCATGGCGGAGACAAAAACATTTATATTATCAGTTAAATTAACACATGTTTTGCATCTATTTTCCAGTGGCTGTCCTCAGTGTCAGGAACCCTTCTGAAGAGGATGGAAAGGTGATTGTTATGAGTGTCTTATGACACTTTTCATTGTACATTATTTTTTTATGTTGTTTTGTCTCTACTCTCGCTTGGTCAAATCTCTGTTGGTTGACATGGTAAATATCAAGGTGACTTCCTGATTAAATGAAGGTTAAAATCAAACTCTGACTGACTGGTCCTACACCCTTTACCTACATCTGTTTCTAGTGGATATTGTAGTGGAAAGGTTCACATAAGACAAATTCATTCTCTAAAAAAAAACATACTCAAACAGTTTCAAAGTACAAAAGAAATGTATTAAGAGCTGTTCATGAATAGGGCAGAGGCAGAAAGGCAACTGTGCTCTCATACAGGATGCAAGTCCTCTAGTACCCCTCGTTGCTCGGATGTTGCTACGCAATAAGGGAAGTAGGTACCAAACTGCCACTGTCCGTGGCCTGCCATAGCCAACAATACAAGGATACAAACTGTCACCTCAACCCATGATTTATCAACGGTCAGCAGACAGCAGAACTAATACATTTCTTGTGTAGGCGTATGGGGGACAGAATTGTTTAGGTGGTGGTGAGCAGTGAGTGCAGTAACAATAGACAAAATAGATGTAATGACAGCTTCAAGTACCTACAGAGAATGAGTGCAAGATTTGATCATATTTTTGCAGTGTATGACATCAACATGCTGATACACATGTTTCATTCAAAGTAAATGTGTGGCACAGATATGAGTCCTCCTTTCCCATACCATACGGATGGACACAGAAAACATGAACAATGGGCATAGAATCATGCAACTTCAAAGAATATGAGATTATATATGTTTCACTCTACAATAGAGCAATATGACACACTGCACAAAATGATCGAGGTCCAGAAAGCAAACAGTAAAAGTTGACATTTCTCATGATGACAACGAGCTGCAGGTGACTTGTTTAAATCTGCCCGGAAAGAATGACTTACTCATGCTATGAATAAAGATCTAGATGTCTTTACAATAGATGATCTTTTTTTTATTGAACTCCACCCTCTTCCTCTGACCTCCACCACATATTTTACACATTCAAACATTCACACGGTCGCACAGCTCATGCCTGCATAACCTAGCAAGTGGTCTTGCTTATATAGTGATTCGCATCGAGCTGGGATTGAATCCCATTATCCCACTCTGCAAACCGACACACCCCCCACTGTGCCAATAGAGCTGAGCTTGATTGGCAGAGCTGTTGTGGCCGGGTCTTGTCCGGGGCACTACACTTAAACTTTCAACATTACAACAAGACAACATTAGCCTGGGCTAATGCATTTAAAATAATTAATGTTAATGCATTTTCAATTCCAGTCACGCGACCAGCAACAGAGAGCAAACACTTGAGAAGTTTGTCTCTCTCTGGGTCTCTTATGGGACTCCTTTGAATGTTTAGAGAGGGAATGTTCTCTGTTCTCTGTACTCTGTTGAAGACACCATTGTTTCCAGCAGCAGAATTCCAGTGATAATAGAGAAGTGTGCCTCTCAAAGTGCTTTACTGTACATCTCAGAGGTGTGATTGTGAGGTTATAACTAAAGTTCTATTACCAACATAATGGGCAAACGTGAGCCGAACAAATTTGGTAAATTGCTCCTAAATGCATTCATGAAAACAATGTAGGATTCGTCAAAGTGTAAGTATATTAGTTTCTTCGTAGGATCCAAAGAGATGTCACAATTGTGCGAAGATGTGTGTATGTGTAGATGGCAAAAGCAATGTGAGTTTGTTTTTGCTTTTATTATTCCATTCCCTCATCTTTTATTTGGTTCACCCTTGTCTCATATCTGTCTTATCTCTTTCTTTCAACTTTTTGAAACACATTTTATGTGTTTATAACTATGACATATTCCCTCTAGACACATACAAATGAAGAAACAAGAGGTGAAGACCAATCAACAGAGAGCCCCTCTCTCATCATGTCTCATGCCTCCATGACTATCAACAAGACCACTGTTGATCCAAACTCCAACATCTATGCTAACGTTAAGGTTTACATCAACCAGGATCCTTCAGATTCAATCTACGATGAGTCACTGTTGATTTGCATACAAACCAACATACCGAAATGTCTCAATGTCTCTCTCAATCAGTCAATTTCTGATGATGATTTTTATTTGATGGCACCTCTATCTAAAGGCCTTAAAGACATTTCTGGACACTTCAATTTTTGTTCCTCAGTAAAGCCATTGTCATAGAAGAAATATTACCAAATGCAGATATACTCTAAATATCAGTTATTTATAGAGCCGCCCACCAGTGGAACTCATTATCTGTAAATATTAAACAAATCAGAAGCAAATGCAATTGATCAAATGATTATTATGCATACAATTATAATTACTGGGCAAAGTTTTGTGAAATTTGGGCAGTGTGCCTTGAAATGGGAGGCAGGTAACATGCCAGCCAATTGTGGTGCAGTAGTGCATGTGCATCACTAAAGCACTGTTTGGTCTTAAACCCAAATGCACTACAGTAGCTCTATTGTCAGGCAAAAAAACAGGGGGAAAAAAAGAAGAACTAGAAAAAGTGCTCCTCGGAGCACAGGTCTCCGCCAGGTCAGGTAGGTTATTGTGGGCCAGCAATTTTCGAAATTCGCCAATCAGGATGGAATATAAAAAATTTGACAGATCCATCTTGATCACTTGACTATAGAGATCATGTGTACTGATTTGCATTTCTGGACAAAATTAAAAGTGATATAAAAAAGAAACATCTGCCTCCTGGTGGCGCTATAATAGGGCAATGTTAAAATGGTGGCGTTTGTTCTTCAACGTAGTGCAAATGTGCGTGCAAAGTTCCACCACAATTGGACGCTGTGTTCATGATTTGCGGCATTTTGTTCAAAACGGGCCACTCCTGCAAACTTTAGATGTCAATGTTAGCCAATCACGATGGAATATGAAATATCAAACAGATGCATCTTGATCACATGACTATAGAGATCATGTGTACCGATTTGCGTGAAATTTGGATAAAATGTGAAGGCTTAATCTAAAAAAAAAAGTTTTACATAAGTCGGCCTCCTGGTGGCGCTATAAAAGGCTAATGTGAAAAATGCAGGGCAGATGTTTTTCCTTGGCCTCTAGGGAGTATGTGTGCAAAGTTTCACGCAGATCGGTGCAGTTATAGTTAAAAACACAAATCAGCCTTTTATAGCGCCACCATGAGGCTGATTTGAACATTTTCAAATGGCATTTCTTCCTCGGCCTAGTGGGAACATGCGTGTTAAATTTCACATAAATCGCAAGCTGCGTTCATGATTTGAGGCATTTAGTTAAAAATGGACCAATCCTGCAAACTTTGGAAGCCAACCTTAGCCAATCAGGATGGAATATGGAAAATAAGGCAGATCCGTGTTGATCACATGACTATAGAGATACTGTGCACCGATTTGCGTGATGTTTGGATAAAATCTGTAGGGGTACTGTCCAAAAATGTCTTTTGCACAAATTGGCCTCCTGGTGGCGCTATAAAAGGCCCATGCGAAAAATTTGGGGCAGAGGTTCTGCTCTGGCATCCAGGGAGTGTGTGTGCACAGTTTCGCTGCGATCAAGCCAACGGTGCCAGAGATTAGCTGTTCACAGACACACGGACACACGGACACACGGACACACGGACACACGGACGGACGGACAGGGGGTAAAACATACTCTCTCGCCATGCCTTCGGCCTGGCGGAGACAAAAAACAGAAGTCTCGCTAGACGAGATTGAAATCTCCGGTTTCAATCTCGTCTAGCGAGACTTAGGTTGCATAGTGTTCTGTCACTATGAACGTCAGATCTAAAAAAAAAAAAAAACTATTAAAATACAGTATGTGATCTAGCGCAAGGCCTATCCGCGCACATTTTAAGCTGTGGCGGACCCGGGATGGAATTAGGATTTTTTGCTACTGTACCATTCATCCTGACGGTGCGTTTTAACAGCGGGCAACTCTGGGCGATGCCGGGCGATATCGCCCAAAAAGATAAAGAAAATCCATCTTTCATCGCCCCCCCGCCCACTTCGCCCGATCGCCGGCTCTCATAGACTTTCATTATATTTTGGGCGATGTTGCCCGGCATCGCCCGAGAGTTGCCCGCTGTTAAAACGCACCGTAAGATATAACATCATAGAAACGGCAAGAAAACCTTGGTCCAAAATTCTCCTTTAACCCTGGATTGCTAGCCACAATCCCTCAGCACTTTGCTCATCTGTTGAGAATGCTCATTTCATTGATAGTTGTATGGGCTGCTTTGTCGCAAGTTCAATCCATTCTGTTTCTATGTCTTATTGTGCTGTTCCATATCGCTTTTTGCCTATCATAGCTCAAACCCGTTTATTGCTGCTTGCATCTATATTTATTATTTAAAATCCTGCCAGGTTGGCTACTATAAGCAGCACTATGTAACTTTCCTCTTCTACCCCGGATTTGAACCTGGTTTCCTGCGCAAGTGCCAAATTTGTTTCCATTGAGCAAGATAGAGCCTGCCTGCTTGCTCAGGGGATAAATTGAATCTTGACCATCAGGTCAAACTTTGTGTCAGATCCTGTGTCTAGGTGAGACATGGCCTTTGACATGATCTAAATGTGTCAATGGAAGAGCAGGGAGACAAAATACAAACACCCCAATTGTAAGTTACTAGAGTTCCGGGGCGCCCTATGGGCGCCCTGCCCCCTAGCCGCGCACGGGGCTGTTATAGCCAAACAAATTGTGTGTGTGCATTGCTTGTTAGTCGCGCGATACCTGGAAACCTGGCAACCCTGTGGCTGCTCCGTTGCAGACAGGCAGAGGCACAGGCACGGTATATCGCCCACTTCACAGCGCAGATTAGCCAGATCCACCCTCTCTCCCTCTCTCGCCCCCTTCCCCTCTGTCCTCCTCTGTCTCCCTGTCTCTCTCTCTCCCTCTGTTTGTCTCTCGCTCTCTCCCTGGGTGTGTCTCTGCTTGCATTTGCACACACACACACACACACACACACACACACACACACACACACACACACACACACACACACACACACACACACACACACACACACACACACACACACCTGTCCTCTGTTAAGCCAATTTTGATACAGGATGAGTATATTGTATTATGATTATGAGTAACTTTTATTTTAATAAGAATGTAAAATAACAAATGAGAATGTAAGAATAAAAGTTGTAACATATTAATAATGGAAACGTTAGGTTTGATCAACTGTTCTTGACATTTTCAGATTCTTCGCCAAGAAGATTAGTTAACATTCGTTGAAAAGTTTCGTTTTTTTCCCATTCCAAGTGGCTATGACTGCCTGGCAATGTTTGCGGGCCCTTGGTAGACAACCCGCGCAGGCGGAGATTGGCGGAGATCTGCACTGAGGAGGAGCGCAACATTTTAGTTATGTGAATGAATTGTACTGTACATGGTGCAGCCCGTCAGTAACTGTGTAGATCTGTACCTAGTCTCCCTCGCCCCTCTGTCTCTCCCCGTCTCTGTCTCTCTCTCTCTCCCACTGTGTGTGTCTGGGCGCGTTTGCACACGCATTCCACACACACACACACACACACACACACACACACACACACACACACACACACACACACACACACACACACACACACGCACACGCACGCATGCACCCCCCCACACAAACACACACACACACACACACACACACACACACACACACACACACACACACACACACACACACACACACGCACACGCGCACACACACGCCCCCCCACACACACACACATACACACACACACGCACGCCCCCCCCCCCCACCCACACACACACACACGCCCGTCTTAGTTGTCGGCTAGTTGACGTAGCGTCCTCCGTGCAGCACGAAATGACGGTGATTCTGCTGTCCAGCTGGCTCTCCCAACTGTAACTGACTGTTCCCTCGCATTGCAATGCTGTCTGTGGCTGTCATGGCGTCAGCGAGCTGTGTGAGGGAGCAATGTGAAGTCTGTTTTCTGCGAGGCATAATAACTGTGGTGTCTTTCCTTGCATATTACTGAATTGTGTTCGTTGGTCCGTCCGTCTCTCACACATTTCAATGGCCGCCGCTTCGTTTTCGCTCGGGTCTAGTCGGCTGCACTCGGCTCGGTAGAGGTTGCCATGTCCAGGTGTTGTAAGCGTGAAGTAGTGTGTAATTGGTTGTTTGCATACATGCTCTTTGCTTGTGGCCAAAGTGACTTTTGTGTGGTAGACACACACAGACTGGTAAGGGTGTAGCTCTAAATAGAAAGTAATTATAAATATGTTATGGAAATACCTTTTGTGTTCTTTCAGCTGCTTTAGGGAAAAGCAGCTGAAGCAGCTATGATTACCTGTTGTTTTTTTCATGAACCTGGTTGGGTTGCTTGTTGCTCGCGCACAATCTGGCAACACTGATCCCCTACACAGTGAAAGAAGTAAAACTTCATGAACCTGGTTGCTTGCTCGCGCACCCAGGCAGACACAGACACACATCCGGGCTAAGGAAGAGCCACAGCCATGAATGCGCATGACTCCCAAATGTATAGATAGATATATTGTATTAACATACTCTACCATACAGATTGGCATTATACACATTTTATTAATTTAAAAAAGTTTGATCAAAGTACAACAATAATGCCTATCAATCACCTCGGACGTGTGCGTGAATGACACACAAGTAAGCTGTGATATAGAGATATGCATTATTTGTTACAGAACATTGTTTGTTTAGTAAACTTTTTGACTGTCTGCTTCGGGTTAATTCTCTTATTGGCTTAAGTACTTTGCAGACAGAGTTACTGGTTTTATTCACGGTTGGTGCTAAAGGTAGGTTATGCAGGCATGTGTTAGTGTGTTAGTGTGCGGGGGGGGCTTCCAACCTGACCGTGTGAATGTTTCAATGTGTGAATTATATGGTAGAGAGTCAGAGGAAGAGGGTGGAGTTACTCTATTGTAAAGACATATAGACCTTTATTCATTGCATGAGGAAGGCATTCTCTCCGGGCAGATTTAAATAAGTCACCTGCAGCTCGTTGCCATCATCTCTACTTTTACTGTTTGCTTTCTGGTGAGTGACCTCGATCATTTTGTAAAAGCAGGCCTCACTCTATTCAAAAGAAAGTAAAACATAACTTTGTAAGGCTTTAAGTGAAGCTAACCACGGGGTGGGTGTCTAAGCGAGAACGTGTGCATGCGTGTGGTAGAGTTTAGAGGAAGAGCTGGTGGAGCCTTTTAAAAAACAAATACCTGAATGATATTTTTTTGTATTTTACTAAATTGTATTTGTACAGATTGTAAAAAATATCTAGAACTTCATAGCATGAGGAAGTCACATATCGTCTCCTTCCAGAACAGGACAAGTCACCAGCAGCTCATCATGAGAAATGTCTACATCTACTGTTTGCTTTCTGGTGAGTGACCTCTGCTTGTTTTCATTGTTTCTCTGCCTGTGTGGTTGTCTCTGTCTCTGAGTGTCTGTATGATGCTCTCAATGTCTCTGTCTCCTTTGTCTGTCCACTGTTGTGTGGAGCGTCTAGAAATCTTCTGCACAAATAGTCATCAAATCATGTTGTCAGTTAATAAGTTGTGTGTCATACTGATGAGCTGTTCCCTTGCTTACCTCTTGTACTGTAGTGTGGAGTATTGTGGGGACAACACCTCCCAGCATAACTGGTCATGTTGGAGGTGATGTGTCTTTCACCTGCTCAGCCTGGGATGTCTGGACTTCCGCTGACTATAATACAAAGTACCTCTGTACAAATCCATGCAGCACAAATGAAGACATCATTATCAAGGCAGGATCTGGTCAAACTGTAGCAAGCAATAGAATAAGTTTGAAGAACTCAGGAAAATACGTATTTGTATCAATCACTAAACTCAGCAAGTTAGACTCTGGAACCTACATCTGTGGACTGGAGAGAAGTGGTCCGGATTCATATATTCAAGTGCACCTTAATGTTAAAGACGGTGAGTCTGTGCTTCAATAAGTTACTATACATCATGTTTACACTGTAAGTTAAAATATTGCCTGTGTTCTGTATTTCTTTCTCTGTATCTTCAAAGGACAATATTACTGAAGTGTCAAAATAATACTAAATTATAACAAATACATGACTTGACGAATATATTTCTCATGCATTCTCAAACATGCTTCCAGCTCCAGTTACAACAGCTATGACCACTGCCTTTACAACAGCTGAGATGACCACTCCCGTGTCTACGCTTCAACATCCTGTTTCTACAACCATCTTCGTCGTATCCACAACAGCCATGCTTCATGAACCCTGGTCTTTAGGGGCTGGTAAGTAGTCTGTTTACTCATATCAATAAGTTAACAATACAGCAGATAGTCAAAGAGAGTCACTTGTTTAGTGGTGCTATAACGGGCTGCTTTATGTTTTGGCCTAAAACTATGAGGGAAAAAAATCCCCCGTATTCCTTCGGTCATATATAGCCCACGTCAATTTCCTTCAAACTATTTTCCACCATTTTGCATTTTCATCAAAACACAATTTCTTTCTGCTTCTCTGGAGTCATGTGATAAACATGTATCATACAGATTTTTCATATTCCCTTCCGATTGGCTATGATTGCCTTCCAAAGTTTGCGGCGGGGGGCATCCTATATTACAATTGAGAAAAGTCAGCACTTCCTGTTCCCCGCTGAAGCCACCCCCCTGAAGCCATTTCATTGTTTCAGTATCAACACAACAACAACATATCACATGTCACTACAACACTAGCCACAACGTGCGCACTACATTTACGCATTGTTTCGTCCACTTTCCATTGCTCTCTATACATTTGCCTCTTTGTGGCATAATTATTATCGTCCAACAATATTTTGCCACAGTAGCGACCAAGCCGGAAGGGGAAACCCCGTAGCACAAGTTAAATTTCGGTTTAGTTTTAGCCTCCGGGTGTTGCCACATAAATTAAAAACAAGCGGACCATCATGGGCTCTGGTGTTGCCAAATCCTGTGCGAGAAACAAGCAATGAACGTCTACACGCTCTACTGTCTCTGTCTCCGATGTGCGGGCCAGGTACTAGATGTACTAGTGTTTTACAAAGAAAGAAAAGCAAAAAAGCCAAACATCATGAGCGCTGTATCCTATCTACCGCAAATCTAAACAGCACAAACTCACTTAGACCTGTAGGGTTCGCCACAAATGCTACAAATGTCACTGTTTGTTGTAGAAACTTATTTGTTTCCCCACCAAATTACATAAATACTAATGATCTTGTGAGTCATGTGACAATAACTGTTAAACATGGTCTTGATACAAAAGTATTGTTGAATTAGAAATGTTTTTGAAACATTTTAACAACATAAATCATGTATGGGAGCCCCTCACACACAATAATTACAGATGGGGGTCCGCGGTTAAATGCATATTCATTTGGGTGTCCTTGGCGTGAAAAAGTTTCAGAACCTCTTATTCAGATGGTAATGTCAAATGTTGCAGTGTTTCAAGAATCAGTGTTATGAAAGAATAAAACTGCTGTTGCGGTGTGGAAACTGCAGTGCTCGCTTTATCTGCTATTTTATTAACTTGCTTTACCTGCTATTTTACTAACTAAATGCTCTGCCAGATACAAAGTGTCACTGACGTGCATCAAGTTATATAAATTGTTCACACTGGAAGTGTCAAATAGTCGTATTATATTCGGCTGCACCGCAATTATTAAAAATTTCAATCGCATCATACAGAGGACGGCCGACTTTTATGATAAGGATAATTTGGCATATCAAACACCACCCGATCTATTACACACACTCACACACACTGGGCGGACTTCTGTCGAGCTGCCTGTTGACCTGTTGCACAATATTTAATGTGCTCTTACCGTGACAACATGTAATTAATGTTAGTTGTACACAGGTCACGGCAATAATGATCACGTGTTATATCATTTGATGGCAGTGCCAACTCTTCACACGTTAATATCTCGTCAACCATTGTCCATCGCATAGTGAGTGGTCTTCACCAGTGAATTAACCACTGTCCTTTCACTGACAGTGAAAGAGGAGTTCAATGAGTTTGTGTTACGTTACTTCTTGTTTCTGAAGCAAAGCCTGACTCTTTTTGGGAGAGAATGTGTTGGTGGATGCGAGGGCACTCCCGATTCAAAATAAACAATGAATGAGGCTCATACAAGTGCCTACACAGTTCAATGGATATTTATATTTGGGAATATAACGTTTGAAACATCAGTCTTCATAGTTCACACCAAAGAAAGGTAGACCAGTTTTATGGACTTTTATGGTGCGTGCGTGCGTGCGTGCGTGCGTGCGTGCGTGCAGTACATCCCATATGTCATTTAAGTCGGCCGTCGTCGGTATGATGCGGTTTGAATTATTAATTCATAATTGCGGTGCAGCCAAATATAATAGACTATTTGAAATTGACACTCCCAATGTGAACAAGTGAAATAACTGCAAGATGCAAGTCCGTAACACTTTTTATCTGGCAGAGCATTAGTTGGTAAAATAGCAGGCAAAGCGAGCAGAATGCACACCGCAGCAGTCGCCTGACACTGCAATAATACGCAACTACAGGGCAGCTGTGGATTTGTCTATATAGGAAGAGGAAACTGTGGTTGTGTGGTTGTGCCTTCTAAATCAGTAGTTCTCAAACCTTTTCGTGCCAAGGACCCCCAAAATGATATGTATTTGGATGCGGACCTTATCTGAAAATGTTTTGTGCCAGGGACCTCCAGAAGAGGAGATTTGTGTAAGAAGTAATAATACAAATTCAACATTTGACACTTTCAAGGTTTTTCAGAACAAAGTTATGTGCTGTGAGCTTGTATATCTGCTATTTTTGAATAGCCAGCGCTAAAATCTAAAATGACACAGATGCTACCCGACCTGGCGGAGACCTGTGCTCCGAGGAGCACTTTTTCTAGTTATGTATTATTTCACCCAACCGCAACTTCTATTATTTTGTATTACCCAAATCCACCCGCTCCTCTGATAACTACAAGGTCCAGAGATATATACTGTAATTCGCACATTTCTTTGTATGTATGCATGTACAGTATGTCATGCTGTCTGCAAATGTATCCATCCACCAAAGGCTGCTGATGTAACTCAATGATGTACACTTCTAGGTTTGCTTGTCGGTCTCACTGTTGCATTAGCAGTGACAGTGGTGGCTCTACATCTACTGATGCGCTGCATAAAGAGAACCAGAAAACCACAAGGTGTCACGATATCGCCGCGGACAGAAAGGTGGATCCAAATGCAGGACGCGACATAGTATAACGTTGAAATAAAGGTACTTTACTAGAAGTTTAAGGTACAAAACAAGGTCACCTCTTGCAGGAGGGAAACAGACAGGAACAGAAACAACACCGTAACAATGGTTATCAACCAGCAAAAGGCCACCGGCTGGAAAGTCTTAAGTAGCCAACATAAGTCATTAGCCCAAGGGCTTGCAGCCGGGCGTGCTGCGGGTCCAAGCTCACACACAGGCCAAAATCAGAGTCAGAAAGGAGGAGGGGGGCGGGGCCGAAACCCCGCACCGTGACAGTACCTCCCCTCCACGGGACGACTTCCAGGCGTCCCAGAACCGGGGGGGGGGGGGGGGGGGGGCGGGGCAGAGACGGGACCGGGGGGGGGCACTGCCAGGGCTCTGCGCGGAGGGCATCGGCGCAGAGGGCGCAGGCAGAGTAGAGAGAAGAGGCGAGGGTCGAGGCCGGGAAACCAACCGGGTCCAGCCGAACAGCGGCAGGGGAAAGCCGGAATGGCAGGCGACGAACCGGGGCAGAGACGGGGGGGGGGGGGGGGGGGGGGGGCTGCCAGGGCTCTGCGCGGAGGGTGTCGGCGCAGAGGGCACAGGCAGGGCGAGAAACCAAGGCTGAAGAGGAAGGGCCCGGGCAGCGACGACTGGAGCACGGGAACCAAGTGGACCTGCCGAGACCGCCAGCCAAAACAGAAGGAGGCCCTTCTGGCCCGGACGTCTCGGCAGGCCGCTCGCCGTTTGTCGCCGCCGACCCGGGGCGAAGGAAGAGCTGCAGACAGGACAGGTAAGAAAGAGAGACAGAGGGGGGAAAAACCAAAGGCAAGGCAAGGTGAGCTCAGAACAAAACCACAACAGCAAAACAAACTCAGAACTAAAAGAAAACAGAACAAAACAAGAACTTAACTTTCTACTTTGGGCGCGGGGGTCTCACTGGACAGCTGTTGAAAAGATGGCCCCCCCTTCGCCACAGTAGAAACATAGTCCAAGCCAGGCCCGCCGCTGCTTCTCCGTCTCGGGCTCCGGCGGGAACCCTTCCACAGGAGGAGGAGCAGGACGGGGAACAGGAACAGGACGGCGAGAGAGAAGAGGATCGGAGGACACCGCCGGCGGGGACAGTGACTCTCCCTCTCGCGGGAGTAACCAGGACGACTCCCCGATGACGACCTCCATCGCCGGGCTCGCGCTCCCTCGGGGGAGGGAGAGTGGTGACGAACCCGAGGCAACCCCCGACGGCGGGAACTCCGCGGGTCGGAGGCCGGGTACGGGCCCTCACCCGCAGGTCCGAAGATGAGGAGGACGAAGCCGCGTGTTGCGGGGTGGAACTGGAGTCTGCTTCGGGAGCAACCACCTCCAGAACGTGGGAGCGGACCGTCGCCGCTTCCGCGCGCGCACTGACGGGCGCCTCCCCCGCCTGGAGCACTCGCTCCCACAAGTTAGAGACACGGAACAGGATCGCGGACTGGCCGCCCGACAGATTGGTCTCGAGACGCAGCAGGCGATCATCCATGCGGCGCAGAGTGTCGAATATGGCGTTTAAACAACCCATGAAGATCACGCCATCTACCTTGCCTCCAGGCGCGGACGCGCGCCCCGCTGGATCCATGGTTGGCTGGTTGATACTGTCACGATATCGCCGCGGACAGAAAGGTGGATCCAAATGCAGGACGCGACATAGTATAACGTTGAAATAAAGGTACTTTACTAGAAGTTTAAGGTACAAAACAAGGTCACCTCTTGCAGGAGGGAAACAGACAGGAACAGAAACAACACCGTAACAATGGTTATCAACCAGCAAAAGGCCACCGGCTGGAAAGTCTTAAGTAGCCAACATAAGTCATTAGCCCAAGGGCTTGCAGCCGGGCGTGCTGCGGGTCCAAGCTCACACACAGGCCAAAATCAGAGTCAGAAAGGAGGAGGGGGGCGGGGCCGAAACCCCGCACCGTGACACAAGGTGAGTCATATATCTCCCTCAGGCAGGGGAGATTATGTCTGCGCACAGAAATAAAATAATATTTATCAGTTAGATGAACGTGTGTTCATCTACATGTTTTGTATATATTTTCCAGTGGCTGTTTTCAGTGTCAGGAACCCTACTGAAGATGTTGGAAAGGTGAGTGTTATGACAGTGTACTGTCTTATGACGCTTTTCTTGTGCATTTTTTTTTTTTATGTTGTTTTGTCTCTGCTCTGTCAAATCTCTGTTGAAAATGGTTGACATGGTAAATCTCAAGGTGACTTCCTGATTAAATGAAGGTTAAACCAAACTCTGACCGGGCCTAAACCATGCAGTCTGTTTCTGGTGGATATTGTGGTGGAAAAATGATTATATGTTTATCTCGAGTCATACTGTATCTGTCTTATCTCTTTCTTTCAACTTTTTGAAACATATGTTATTAGTTTATAACTATGACGTACTCCCTCTGCCTCTTCCTAGACAAATGATGAAACAGGAGGTGAAGACCAATCAACAGAGAGCCCATCTCTCATCATGTCTCATGCCTCCATGACTATCAACAAGACCACGGTTGATCCAAACTCCAACATCTATGCTAACGTTAATGTTTACGTCAACCAGGATCCTTCAGATTCTATTTACGGTAACGTTACTGCATACTGAGTCACTGTTGATTTGCATACAAACCAACACACCAAAATGTCTCAACTGGTGCAATCAGTCAATTTCTGATGATGATTTCTATTTGATGGCACCTCTATCTAAAGGCCTTAATGAACATTCTGGACACTTAATTTCGTGTTCCTCAGTAAAGCCATTGTCATAGAACAAATATTGCCAAATGCAGATATACTCAAAATATCAGTTATGTATTATAGAGCCACCCACCAGTGGAACTCATTATCTGTAAATATTAAACAAATCAGAAGCAAATTAAAACAATCTCTTAAACGGATATTAACTCATTGACGAGTACACTCATCATTTCATTCCAAGGCACACACCGCCATTTACGAGTCACTCGTCATGTGGTGTTTTCGATGGTTTATGATTGAGAGTGCTCTTACGCAGCCTGTGAATCATGATGATGATGATGATGATGATGAAGAGTACTGCCAAAGCTCACGTGATCACAACAACATCAAGATGGTTTAGTTACCGTGTATAGGATTTATAAAAATCAAAATGTCTCTGCTTTCTGTTGATTTTTTGGCAAAAACAAGCTATATTCAAGTGCCAATAACTATGGAACAAATAATCGCGACACCACACAACTGGAATAATTAACATGCTTGTACATGATGCTTAACCCATGTTCCTGTATTGTTATCTAATCATCATTGGCATTTTCATAGTGTAACTTAGGTTTAGACTGACGAGTGTCAGTTGTTGTTTGTACAGTATGTATATTGTATGTCGTTTTAGGTTGTGATGTTTTATGTGGACCCCCGGAAGACTATAGTGACCACGGCAGCGGAAGATAATGGGGATAAAACATTAAGAATAAATATTGCAAGTATTGACAATAACAATTCATATTGGCAACTGCATGAGGTATTTTGCTACAACTATCTTGTATCACAGTGTACCAAGCTCAGCCTAGCCATCTGGCCTGCAACCCTTTGTTTTGTGTCCCACAGAATGCCTGATTATGCATACAATTATCCTAATTACTGGGCAAAGTTTTGTGAAATTTGGGCAGTGTGCCTTATAATGGGAGGCAGGTAACATACCAGGCAATTGGGGTGCAGTAGTGCATGTGCATCACTAACGCACATGTTTGGTCTGAAACCCTAATGCACTTGTTCTATTGTCACTGAGTTGGTGCCCAAACCCGGAAGGAGAGTGAACTTCCAGATGAGCATAATTTGTTGTAATCTCCTTTTTTTTTATTATTATAAAATATGTTATATTCTTTAATCAGTGCTATTGAACACCCTTTGTGTCTGTGTGTGTTTTTTTTTTTTACAAATATTGCACCAATAAAATGTTTTTAAAAGCGCTTCTGACTAAACCTCCTAACCTCCTAAGCTTTTTTTTTTGTCTGACTTCGTCATTCTAATCAATGAATGGACACAACTATCTCCACATTCATTGCTCAAAAACCTCCCAACTCCACTTGAACTGTATTTGGGCAAAGTGATGATAATATAATGACACATGCAAGTCTCTGACAACGTATAAAGTCACAACACCAACTTAAAACTACTATTTTGGACATAGTTGGTTTCTGACCAACAGCAGAGATATGCTGGGTGAGCAACTTCCATTGAAATGAGTGGGTTTCGGATTTTGGGTCCGTTCTGTACATTACTCATTGTGTTAAACGGGCATTTCTAAGCATTTATTTGATAAAGAAAGGAAATGCAGAGAAAGACAATAATGTAATGACTAACAGGTTGGCCAGGAATCAAACCAGGGACTCTGACGAGTGCATTTTACACCCATATGGTATGCACTCTAACCACTATCGGGACACCCTGTGATGCTTTTTCATAGATACAAGGCAAACCTGTGTCTCTAATTTGTGAAAAAAAGAAAGAAAAGAGCCAAATAGAGCCTGCCTGCTTGCTCAGGGGATGAATTGAATCTTGACCATCAGGTCAAAATCCGTGTCAGATCCTGTGTCTTGGTGAGACATGACCTTTGACACGATCTAAATGTCGCGATAGAAGAGCAGGGAGACAAAATACAACCACCCCGATTGTATAAGTTATATTGTATTTACATACTCTGTTTAGTATACTTTGTGACTGTCTGCTTCTGGTTAATTCTCTTATTGGCTTAAGTACTTTGCATACAGAGTTAGAGGTTTTATTCACGGTTAGTGCTAAATGTAGGTTATGCAGGCATGTGTCTGTGTGTGTGTGTGTGTGTGTGTGTGTGTGTGTGTGCGCACGCACGCACGCACGCACGCACGCACGCACGCACGCACACACACACACACACACACACACACACCCTCTGCCACACATGGGTGGCAGAGGGGGGGGGGGGGGGGCTTCCGCCCTGACCGTGTGAATGTTTGAATGTGTAAATCATGTGGTGGAGATCAGAGGAAGTGGGTGGAGTTCAATAAACAAAGATCATCTATTGTAGAGACATATAGACCTTTATTCATCGCATGACGAAGTCATTGTCTCCAGTCAGATTTAAACAAGTCACCTGCAGCTCGTTGTCATCATGAGAAATGTCTACTTTTACTGCTTTCTGGTGAGTGACCTCGATCATTTTGTAAAAGCAGGCCTCACTCTTTTCAAATGAAAGTAAAACATAACTTGGTAAGGCTTTAAGTGAAGCTAACCACGGGGTGGGTGTCTATGTGTAGGCCTAATGTGTGCATGCATGCGTGTGGTAGAGTTTAGAGGAAGAGGGTGGAGCCTTTTAAAAAATAAATACCTGAATGATTATTATTTGTACAGATTGTAAACATATAACTTCATAGCATGAAGGAAGTGACATGTTGTCTCCTTCCAGAACTGGACAAGTCACCAGCAGCAGCTTATCATGAGAAATGTCTACATTTACTGTTTGTTTTTTGGTGAGTGACCTCTGCTTGTTTTCATGTGTCTCTCTGCCTGTGTGGTTGTATCTGTCTCCGAGTGTCTGTGTGATGCTCTCAATGTCTCTGTCTCATCCTTTGTCTTTTCACTGTTGTGTAGAGCATCTAGAATCCTTCTACAGAAATACACATCAAATCATGTTGTCAGTTAATACGTTGTGTGTCATACTGATGAGCCGTTTCCTTGCTTACCTCTTGTACTGTAGTGTGGAGTATTGTGGAGACAACGCCTCTCAGCATAACTGGTCATGTTGGAGGTGATGTGAATTTCACCTGCTCAGACTGGGATGTCTGGACCTCCACTGATTATCCAAAGTACCTCTGTAAAGATCCATGCAGCACAGATAAAGACATCATTATGAAGGCAGGATCTGGTAAAACTGTTATACGCGATAGAATACGTTTGACAAACTCAGGACAAGACTTATCTTTCCACTCAAACAGAGAGCGTCTCCTTTCAAACCCCAATGGTTCTAATCAGCCCCCCGCCCACAGGAGTGGCCCAATTCTCTCACAACTTGCTACAAAAATCCCTCATGAAAAACTATATAATCTCCTACCTTTCATTTTCAACCTTCACATGTGTCTCCTTCTCTAATAATCAAAAAGTGCTATATATTTCATCTCGCAATTTACTTCCGGATGGTTCGTTTTGCACTTTTTTTGCCACATCGGTCACGGGAAAGAAATAAGCGCTGCCGTGGTCTATGGAAACGAGCCCAAAAGTGCACCCAAATAAGCCCAAAATCGCTTATACAAACAGTCAGACCTGGCAACGCAGCCTACGCCAATCATGCGCGAGAGATCTACAAGCTATGGGGCAGAGACGCCACCGTATCTTAGCAACAACTACAGCGCTCACTCTCATTGGTCGTGTCACGCTAAGAGCAGTCTCCAGACAATGGCATCGCAGACAGCTTGCTGTTACTGCTGTAGCCATGACAGTCAGTCCCAGCGACGACGAACAGTGCGCTGTGATAGCTGCCATGTCGCTAACGTGGTTGTCATGCCTGCAGCGGCTGTGCAATCACTTTGTCAACAATGCACGTTCGTGTGGTGAATGTCAATATTGCTGCTCAGTTCGTCCATTGTAGATGGTGTATGTTTGTGTGTGTCTTCTGGAGAACTATGTAGCTCCACAGCAACTACAGTAACTAACGTAATGGCAGGACCGCCCCGTGCAACGCATGTTAGGCTGCAGCCTGCATTATGGTCATGTAGTAATTTCAGATAATTTCGCTCCGATTACAGCAGTGCTTATCAACCCTTTCAAACAAACAAACAAACTACACACTGCAGGTATGATGCAGCGTTTGCATTACAGCCAGCATGCCAGCGTAGTTCCCATATGGTTTCAAGGTGGGCTAAACCATATGGACCCCATGTCAGCAATGTCAGCGGCATCCACTTCAGTCCCAACTGCGATGCCCATGCAGGCTATAAGTAGCTTCTACCTGGCCCTTAGGTGGGCCCCAACTACCCATGTTTATGTGGGACCAAGGCGGGTCCTACCTGGGTTTGCCCATGCAGGCTTTAACTGGGTTCTACCTGGGCCCTAGGTGTACCCTAACCAACCACAGTGCAGTGCCCATCGCTCCAATTGTTGTGACGTCAGGGCTCTCAATACTGCACATTGGTGGAGGAGGGGGGGCCGCAGGGCGACCGCACACATCGCTGAACCAATGGTAGCCCACGGATGTTTCCTCTGGGGATTTACAATATCATCCGCACTACAGGGTCTTCACTGACCGAGCCACGGCCCCACTGACCCTCATGACGCTACGCCACTTATATGAGTTGCCAAGTGGCCGCGGGCGCTACGTGGGCGTGGCCGCGGGCTAGACGCGAGCCCCCGCGTAGCGGGGGCGAGCTTCTAGTTTGTATCAATAACTTAACTCAGCAAGTTAGACTCTAGAACCTACTTCTGTGGACTGGAGAGAAGTGGTATGGATTCATATATTCAAGTCCACCTTAATGTTAAAGATGGTGAGTCTCTGCTTCAATAAGTTACTGTACATCATGTTTACACTGTAAGTTATTCTGTATTTTTTTCTCTGTATCTTAAAAGGACTGCATTACTGATGTGTCAAAATAATACTATAAATTATAATAAATACATGACTTGATTAAATATATTCCTAATGCATTCTCAAACATGCTTCCAGCTCCCATTACAACAGCTGAGATGACCACTGCCTTTACAACAGCTGAGATGACCACGGCCACTTCTACGCTTCAATATCCTGATGTTTCTACAACGATCTCCGTCGTATCCACAACAACCATGCTTCATGAATCCTCGTCTTTAGGGCCTGGTATGTAGTCCGTTTACTCATTATCAATAAATTAAGAATCCAGCAGATAGTCAGAGAGAGCCAGTTATTTTGTGGTGCTATAACAGGCTGCATTACATTTTAGCCGGAAACTCTGGAAACGTAGGTCTTACAAAAACGAAACGAAAATCCCCTGTATTCCTTTGGTCATGACGCAACTCCCCATATAGCCCACGCTATATTTCCTTCTAACTATTTTCCGCCATTTAGCATTTTCTTCAAAACACACTGTTTGCTACTTCTACTTCTCTGGAGTCACACAGATGCTTTCACGGTTTTAATGGGTTAATTGTCTCCACCAGGCCGAAAGGCATGGCGAGAGTATGTTTTACCCCCTGTCCACGTGTCCGTCCGTCCGTGTGTCCGTCCGTGTGTCCGTCCGTCTGTCCGTGTGCCCATCTGTCTGTGAGCAGCTAATCTCCGGCACCGTTGGCCCGGTCGCTGCGAAACTGTGCACACACACTCCCTGGATACCAATTCATAACCTCTGCCCCAATGTTTTTACATGGGCCTATAGGGTTATAGCGCCACCAGGAGGCCGATTTGTGCAAAACCCATTTTTGGATATTACTCCTACAGATTTTGTACAAACATCACGCAAATCAGTACAAATATCTCTATAGTCATGTGATCAACACGGATCTGTCTGATTTTCCATATTCTATCCTGATTGGCTAAGGTTGGCTTCCAAAGTTTGCAGGATTGGTCCGTTTTGAACAAAATGCCTCGAATCATGAACACGGCTTGCTATTTTTGTGAAATTTCACACGCAAATTCCCACTAGGCCGAGGAAGAAATGCCACTTGAAAATGTTCAAATCAGCCTCATAGTGGCGCTATAACAGGCCAATTTGCGTTTTTAACTATAACTGCACCGTTCTGCGTGAAATTTCGAACGCACACTCCCTAGAGGCCAAGGAAAAACATCTGTCCTGCATTTTTCACATTTGCCTTTTATAGCGCCACCAGGAGGCCGACTTTGAATTTGATATTAAGCCTTCAGATTTTATCCAAATTTCACGCAAATCGGTACACATGATCTCTATAGTCATCTGATCAAGATGGATCTGTTTGATTTTTCATATTCCATCCTGATTGGCTAACATTGACATCTAAAATTTGCAGGAGTGGCCCGTTTTGAACAAAATGCCGCAAATCATGAACGCATCGTCTGATTGCGGTGGAACTTTGCACGCACATTCGCACTACGTTGAAGAACAAATGCCACCCTTTTAACATTGCCCTGTTATAGGGCCACCAGGAGGCCAATTTTTGCAACACTTTTCTTTTTTATATTACTCCTACAAATTGTGTCCAAACATCATGCAAATCATTACACATTATCTCTATAGTCAAGTGATCAAGATGGTTCCGTCTGACTTTTTATATTCCATCCTGATTGGCAAATTCCAAACATTGCTGGCCCACAATAACCTACCTGACCTGGCGGAGACCTGTGCTGAGACCAACCGCAACTTCTATTATTTTGTATTACCCAAATCCACCCGCTCCGCTGATAACTACAAGGTCCACAGATATAAACTGTAATTCGCACATTTCATGTATGTACTGTGCGCATGTATGTCATGTCTTCAAATGTATCCATCCACAAAAGGTTGCTGATGTCACTCGATTATGTACACTTCTAGGTTTGCTTATGGGTTTCGTCGTTGCATTAGCAGTGACAGTGGTGGCTCTGGTGCTCTGCATAAAGAGAACCAGAAAATCACAAGGTGAGTCACATATCTCCCTCAGCCAGGGGAGATTACATGTTTATATTATCAGTTAGATGAACATGTGCTCATCTACATGTTTTGTATATATTTTCCAGTGGCTGTCCTCAGTGTCAGGAACCATACTGAAGATGGTGGAAAGGTGAGTCTTATGACAGTACACTGTCATAAAATGTATACTGTTAGTATAAATGTCATTATTCCATTCCCTCTTCTTTCATTTGGTTCACGTTTGTCTCATATCTGTCTTATCTCTTTCTTTCAACTTTGAAACATACATTTATAAAAAAAAACATACATTTAAAAAAACATAAAGAAACATAATTTATTTGTTTATAACTATGACATATTCCCTCTAGACACATTCAAATGAAGAAACAAGAGGTGAAGACCAATCAACAGAGAGCCCCTCTCTCATCGTGTCTCATGCCTCCATGACTATCAACAAGACCACTGTTGATCCAAACTCCAACATCTATGCTAACGTTAATGTTTATGTCAACCAGGAACCTTCAGATCCAATTTACGTTATTGCATACTGAGCAGTGGTGTGTTCTACCGTCAGATGCTGTATACGCCGCACACAGTCCAGATTATTTTGGGAAGAAGCGTATACAGTCTAATAACGATTTCATCCATTGAAAACGCGAGAGCGTATACCTTGGACTACGCGCATCGTATCGTAGCGTATACCTTCAGAAAAAAACTAGAACACAACACTGATACTGAGTCACTGTTGATTTGCACAAACCAGCATACCAAATTGAGACCAAATTGTCTCAATTGAACTGGTGCAATCAGTCAATTTCTGATGACGATTTCTATTTGATGGCACCTCTATCTAAAGGCATTAAAGACAATTCTGGACACTTAATTTCGTGCTCCTCAGTAAAGCCATTGTCACAGAACAAATATTGCCAAATGCAGATATACTCAAAATATCTGTTATTTATAGAGCCACCCACCAGTGGAATTCATTATCTGTAAATATTAAACACATCAGAAGCAAATAAAAAAAAATCTCTTAAGCGGATATTAACTCATTCACTGACAAGGACGTAATTGTAATAATTGTAATTGTGAATGATCCAATAGCACCACCAAAGAAGAGTACACCCAGAAATCATGTGACCTCCTTTCATGTGAAAGGATTTACAAAAGTCACATTTTCTCTGCTTTCTGTTGTTTTCTGCTGTTTTTCCCCCCGATTATACCGGACCCCTGTGCGTGTAATGAGCCGATCTCCATGAGGAAGGAGGTCACTGAGAATATTCCATGATTTTTCAAAGGTACAGTAAAATCGCCGTTTTCACTGGCAAGGGGACGGTAGACGGAGGAATTAATTAATTAATTCCGTGGCAGTGAATGAGTTCATGAGAGAGACCACACGGAATGATGAATATGTTTGTACTAGGGCTGGGACTAATTCATTTCGATGAATTAATTACAGAAAACGCTCAGTTTTTGCACAACAGAAGCTTTCTCACTGGACGACTTTCATGCGTACTGATCATACCGGTGCACCAAGACCAGTGGTCTGTTTATTATGTTGGCCAAGGATATTGAGGGAGAGTTGGACTGAAGGGGTCCATCTATTTTTTATTTTTTTTAAATAAATATGGACTAAATAAATTGTTGGTAGAGTTATGGCCTTTGAAGCAACAGAGAGTTTTGTTTTTGTTCATACAGGATATTGGACAATAAGGTCAATCAAGACATCTTTATTTTTATTTCTCCTAATGGTCATGAGGGTTTTGACTGTTCTGGAATGTACTTGAAAGTATTGTGTACTTGAAAGTATTTACTTGTGCTTGAGTTTGCAGAAGGTCCTTGAATTGATATAGGCTACCTGAATCTCTGAATATATTCCTAAAATTGCTGCACTGTAGGCCTATGGTAAAACTTGCCCTACCACCTTGATAAAAAAATAAAAACTATATTTTGTTGCTTAAACTTATGTATTCACTCATTGATTGAAAATAAATTGCTTCTCAGCTCAAATATTGATATGCGATTAAACATGCGATTCATTTTGATTAATTAATTACAAAGCCTCTAATTATTTAGATTAATTATTTTAATCGAGTCCCAGCCCTAGTTTGTACATGATGTTTAACCTATGTTCCTATATCTAATTAGCATTGGCATTTTAATAGTGTAACTTAGGTTTAGACTGAAAAGTGTCAGTTGTTGTTTGTATGTATATTGTATGTTGTTTTATGTCGTGTCGTTTTATGTGGAATACTAGTTACCACGGCAGCGAAATATAATGGGGATAAAGAATAAATATTGCAAGTATTGACAATAGTAATCAATATTGGCAACTGCAGTAGGTATCTTGCTCACAGCACAGTGCACCAAGCTCAGCCTAGCCATCTGGCCTGCAACCCTTTGTTTTGTGTCCCACAGAATGCCTGATTATGCATACAATGATCATAATTACTGGGCAAAGTTTTGTGAAATTTGAGCAGTGTGCCTCAAATGGGAGGCAGGTGACATGCCAGCCAATTGGGGTGCAGTAGTGCATGTGCATCACTAACGCACATGTTTCTTTGGCCTGAAACCCTAATGAACTTGCTCTATTGTCACTGAGTTGGTGCCCAAACACGGAAGGAGAGTGAACGTGCAGTGGAGCATATAGAGCGTGCCAACGTGTCGTCACGACGGGGGGGGGCGTTGGTATTGGGCGTGGCATTGGGCAATGTTAAGTCAACCTGGTTTTTACCCCTCAAAGATGTCCGCCGCTACCAAAAGACACTTGTTGACACCCCTTTCAGGAATTTTGGCACGCTCTATATGCTGGTCCGTTGTGTAGATATCATATAGCTCATTGTGTTAAACAGGTGTATTTTAAGCCGTTATGTGATAAAGAAAGGAAATGCAGAGAAAGACAATAATGTAATGACTAACAGGTTGGCCAGGAATCAAACCAGGGACTCTGATGAGTTCATTTTACACCCGTGGGGTATGCACCCTAACCACCAATGGGACCACTATTAAATAATAATAATAATAATAATAATGATAATAATAATAACTAGAAAAAGTGCTCCTCGGAGCACAACTCTCCGCTGTTGGGAATGTTGGGAATGTTCTATCTGTATAATGTCCTATCCCTCCTGTCTGTATAAGTGTCCTATCCGTCCTGTCTATGTAAGTGTCCTATCCGTCCTGTCTGTGTAAGTGTCCTATCCGTCCTGTCTGTGTAAGTGTCCTATCCAATTGTTACAGTATCCGCCATTTCTCAACCATTTCGTGATTGTTCCTGTCTTACCTCACTCTTACCAGACTTGTGTTGGGAATGTTGGGAATGTTCTAATGCTTATGTTCTAACTGTCCTATCCATCCTGTCTGTATAAGTGTCCGATCCGTCCTGTCTGTATAAGTGTCCTATCCGTCCTGTCTGTATAAGTGTCCTATCCGTCCTGTCTGTATAAGTGTCCTATCCGTCCTGTCTATGTAAGTGTCCTATCCCTCCTGTCTGTGTAAGTGTCCTATCCCTCCTGTCTGTGTAAGTGTCCTATCCGTCCTGTCTGTATACTGTAAGTGTCCTATCCGTCCTGTCTGTATACTGTAAGTGTCCTATCCGTCCTGTCTGTGTAAGTGTCATATCCCTCTGTCTATGTAAGTGTCCTATCCGTCCTGTCTGTGTAAGTGTTCTATCCGTCCTGTCTGTATAAGTGTCCTATCCGTCCTGTCTGTGTACTGTAAGTGTCCTATCCGTCTGTGTAAGTGTCATATCCCTCCTGTCTATATAAGTGTCCTATCTGTCCTATCTGCCAATTATGTATCAGCCATGCAGCCATTTCGTGATGGTTCCTGTCTTACCTCACTTTGACAGTGGCACAGACACTGTCAAAGTGATGCCATGTATTTATACAGTATTTCACCGTATTGTCACGTGTCACGTGAGGCTTGACCAATCGGTGTGTCATATTTAGAAAGTGAAAACAATACTCTCCTGCGGAGAGTAATAAGGGTAATAATAATAATAATGATAATAAACATTATTATACTTTCATACAGAAAATGTAGTAGGCTACTTTACATCAACAAAATCACATGCACAGTGCTTCACATAAGAATGTATATGAAATTAACATGAAAACCGAGTGCATACAAATGCATAATGCATAACATACAGAACTGGCAGTCGAAGGGTTAAGATTTCTTTTTCTTTTTTTTAACAAGCACTGTACAGCATCCAACAGTTTCTGGTTGATAGTGGACAGTATTGAACCTTTTGTGTGGAAATTAGGCAAGAAAACAGCTTAAATCCTTTTTTAACATGGACATCAATGGGAAATTGTGACAACACCTATTTCAGCATTTTTCAATAATATGTTCCACCACTGGGATTTCTTAGGACTTTTGGGTAGCACTTTAAACGAACGTCCTGGTAACAAGCATTAATTAACAGTTAATAAACAACTTATTAACTACTTATTAACAGTTAATAAACAACTTATAAGGTAGTTATTAACGTTATTATATGTTTATAACCGTTTATAAAGGATTTAACGTGCTATTAACAAACATTAATTAACAGTTAATAAACAACTTATTAGCTACTTATTAACAGTTAATAAACGAATGATAAGGTAGTTATTAACTTTATTATATGTTTATAACCGTTTATAAAGAATTTAACGTGCTATTAACAAACATTAATTAACAGTTAATAAACAACTTATTATCTACCTATTAACAGTTAATAAAAAACTTATAAGGTAGTTATTAACTTTATTATGTATTTATAACCATTTATGAAGAATTTAACGTGCTATTAACAAACATTAATTAACAGTTAATAAACAACTATTTAAGTACTTATTAACAGTTAATAAACTACTTATAAGGTAGTTATTAACTTTATAATTTGTTTATAACCGTTTATAAAGAATTTAACGTGCTATTAACAAACATCAATTAACAGTTAATAAACAACTTATTAACTACTTATTAACAGTTAATAAACAACTTATAAGGTAGTTATTAACTTTATTATGTATTCTGGATTTGATTATGGCTCGTTAATCAGTGGAGACAAGACATTCCATTCCATTCAGTAGGTCGTCTTTGCAATGTCACATGATTTACATGTAATATGCACGTCCATATGTGTGTGTGTGTGTGTGTGTGTGTGTGTGTGTGTGTGTGTGTGTGACACACACACACACACACACACACACACACACACACACACACTGCTCAAAAAAATGTTTTCATGAACTGTGTACAGTACATACTGCTAACAAAAACTGCTCAAAGGAATTAAGGGATCAAAGAGTTCCCTTTATTTTTTTGAGCAGTGTAGTTTAGTTTAGTTTATTACGGATCCCCATTAGTCCTCACCACAGTGAAGACTATATTCTTCCTGGGGTCTAAACATTCACACTTTACAATACAATTAAAACATAATACAATGTAATTCTACCATTGCATACTGTAGTTAAAAACAAACAACAAAAAATGATTGAAGATTTTGATCTTCACAAATTCTATAAATGATTACATAGTATATCACCTTTTAGTTTGCAAATGAAGAAATTGCAAACAAAACAAAAATAATTTCAAAAAAATTAAATAAAATAGTATATACAACTAATACAACTAATCAACTAAGCTTTTCTACCTCTTCTATTCCTATTCTCTTGAATTCAAAATTACAGACCTTGTCCTTCATGATCTTGTTTTTTTTTAAATAATTGAATCAGAAAGTCTGCCACTAACTGGTAGCATCTGATCTGGAATTGTGCTTACTTTATTAGTGAAAAGGTTATTAAAGTAATTTGCTATATCAACTGGTCTAGTGATAAACGTACCCTCCTCCTCTATAAATGAAGGCACTTTGCCCATTTTATCCCTACCCACAGCTTCATTAAATATTGTCCACATTTACATTCCTCTCTCTCTCTCTCTCTCTCTCCCTCTCTCTCTCTCTCTCTCTCTCTCTCTCTCTCTCTCTCTCTCTCTCTCTCTCTCTATATATGTATATTTGCAATGGCATATGGGCTCCCCCCCCCCCCCCCCCACACACACACACACACACACACACACACACACACACACACACACTGTATTGTATTGTTAAATATGTGAGATTAACGTTATAAACCTACTATAACGTTATAAGCAATCTAATATTATTATCTATAGAAAAGGGATTACCATCTTTGGCATTCCAATTCAAATCTGAAACCTGTTTACAGTCTAATCACAGTGGTTAAACATGGGTGTATGGAAAATGTGCTAAGTGCCCATTGAATGTGGATCAAAGGCCAATTTCAATAACGACCTGTTAGGGCGTAGGCTAACTCTATTAAATACATCACCATCAATGCAGTGGTGGGAAAAGTACTCAAATGTTTTACTTAAGAAAAAGTATCAATACTGCAATGTAGAAAGACTCTGTACAAGCAAAAGTCCTGAATTCTAATTGTAATTGAGTAAAAGTACTGGTATCAAAATCTAAGTAAATATAAAAATATTTTGCTTGTAGATCGGCTATTTTCAAATTGGCAAAGTAGAAAGACTCTAATTCTAAATGTAATTGAGTAAAAGTACTGGTATCAAAATCTAATTAAATATAAAAAATATTTTGCTTGTAGATCGGCTATTTTCAAATTGCCAAAGTTTAAATAGGGCTGAAGTGGTCTTGTAATAATAATCAAAAATATACAAAGTAACAACTAACTAAAGTTTTCAAATAATTGTAGTGGAGTAAAAGTAGCCTATAATATCTGCCTCTGAAATGTAGTGGAGTAGTATACTTAGTTTTCCACCACTGTAGAAATGTATTTTTCAAAATGCATAGTACAGTAATTGATTACATGTACTTAGTTACTTTTCACCTCTGTATAAATGTCTTTTTCGAAATGCATGTATGTCTTTCATAAAACATTAAATGCGAGGATCTTATTTTGAAGGCAAGCGGAAACCTTATTGTTGCCAGCTCAAAAACCGGATGTCCTATCGTTGCTGATGGAACGGAGCTCTAGAAAGTGCTGAGTGGATAGGGTTTCCGTCGTACGCGTTTCCCCCGGAAACGATATTTTTTTGACCAATCACAACACTCGTTTCATTCACGGAGAATGTTAACAGATTTGTAAAGGATCAACGTCATTTCCTTGGGCGGTACTTTCGTCAAATTCGACCGTTTCCGGTTCTACATCCCAGGTCTTTCCCAGCGTGACAAAACAATACAACCACAGCTGTGCTCTCATTGGCCGTCTCTTAACACGTGACCGAGTACTGCATTCAATGTATCCAGGTTTTTTTTATTATAAGTTAGACTCCAACATTTTATTGGAAATTAGCAGATCTACAAGCTCACAACGCGTCACTGATGTTGCAACGTGTTGTGAGCTTGTAGATCTGCTATTTTCAAACAGCCGATGTATACAGTAGGTTTAAAGTGCTTCTTTTGGGCTTAGTCGCTTCTTTTGGGCTCGTTTTCCTAGACCTGGTTGCTTATTTCTCTCATAGAATCTGCCCAGCTAGCAAAATATCGCAAATTTCTGGCGTGAGGCCGTCTCCACGCCACGCCGACCGGGGCGTCCGCCGGGCGGGACACGCCGCGTCCACTCGGCCTCCTTGATCAGCGTAAGCCGCGCGTCACGCCGAGCCGCTAATCAGCCTCACTCCGGCGGACAACGCCAACCGTGGCGGTCGTCGATAGCGGCCGGATAGCGTAGCGCCGTCATATAATGCTGTATATACCCCCCCCCTCCTCCCTTTCATCCCCTATATTTAGCGGCCATTGTCACCCCCCCCCCACCCACCCGCATTTGAAGTTTCTAAACATGTCAAGTAGCAATACAGAATAAGGTCCTCGTCACACAGTTCCCCTGTATCTCTAAGTATCTGTCGAAGAACATGACATAATGCAGAAAATACATGGCCTACATGAAATAATGCAGCACAGACATTAACTCCATTGTTATGGTATTTATTAGAAAAGGAAGGCACAGAAATAATAATAATCCTAAAATACAAGTGTATCACTTTAATTAAAATGGCAGACAGTGAGAAAAGTATTCCACATAAAAGTATCAATGCTGTAATAATATATGTGTGAAGTCAGACTGGTAATCAATAGCCTACTTAAAGTAACACAAGTAAACATACCCATTGAGCAGAATGTCAAGTAAAAAATGCATAAGAATATTAAAGAAAATATGAGATCTATGGTCCATTTGTACACTCAGAGTTGGTTCCATCTGTACACAGACCTTCAGACATCCATTTTGGTTGCATGTGTTACCGCTGTAGTTTGTCACAAACTCATAGCCATATCAAAGCTACTGGACAAAAGTAAACATACCCATTGAGCCTAATGTCAAGTAAAAAATGCATAAGAATATTCAAAAAATAGGAGATCTATGGTCCATTTGTACTCTTGCAGACCTGTAAGGGTCCATTTGTTTCCATCTGTACACAGACGTTCAGACATGTAAAGGTCAATTTTGGTGTATGTGTTTCTAACATGCCACAGACTTCATTTAATTAAATTTTGGGTTCTGTGTGCTGGTGTCTGTCGCCTGCCTCTTCTACTCCTTCTTCCAAAGCCAATGGATTTACTTCATGTGGAACACGTCACGTGAGCCACCCAACGAACGCCAACTGAGAGGGAGAGAAAGGAAATAAATTAGACAACGGTGTTGGTACTTTAATAAGGACCCCCAGTTTGACATGCATTAGGCTACGGACCCCCATTTAATGGCATTTCTATCACTTGGACTGCAATTTATATTGTAAAATCTATGTCAATGTAACTCTGAGAGTGTACAAATGGAACCAAATGGACCCGTTATTTGTACACTCTCAGAGTTACAGACCCATAAGGGTCCATTTGGTGCCTAATCTATCATTTAGCTGGGGACCCCCTGGAACTCCCTCAAGGACCCCTGGGGGTCCCCGGACCCCACTTTGAGAACCAATGCTTTATACTGTTATGCTGTACATTACTTCTAGACTCATGATAAACCTACCATGGTTTTATAAGCTTGGTCATCACAGATGCTCCTCGATCTCTTCATCCCCACTGCTGTGACGCAGAAACATCTGAGAAAGAAAGAAAATTAAAAAGAAAAAGAGAAGGGTTAGACACAATCAAAGCCGTATCATGCTCCATCGCACAACTGCTTGTAGATTGGTACAAAACAGATGGATTAGACTAGTTAATACCTGGTAGAGAGAATTTGGACACACGAGTGTTCTCATACTCCATACTTGGACAGTTACAATTATAAGCACAGCAGCAACCCAGAACACCACCTGAGAGAGAGAAGGGAGATAAATTAGACAGCCAATAAAAGTAATATTCTAAGCATGCATTTATTTAGTGGCAATTCTATCTGAGATGTTTTGCATCGAGTCTGTGTGTCATGCAGATAAAGCGTGAACGGTCCAGTTTTAGCATCACTGTAGCTATAGAAATGTGTTGACGATCCAAGCGCCATTGTCCCACCAATATGTTACATTAGCATTGATTTTACAATATAAATGGGGGTCTCAAAGATAAATATACCTCCAAAGCCTAATGCATAATGCAGAAAGATTTTGTTCAGAGATACAACTCCAAAACAGTGATAGTACAAAAGTTTATCTAGACCAAAACAGTATCAAACAATACATACCACTGCAGTGAAATGTGCCAGTCACCAACTTGCTCTCAACGCTTCTCATGGCCTGGAATGACAATAAAGAACATTGATTTTACACTAGCTAACATCAGATTGTAAAATCTATGTCAATGTAACTCTGAGAGTGTACAAATGGAACCAAATGGACCCGTTATTTGTACACTCTCAGAGTTACAGACCCATAAGGGTCCATTTGGTGCCTAATCTATCATTTAGCTGGGGACCCCCTGGAACTCCCTCAAGGACCCCTGGGGGTCCCCGGACCCCACTTTGAGAACCAATGCTTTATACTGTTATGCTGTACATTACTTCTAGACTCATGATAAACCTACCATGGTTTTATAAGCTTGGTCATCACAGATGCTCCTCGATCTCTTCATCCCCACTGCTGTGACGCAGAAACATCTGAGAAAGAAAGAAAATTAAAAAGAAAAAGAGAAGGGTTAGACACAATCAAAGCCGTATCATGCTCCATCGCACAACTGCTTGTAGATTGGTACAAAACAGATGGACTAGACTAGTTAATACCTGGTAGAGAGAATTTGGACACACGAGTGTTCTCATACTCCATACTTGGACAGTTACAATTATAAGCACAGCAGCAACCCAGAACACCACCTGAGAGAGAGAAGGGAGATAAATTAGACAGCCAATAAAAGTAATATTCTAAGCATGCATTTATTTAGTGGCAATTCTATCTGAGATGTTTTGCATCGAGTCTGTGTGTCATGCAGATAAAGCGTGAACGGTCCAGTTTTAGCATCACTGTAGCTATAGAAATGTGTTGACGATCCAAGCGCCATTGTCCCACCAATATGTTACATTAGCATTGATTTTACAATATAAATGGGGGTCTCAAAGATAAATATACCTCCAAAGCCTAATGCATAATGCAGAAAGATTTTGTTCAGAGATACAACTCCAAAACAGTGATAGTACAAAAGTTTATCTAGACCAAAACAGTATCAAACAATACATACCACTGCAGTGAAATGTGCCAGTCACCAGTGTGTGAAAGAGACTGTGAACACTGCTTTGTGAAATAAAACTACTACTAATGCTACCAAACCGGATTAATAAAGTTGCCAAAATTAGAATTGGAGTCTGGATTTTTCAAGGGGGCAACAGTATAGTCAACAAAGGGTATTACCCCAAGAAAGATTGTTTACCTTTTTAATTAACGCATTGATAAACTCATAGAGCACAGAATACTTAAAATGGCATTCAATACTGTTTCAAAATCCAAATGCAAGGAACGCTAAACTACTTTTGAAACAAAGACTTAGTACTTTTCAAACAAATACTTTGTGATCGAGTCATTTGGAGGAAATGAGTGAGTGTGCTTGGGAGAGGGGAGGTGGGGGTGGAGGCGGTGAACCTTCCTTCCTCACTAAAAGCTGGCATAATATGTTTTTAATCTTATACAATACAATTCATCCGCTTCTGTTCTGCATGATGTTGCTAACATCGCTGAGGCGTTTTTAACTCTATGGTCGAAGCCAATTCTGTCGAGTGTGCTGCTAGCCGCCATTTTATAGCTATGCTAAAATAAAATTAGCTTGCATAGCTAAGATTAACGACAGCTAACATCAGCTCGACAACACTACGCACTACAACAAATATCTGCCTACCGATCACATCAAATGTTAGCAAGTTAACTCGGTGGCGTGATAAATTAATGCAGTAGTAATCCAGACAACTATAACGCAATAGAACACAACAACAGCTAGCTTCGGCAAGCTATACAGGACACAACACGGAAACATTTATGAACTCCTACAGTTGTCTTAAAGGATCGACAAACGGCAGACATCCTCCCCAGGTGTAAAATAGTCAGTATACTAACCTCTCCAATATATTTCCCGATGGAAAAAAGGCATTATAGTATAACTTTAGTCTCCATAGTCCGTAACGTTTACGTTTTCTCCCAGTCGTGTAGGGCGAGAATGCAAACACACGTCTGGGCTTCCGTTCTGAGAACTTCCGTCTTCTTCTTCTGGTGCATTTCTCCTTCCCAGTGCAGACACACGGAGTGGTACTGCCATCTACTCTACAGGAGTGTTTGGGATCACTCATATTTATAATAATAGTTGAATAAAATAAGCAAATAGGCATACAGTAAAAGTTTTAAAGCAAACATATATATATATATATATATATATATATCTTACAAAATACAACTTGGCAATGCAGGGCTAATGATAACGACTTGAAACATTACATTTTATTGAGGAGCAATTGATTGTATATTATCATCACTGAGGCCTTTTTTATTTTATTTTATTTTATAACACCAATATGAATAGTTTACAAATGTCTTCATAATTCAGGGTTAAAAATGGCTAAAATTGCATCTATAAAAATGCTGTACTGAAATGTTACATGCATGTATTGTGTGTGTGTGGGTGGGTGGGGGTGGAGGGGGGGGTTATGGGAGGAGGTGGGGATGCATTGACCAATGTGTGAATACCCCACCCCTCCCCATTAATGCTTTAAAAGGGCTTGGCTTCAACCCTGAACTCAGCAATTCACTCAGTCTTGATTGTACGTGTTTGCTGTTGCTGTTTTTTTTGGTCTGCTTGACAATCTGACTGTTTGCTGCCAGTGCTGGATTTTTCCACAAGAATCCATCTTTTGACGCCTTCCAAACATAGCCAAAGGTATGTTGACATTTTTGTTTATTTCCCGTGTTATGCTATTCTGGTATAATATGCTTTATCATTAGCCTTAGACTTTCAACACACACACGTGTGTGTGTGTGTGTGTGTGTGTGTGTGTGTGTGTGTGTGTGTGTGTGTGTGTGTGTGCTAAAAATGTTTGTATGCATTACTTAAATTGAATATTTTTCTATTTATTTTCCAGGACTTCCATCCTTCAAAAGAGACCATCTTCCAGAAAGAATCCATCTTTTGACGCCTTCCAAAGATAGCCAAAGGTATGTTGACATTTTTGTTTATTTCCCATGTTATGCTATTCTGGTATAATATGCTTTATCATTAGCCTTAGGCTTTCAACACACACAAGTGTGTGTGTGTGTGTGTGTGTGTGTGTGTGTGTGTGTGTGTGTGTGTGTGTGTGTGTGTGTGTGTGTGTGTTAAAAAATGTTTGTATGAATTACTTAAATTGAATATTTTTCTATTTATTTTCCAGGACTTCCATCCTTCAAAAGAGACCATCTTCCAGAAGAGACCATCTCTTTGGACTGTGAACTGTTTGTGTAGGTATCACTTTTCTAGGGCTGGACAACTGTGTTTTTATAGTTATCACTTAAAAGCCTCAGTAGCGATGGCTTCTGGTGTCAGTTACTCAAGCAGAAGGAGGAGAATTCGTAAAGGCACTGAGGCAATTCTCCGTGAGATGGGAATGATTGTCCCGACCCAATCCCGATCTGATCTGAGGGTTCCCCAGGAGCATAGATTTATCCTCTCCAATGTCTCATCTGGAAGCGTGGCACCTGAGGACTTGCAGCGAATAAACCAAGCGCCTGAATATCCGTTAGTTCCCCAGAACCATGGGAGCATTGAACCCACAGAGGCTGAACACACAGAGGCTCAACCCACAGAGCCAGATGCCTCAGCGGTAGATGACGGACCCGGTAACCCGCACCACAATGCACCAGACTCAGAGACTTCTTCTAAAGGTCAATTTTGGTGTATGTGTTTCTAACATGCCACAGACTTCATTTAATTAAATTTTGGGTTCTGTGTGCTGGTGTCTGTCGCCTGCCTCTTCTACTCCTTCTTCCAAAGCCAATGGATTTACTTCATGTGGAACACGTCACGTGAGCCACCCAACGAACGCCAACTGAGAGGGAGAGAAAGGAAATAAATTAGACAACGGTGTTGGTACTTTAATAAGGACCCCCAGTTTGACATGCATTAGGCTACGGACCCCCATTTAATGGCATTTCTATCACTTGGACTGCAATTTATATTGTAAAATCTATGTCAATGTAACTCTGAGAGTGTACAAATGGAACCAAATGGACCCGTTATTTGTACACTCTCAGAGTTACAGACCCATAAGGGTCCATTTGGTGCCTAATCTATCATTTAGCTGGGGACCCCCTGGAACTCCCTCAAGGACCCCTGGGGGTCCCCGGACCCCACTTTGAGAACCAATGCTTTATACTGTTATGCTGTACATTACTTCTAGACTCATGATAAACCTACCATGGTTTTATAAGCTTGGTCATCACAGATGCTCCTCGATCTCTTCATCCCCACTGCTGTGACGCAGAAACATCTGAGAAAGAAAGAAAATTAAAAAGAAAAAGAGAAGGGTTAGACACAATCAAAGCCGTATCATGCTCCATCGCACAACTGCTTGTAGATTGGTACAAAACAGATGGATTAGACTAGTTAATACCTGGTAGAGAGAATTTGGACACACGAGTGTTCTCATACTCCATACTTGGACAGTTACAATTATAAGCACAGCAGCAACCCAGAACACCACCTGAGAGAGAGAAGGGAGATAAATTAGACAGCCAATAAAAGTAATATTCTAAGCATGCATTTATTTAGTGGCAATTCTATCTGAGATGTTTTGCATCGAGTCTGTGTGTCATGCAGATAAAGCGTGAACGGTCCAGTTTTAGCATCACTGTAGCTATAGAAATGTGTTGACGATCCAAGCGCCATTGTCCCACCAATATGTTACATTAGCATTGATTTTACAATATAAATGGGGGTCTCAAAGATAAATATACCTCCAAAGCCTAATGCATAATGCAGAAAGATTTTGTTCAGAGATACAACTCCAAAACAGTGATAGTACAAAAGTTTATCTAGACCAAAACAGTATCAAACAATACATACCACTGCAGTGAAATGTGCCAGTCACCAACTTGCTCTCAACGCTTCTCATGGCCTGGAATGACAATAAAGAACATTGATTTTACACTAGCTAACATCAGATTGTAAAATCTATGTCAATGTAACTCTGAGAGTGTACAAATGGAACCAAATGGACCCGTTATTTGTACACTCTCAGAGTTACAGACCCATAAGGGTCCATTTGGTGCCTAATCTATCATTTAGCTGGGGACCCCCTGGAACTCCCTCAAGGACCCCTGGGGGTCCCCGGACCCCACTTTGAGAACCAATGCTTTATACTGTTATGCTGTACATTACTTCTAGACTCATGATAAACCTACCATGGTTTTATAAGCTTGGTCATCACAGATGCTCCTCGATCTCTTCATCCCCACTGCTGTGACGCAGAAACATCTGAGAAAGAAAGAAAATTAAAAAGAAAAAGAGAAGGGTTAGACACAATCAAAGCCGTATCATGCTCCATCGCACAACTGCTTGTAGATTGGTACAAAACAGATGGACTAGACTAGTTAATACCTGGTAGAGAGAATTTGGACACACGAGTGTTCTCATACTCCATACTTGGACAGTTACAATTATAAGCACAGCAGCAACCCAGAACACCACCTGAGAGAGAGAAGGGAGATAAATTAGACAGCCAATAAAAGTAATATTCTAAGCATGCATTTATTTAGTGGCAATTCTATCTGAGATGTTTTGCATCGAGTCTGTGTGTCATGCAGATAAAGCGTGAACGGTCCAGTTTTAGCATCACTGTAGCTATAGAAATGTGTTGACGATCCAAGCGCCATTGTCCCACCAATATGTTACATTAGCATTGATTTTACAATATAAATGGGGGTCTCAAAGATAAATATACCTCCAAAGCCTAATGCATAATGCAGAAAGATTTTGTTCAGAGATACAACTCCAAAACAGTGATAGTACAAAAGTTTATCTAGACCAAAACAGTATCAAACAATACATACCACTGCAGTGAAATGTGCCAGTCACCAGTGTGTGAAAGAGACTGTGAACACTGCTTTGTGAAATAAAACTACTACTAATGCTACCAAACCGGATTAATAAAGTTGCCAAAATTAGAATTGGAGTCTGGATTTTTCAAGGGGGCAACAGTATAGTCAACAAAGGGTATTACCCCAAGAAAGATTGTTTACCTTTTTAATTAACGCATTGATAAACTCATAGAGCACAGAATACTTAAAATGGCATTCAATACTGTTTCAAAATCCAAATGCAAGGAACGCTAAACTACTTTTGAAACAAAGACTTAGTACTTTTCAAACAAATACTTTGTGATCGAGTCATTTGGAGGAAATGAGTGAGTGTGCTTGGGAGAGGGGAGGTGGGGGTGGAGGCGGTGAACCTTCCTTCCTCACTAAAAGCTGGCATAATATGTTTTTAATCTTATACAATACAATTCATCCGCTTCTGTTCTGCATGATGTTGCTAACATCGCTGAGGCGTTTTTAACTCTATGGTCGAAGCCAATTCTGTCGAGTGTGCTGCTAGCCGCCATTTTATAGCTATGCTAAAATAAAATTAGCTTGCATAGCTAAGATTAACGACAGCTAACATCAGCTCGACAACACTACGCACTACAACAAATATCTGCCTACCGATCACATCAAATGTTAGCAAGTTAACTCGGTGGCGTGATAAATTAATGCAGTAGTAATCCAGACAACTATAACGCAATAGAACACAACAACAGCTAGCTTCGGCAAGCTATACAGGACACAACACGGAAACATTTATGAACTCCTACAGTTGTCTTAAAGGATCGACAAACGGCAGACATCCTCCCCAGGTGTAAAATAGTCAGTATACTAACCTCTCCAATATATTTCCCGATGGAAAAAAGGCATTATAGTATAACTTTAGTCTCCATAGTCCGTAACGTTTACGTTTTCTCCCAGTCGTGTAGGGCGAGAATGCAAACACACGTCTGGGCTTCCGTTCTGAGAACTTCCGTCTTCTTCTTCTGGTGCATTTCTCCTTCCCAGTGCAGACACACGGAGTGGTACTGCCATCTACTCTACAGGAGTGTTTGGGATCACTCATATTTATAATAATAGTTGAATAAAATAAGCAAATAGGCATACAGTAAAAGTTTTAAAGCAAACATATATATATATATATATATATATATATATCTTACAAAATACAACTTGGCAATGCAGGGCTAATGATAACGACTTGAAACATTACATTTTATTGAGGAGCAATTGATTGTATATTATCATCACTGAGGCCTTTTTTATTTTATTTTATTTTATAACACCAATATGAATAGTTTACAAATGTCTTCATAATTCAGGGTTAAAAATGGCTAAAATTGCATCTATAAAAATGCTGTACTGAAATGTTACATGCATGTATTGTGTGTGTGTGGGTGGGTGGGGGTGGAGGGGGGGGTTATGGGAGGAGGTGGGGATGCATTGACCAATGTGTGAATACCCCACCCCTCCCCATTAATGCTTTAAAAGGGCTTGGCTTCAACCCTGAACTCAGCAATTCACTCAGTCTTGATTGTACGTGTTTGCTGTTGCTGTTTTTTTTGGTCTGCTTGACAATCTGACTGTTTGCTGCCAGTGCTGGATTTTTCCACAAGAATCCATCTTTTGACGCCTTCCAAACATAGCCAAAGGTATGTTGACATTTTTGTTTATTTCCCGTGTTATGCTATTCTGGTATAATATGCTTTATCATTAGCCTTAGACTTTCAACACACACACGTGTGTGTGTGTGTGTGTGTGTGTGTGTGTGTGTGTGTGTGTGTGTGTGTGTGTGTGTGTGTGCTAAAAATGTTTGTATGCATTACTTAAATTGAATATTTTTCTATTTATTTTCCAGGACTTCCATCCTTCAAAAGAGACCATCTTCCAGAAAGAATCCATCTTTTGACGCCTTCCAAAGATAGCCAAAGGTATGTTGACATTTTTGTTTATTTCCCATGTTATGCTATTCTGGTATAATATGCTTTATCATTAGCCTTAGGCTTTCAACACACACACACTTGTGTGTGTGTGTGTGTGTGTGTGTGTGTGTGTGTGTGTGTGTGTGTGTGTGTGTGTGTGTGTGTGTGTGTGTGTTAAAAAATGTTTGTATGAATTACTTAAATTGAATATTTTTCTATTTATTTTCCAGGACTTCCATCCTTCAAAAGAGACCATCTTCCAGAAGAGACCATCTCTTTGGACTGTGAACTGTTTGTGTAGGTATCACTTTTCTAGGGCTGGACAACTGTGTTTTTATAGTTATCACTTAAAAGCCTCAGTAGCGATGGCTTCTGGTGTCAGTTACTCAAGCAGAAGGAGGAGAATTCGTAAAGGCACTGAGGCAATTCTCCGTGAGATGGGAATGATTGTCCCGACCCAATCCCGATCTGATCTGAGGGTTCCCCAGGAGCATAGATTTATCCTCTCCAATGTCTCATCTGGAAGCGTGGCACCTGAGGACTTGCAGCGAATAAACCAAGCGCCTGAATATCCGTTAGTTCCCCAGAACCATGGGAGCATTGAACCCACAGAGGCTGAACACACAGAGGCTCAACCCACAGAGCCAGATGCCTCAGCGGTAGATGACGGACCCGGTAACCCGCACCACAATGCACCAGACTCAGAGACTTCTGCCACTTCAGACAGTGAGCCTGAGGAAGATGATTTCCTATTGGAGTTGTCCATTTGGGCTGCTGAGACCAATGTTCCACATGCCACTCTGAGGAAGTTACTCAAGATTCTATCAAAGCGGATTGCAGGACTGCCCAAGGACCCCAGAACATTACTTGGAACTAAAACGATAACAGAAATACAAGCCAGTTCCGGTGGATCATACCACCATCACGGACTGAAAGCTTCCGACGACGACACACCACCTCGAAAGGTCTCCAAGACGCACCATAATGCAAGGTAATTAAAGAAGTGGGGGGAAAGGTGAAAAAAAAGTATAATTTAAAGCTGGGGAACACTCATTTGGAAATGTGTCATTAATTTGCTGCTTGTCTGAAACACCCCAAGGTTTGAAAAGGTGAAAGTGCCAACAGTGGTGGAAGGGCAGGTTGAGGTACAAAGTACTTCTCGTCTGCAGGCCCTCAAAGACAAGAGCAGTAAGTAATGCATTTCTCAGCCACTGATTTTCATATCAATCAGCTTGATTAAAATCATGACTTAATAATTGCTTTTTTTTTATAGAGAACCTACCAATCCAAGCGGCAAGGACATTGCTGAGTACAGATATGGATGCTAGCCCCAGTGGTATGTAGCTTTTTTGTGATTTTACCTTTTTTCTTCCCACCATCATTGCAATGCTAGTAATGTATGTATTTAGAAAAGGATACAATTCTGTGTCTTGATTTCCTTTTTTCCTTTGTCTTCTAGTGTTTCGATCGCCATATGTGCCGCTACGTCTAAGTCCTTCACCAGGCCCATCAAATTCACCATGCCATGTGATGACGTCGGCATCAACACCTCGCCCTCACCTTCTCTGCAGTCCATCACCAAGCAGTCCACCAAGCCCACGAAGCGCAGGTTTTCCAAGCCCTTTTCCCCACAATGATCGTAAGTATTGTTTGAACACAACTGTTTTGATCCAGTTAACATTTCAAGAATCACTGTTTTGAGTTGTATTAAAATCTGTTGAATTTCATCTGTCTGTGTTTTAGATGGCACACACACTTTGTACTCGCGTGAAAGACCTCGGTCTCGCCGCACACTCTTCGACAGCTCAGTTGACAATTCTGACTGTGAAAATGAAAAAGGTAATTACTTTTATTTTATTTGTATCACCCATGTATACTGTGGGCAGAAGTGTACAAAGCACTTATTCTATTATTGATTACTGAAACTCTGCATCTATTAACTTCATTTCTTTGACACATGTAGGTGCCCATCTCAGGCAGATACTGAAGCAGAATAAAGCCCTGTCTCGGCAAGTCTCTGCCCTGTCTCAGCAAGTACAGAAGCAGAGTGAAGCCCAGCAGAAACAGAGTGAAGCCCTGCAGAAGCAGAGTGAAGCCCTGCTTCTCTTAGTTACGCATCTGTCTGAGCTTAAGGAGGACGTCCAACACCTGAAGGCACAGACTGTCTCTGCAGCCAGTGTGGTTCCACCAGATAACCTTGGCCTCCCCTTAACCACCCTGAGTGCGCTAAAGCATCTAGAGAGCCAGCTAACTGAAGACTCTAGTGTCGGAGACGTCATTGTAAGTAATTTGCTAACTATTTAATGTAAATCTACTTATTGTATTCGATGATGTTGAATTTTTGTATTAAAGACCTTGACTTTGATTGTAGGTCTCGCATCTGGCCACAATGGGTGGACAAAACGTTAAAGATGCTCTTTACCGGATGGTGCCCTTGCTGATGACCGACGGTCTGGCAAAACACATCAATTGGACTGGGCAGAATAAGAAGACGGCATTCAAAGAGTTGGAAATTAAGGACATTTTGCACAGTAAGTAAATACATTGTAAAGAAAGAAAGAAAAAAAGAAAGAAAAAAAAAACCCACCCCATTTTCTGACATTGTTCTTAGTTTACTTGTCATTCCAGGGGCCGTAAGAAGCATTGAGAGCTGCAAGGGGACGACAGAGGAGGAGTTGCAGACACAGGTCATACGTTACCTGAAGGGGGCTTCAGATCGAGATGGGGGAAGGAAGAAGCCACAGTCGCCACTCACAGAGTCACGGGATTGATCAACCCTACTTCCTCGCCCTTTGGATTTTCTTGATTCCGTTTCCTTAGCGGAACCTTGAGTGGTTCCCTTGACCCCTCCTAATGGGTGTTCAAATTGGGCCCTTACAGTAACGCTGTGTGTGGAAATGGCAATTAGAACCAAATGAACCCTGGATCTGCTACATCTTGAGTGAACAAATGGATCTGCTATTTTCAAAAGATTTTTATAGTACAGTATGTCACATTCTGCGCACACACACACACACACACACATAGTAGTTTGTACTTTTTATATAGTTTTACGTGTTGACTTTTTTGATAGTGTTTCATTTGTAGATTTGGATTACTTTTTATATAGTGTTACTTGTTGACTTCTTGATAGTGTTTAATAGTGTTTCATTTGTATATTTGGATTTTTTTTTTTATAGTTTTACTTGTTGACTTTTTTGATAATGTTTCATTTGTATATTTGGATTATCTCTGCCCTTTTCTAATAAAGAAAAAGAAATGTCTTTACTGCATTATTTCATGTACATCAGGGGTCAGCATACTCAGATACAGCAGGGAAGCTGCCAAAATGTTCTTATCTTTTATTTGTGCAACTGTCATACGACTGTAGCAAAAATGAAGCTTTACAGACCCATACAGACAGGCAGACAGACAGAGTTTATATAAATAGTTTTACTTTTCACTTTTTTAATGGTGTTGAATTTGTATATTTGGATTATTTCTGTGCTGTGATAGCAGTGAAAATTAAGTGATAGCAGTGATGATAGCAGTGATGTTCACCCACTTTAATTTCAGGGACCCCAGTCCAATGGCATTTCTATCTTTGGGACCCAAATTCATCTTTATTATCTTTAATTAAAATCATTGTTAATTTAACTCTGAAACACGTACAACATACACGTTTTCACAGGTCCATTTGGTTCCATGTCTATACACTTTTACTTACAGACCCATAAGGGGCCATTTGGTTCCTTCCTATCATTTAGCTGGGGACCCCCTGGAACGCCCTCAAGACCCATGGTGGTCCCTGGACCCCACTTTGAGAACCAACAGAATGTATAGGGAAAATTCAAAGCGTGGCAATAACAGCGTCAGGACGTCGTGACGCTGGCTGCAGACCGCCGCAGACTCTTCTAAAATGCTACTCCGCCGGACATATCGGTGAGCGAGACATCTCCGGCGTGAGGAGGGCCTGAGGAGGGTGAGCCTCCGCTCGGCGGGGCCCGCTCTGTCCAGGCCGGCCTGACGTCGGTTGCAATGCCGATCTGCTAGCTGGGTGGCAACACGCATCCGGTCTTTACAACGGTCCCATATTTGAATTCCACTAAGGAGAAAAAGCAACGGAGGTAACTATTATTATTATTATTATTATCTACATGTACAACTTCTGAATATAGTTGAAATACCGTTGTGACTTAACACTCACATGTCCATGCAAGCTACTTGTGTGTTGGTGGGACATAAGTTAGCTTCTAGGCTAACTTAACTTAGAAGCTAAGCTAAGCTAATAATATGTTTACATCGGCTGCATTTGTCAGGTGGACATTGTGATGGAATCCTGAATCCTGAGCTAAATTTGTGGGTTTATTATTATTATTTTTATTTACTTTTCCTTTAATCTAGCTAATTTGACACTGTGTTATGTTAATTCTTCATTATTAATTACTTATGATGCATCTCTTTTTCTTTCTCAAAAATCAAGCAAACATGCACAAAGGTATTAACACATTCAGAGGAAGGCTTTTATTTTCCCCCATATTTATCAGTAATACGACTTAGCCACCTTGTGGTTTAACATTTCCAAAATTAAACTGAAAGGGCCTTATGCTAAGTGCTAAAGAAATCTACAGAAAATTAACCAGTGCCATGAAATCAAAATAAAGCATTGGACTCATTGCATGCAGTTAGTTTGTATATGTGCATACACACATCATGCAGACTGTGTGTGTGTGTGTGTGTGTGTGTGTGTGTGTGTGTGTGTGTGTGTGTGTGTGTGTGTGTGTGTGTGTGTGTGTGTGTGTGTGTGTGTGTGTGTGTGTGTGTGTGTGTCTATATGTATGTGTGTATATATAGATATACATATATATACACACACACACACACACACACACACACACACACACACACACACACACACACACACACACACACACACACACACACACACACACACACACTGTACTTTATATAAAGGTCACAGGAAAATTGGCCACCATGGAAGAGGGGACATTAGATGTTAAATTGTCTATATTATTATATATGAAATACAATTATAATGGTTTTAAGTAATGTAAAATACAGATAATTGGAACACGCTTGGACATTGGATTGTCTATATTAAATAAAATATAATAAATAATGTAAAGAACACATCATTATAACACGCTTGGACATTGGACAATTAAGGCCTAATATTTCTACAATTGCTACAAATTCATCTCCTCTCCATTCCCCTGACTGTACACTGACTGCACTGAAGAATGTGGGGTCTTGCTCTGATTGCTCGCTCTCTTGTGAGCTTGTAGATCGGCTATTTTCTGATAATGTTCAAATTAGAACATTGTGTTACATATAATAAGATAATGATGCGTGGGTTCAACTGGTTAATTAAGTTCCTTGCACACATAAACTTTGGGGCCCCCCAATTGTAACTATGAGGACCCCTAGAGAACCTGGACCCCCTATTGAAGACCCATGCTCTAGTCTAAAGGATGGTCGCTAGCGTCACACATTGAAAATTGTGGCTCTAAGACCTTCTTAACGCATCCCTCTACTGCAGTGTGTTGTGAGCTTTGCATGCAGACCAATATAAATTAGGCAGAACCCTAACCCATGTGGTTGGAAAAGTAAAGCCCAACATTAATTATGGATAATAAGGTTATATCCGAAGATTAAAGAGTATTTGAATTTGTAAAACAATCGATTGAGTACGTGTTCAAAAGTATTTTCTATAGAAGCCTAATGGTACTGGGGGCTGGCTCCATTCACTCTTTTCAAAAGTCAAAGATTGGAACTTGACCTAACAACATTTTTCCGTCATGAGTTGTGCTTTAGCTTTAATACATCATCTTGTGTTCTGTCTTTATTTTACTCATGAAGAATGTTTGTCTTGAAGTTGTAAATGACCGGAGATGTTCATTCTTTTCTTTTTCTTTATTTGTTTGTGTCATCACAACAGAATGCAAGAGAAAGAAATGGGTGTTCAGCATGGTTGGTGTGCAGCACAACCAGAGAGCCAAGCCAGTGCTGCGGCTTGTGGAAAGAAGAGGTCGAAAAGACCGTCTCCCTTTGATTTTGCACCATGTGAGGACACGTTCTATCATCATGAGCGATGAATGGCGTCCATATCGTACATTGTCCTGAGTTGGGCTACAATCACCAAACTGTCAACCATTCGAGGTGGTTTGTAGAACAGGTGCTCAAACACAGCACATCGAAAGAGCCTGGCGTAGCGTAAAGGTACACGCTTGGAGACAAAAGCCAATCAAACGGAACAGCTGGGCCTGAAACATATATTTCTAGACGCAAAATGCCTATTTGTTAAGAAATGCATGGTTAAGAATTTGTTAATGTTTGTAAGACACTGGTTAATTGTTTATAAATACTTAAAGGGCAAGACCACTTTGGTAGAGGTTTGGGTTGTGTAGTTTCCTTGCCATGATGTAACTCCAAAGGTGGACAAGAAATGAAAAATAATTGCTCCATTAATTAGAAATTGATAATTCAAAATATGCTCCTCATTGATTTACATTGTACACTGAAACGGCTCTCAAAGTCACTCTTTTAGCCCGTAAACGAACACAAACATAGCTGATTCAGAGAATATAGAACATCACCAAACCCAGTACTGTTTATTTTTTTAATAAAAATGTCAACTTCCTGAAGATTTTACTATTTGAAGATTCGGATCCGGATCCGCCGATCCAGTCCGGGTTTTCTTTCCAATGAAAATAGCAAAATCAACAGGAAGTTAACATTTTTATCAAAAAAACAAACAGTACTGGGTTTGATGATGTTCTATATAGTCTGAATCAACTTTGTTTACGTTCGTTTACGTGCTAAAAGAGCGACTTTGAGAGCTGTTTTACTGCACAATGTAAGTCAATGAGGAGCATATTTTGAATGATACATTTCTAATCAATGGAGCAATTCTTTTTTATTTCTTGTCCACCTTTAGAGTTACATCATGTCGAGGTAACTACACAACCCAGACCTCTACCAAAGTGGTCTTGCCCTTTAACAAAGGATGTGTTAGTGTTTATAAGACACTGTTCCCACTTTAGACCAGGTAGATGCACAAAGTGTTCATAAATGCATTATTAACGATTTGTTGATGTTTATAATACACTGTTTAAATCTTAATAAATATGTAAATAAGGATTTGTTAATGTTTATAAGAGACTGTTCCCACTTTAGACCAGAAAGCTGCAAAAAGTGTTAATTAATGCAGTATTAACGATTTGTTGATGTTTATAAGACACTGTTTAAATGTTAATAAATATGTAACTAAGGATTGGATAATGTTTACCACACTGTTCCCACTTTAGACCAGGTAGCTGCAAAAAGTGTTAATAAATGCATTATTAACGATTTGTTGATGTTTATAAGACACTTCTTAAATGTTAATAAGTACTTAAGTAAGGATTTGTTAATGTTTATAAGACACTGTTCCCACTTTAAACGAACGTCCTGGTAACTAACATTAATTAACAGTTAATAAACAACTTATAAGACACTTCTTAAATGTTAATAAATACGTAATTAAGGATTTGTTAATGTTTATAAGACACTGTTCCCACTTTAAACAAACGTCCTGGTAACTAACATTAATTAACAGTTAATAAACAACTTATAAGACACTTCTTAAATGTTAATAAATACGTAAGTAAGGATTTGTTAATGTTTATAAGACACTGTTCCCACTTTAAACGAACGTCCTGGTAACTAACATTAATTAACAGTTAATAAACAACTTATAAGACACTTCTTAAATGTTAATAAATACGTAAGTAAGGATTTGTTAATGTTTATAAGACACTGTTCCCACTTTAAACGAACGTCCTGGTAACTAACATTAATTAACAGTTAATAAACAACTCATTAATGCCTTATTAACATTTAATTAACATATTATAAGTTGTTAATTTATTGTCAATAAGTGTCGTGTTAATAGTATTTATAAGTCTTTATAAACGTTTATAGACACAGAATAAAGTTAATAACGATCTCATAAGCTGCTTATTAACAGTTAATAAATATTTCACAAGTTGTCTATTATTTGTTAAGGACGTTCAGTGCTTTATAAACGTTTATAAACACATAATAAAGGTTAATAACTAACTTACAAGTTGTTTATTAACTGTTAATAAGTATTTAATAAGTTGTCTATATGTTGTTAATTAATGTTTGTTAATAGCACGTTAGATTCTTTATAAACGTTAATAAACACATAATAAAGTTAATAACTACCTTATAAGTAGTTTATTAACTGTTAATAAGTACTTAAATAGTTGTTTATTAACTGTTAATTAATGTTTGTTAATAGCACGTTAAATACTTTATAAATGTTTATAAACACATAATAAAGTTAATAACTACCTTATAAGTAGTTTATTAACTGTTAATAAGTACTTAAATAGTTGTTTATTAACTGTTAATTAATGTTTGTTAATAGCACGTTAGATTCTTTATAAACGTTAATAAACACATAATAAAGTTAATAACTACCTTATAAGTAGTTTATTAACTGTTAATAAGTACTTAAATAGTTGTTTATTAACTGTTAATTAATGTTTGTTAATAGCACGTTAAATACTTTATAAATGTTTATAAACACATAATAAAGTTAATAACTACCTTATAAGTAGTTTATTAACTGTTAATAAGTACTTAAATAGTTGTTTATTAACTGTTAATTAATGTTTGTTAATAGCACGTTAAATTCTTTATAAACGTTTATAAATACATAATGAAGTTAATAACTACCTTATAAGTTGTTTATTAACTGTTAATAAGTAGATAATAAGTTGTTTATTAACTGTTAATTGATGTTTGTTAATAGCACGTTAAATTATTTATAAACTGTTATAAACATATTATAAAGTTAATAACTACCTTATAAGTTGTTTATTAACTCTTAATAAGTAGTTAATAAGTTGTTTATTAACTGTTAATTAATGCTTGTTACCAGGACGTTCGTTTAAAGTGCTACCGACTTTTGATATGTTATTACTATCATATTTATGAAAAAAAAAAGTTGAAAGAGGTTTTTTTGCAAATAGTTTCCATTGACTAATAACTGCACCGATCTGCGTGAAACTTTGCACGGACACTGCAAGAGTGGTCAGGTAACGTGTGTTCTCTATCGTATCGAGACTATCTCTCCACCCAACATATTTCATATGTATGGGGAATGACCCCACCTTGCATAAAACGTGGATATTTCTTTAACACATTGGCTGCCATGGACGCAGATCTGCGTTCTTTTGCGCAAAAGACCGCACGCTGCCAAGAACGCAGATCTGCGTTCTTTCCAAAAAAAAAACTTTTCAAAATAAAAGTTTTTATTTTATTTTATTCTATTTTATTTTTTTTATTTGACCCAAAGACCAAGGAGATATGATTTTCCAAAGATTTAGACTCCCATCCACTTCCTTGTAACTTAAAACTTAAAAATTCTGTATCTCGGCTCCTGAGTAATTTTTTTTTTCATTGAAAAAGTCTGGCAGTCTACTGTAGAAAAAAAAAAAAAAAGATGGCAGCCGATAAGACACACCAGTCCTACTGGCACGCCCACCCAGCCCTATATAAGGCCCAGGTGTGCGTGATTACACTGGTTTTACTTTGATTGACACCGCTGACGAGCGACATCGAGGTGGAGAGATACAGTAGTCTCTTCACTCAGAGAACAAAGGTTACAACATAACCGAACGTTCTCTCTACTATGTGCCGAGTGAGTAGTGGTTAAAACCTTGTTGCGCGTGAAAATGCCATGGATTCATATACGTAAAATGAAACTTGTCCTGTGGTCCAGCAGCTACTCTGGGGGAAACGGCAGTCATAGGCACACATGAGTACAAGACTTGTACAAATCCCCCCCCCTCCCCCAAGAAGGCTTGCACAGTTGATATGAGAGAGAGAGAGAGAGAGAGAGAGAGAGAGAGAGAGGCTGGGTTCATGAGCTCCGGCACCTAATCATTTACAAATTAAGCACTGACTAATATCAAACAAAAACATATATTACATTGCAAAGTTTGAGGTGCAAACACTACTTCTATTACACACCAGTGATATGTTTGATAAAGTTATTGCATGTCAACAGAATGAGGACATGTCATTTCCAACAAAGCCACACTTCAAAACCATAACCGGTTGTTGTGGTTTTGAATGCATGTGACAAATACACAGTAGCCACAATCTCCATTTTGCAGCACTTTAATGTTATCTGAAGTTACTTCAATGTGTTCCAAACACAGGATCCAGTAATTAACAGTTCTAGATACATAAGCTACTATCAGTCAGTGAGGAACATTATTTGTATTAATTTTGTAGGCCTAGGCCTCATGCATGTAGCTGGTTCCTGATTCAGAGACTGAGTGATGTTTCTGTGCCCTGAAATGACATAAAACATGGCTACGATGACACAAAAAAAAGACTCAACAAAGCTGCTGCTTTTCATGTCACAAAAATAAACTTTAGCAGGAAATTGAGACTGTCAGAAGAAAATGTTTCATCTTTCACCTGATCTCTCTGAATCGTGAAATTGATTGTTTGTGCTGTGTGTTTAGAATATGATGTTTGTTTAGCACAGATAGTGTATAATTACAGTAATTGATATTTGAATATGGCTGTAGGACAGCCTACTGTGCTACATATCTGACTTTGTTTACTTGTTATATTTGTTTTAAATGGATAATTTGAGGAGCTCATATCAAACAATACATGCATACTTTTTTGCTGCACTTAACAATTATTTGTTACAGTCAAACCTTTGTCTATTATTCAAGTTTATTGTGGGCTGTCTCTTTTGTTTGTGAAAAGTCTCACAGTGGTTGCAGAGAAGGGGGAGGGGGAGGGGTGGGTTTGGTTGACTGTGGTACCATAGTGTGCCTTCCAACGAAGAAGTGAAACCTAGTCCCATAACCTCTCCGGACAGAATTTGAAGCTCGTTGTCATCATGACAAATTTCTATTTCTACTGTTTGCTTTCTGGTGAGTGACCTCTGCTTGTTTTCATCTGTGTACTGTACGCGTACACAGTACGTGTGTGTGTGTGTGTGTGTGTGTGTGTGTGTGTGTGTGTGTGTGTGTGTGTGTGTGTGTGTGTGTGTGTGTGTGTGTGTGTGTGTGTGTGTGTGTGTGTGTGTGACTGGGTTACAGTATGTAGTCTGTGATATAATTTAATGTATGATTGAAAATGACAAATTTTGGAACAGACACAGTACTCAAAGTCCTATTGCCAACTAATGCTGGTGTACTAACCTCCTATCCAAAAGACAGAGGTACTGTATCATTGTCATTTAACTGTGCATATATAGTCCCACTACTGATGGCTTGCTTTTACCAATGCAAACGGTATCAACACTTCTATTGCACACCAGTGATATGTTTGATGAAGTTGTTGAAACTATAACCAGTTGTTGTGGTTTTGCAGTAAAGAATAGACAGTTGGTACAAGCTCCACAAGCTCAGACAGGCTACCAGCCTATTTAGTAGCACTTTAATGTTATCTGGAGTTCATCATTCAATGTTCCAAACACAGGATCCAGTAATTAACAGATCTTAAGATACATACAATACTATCAGTATCAGGACCATTATATGTATTCATTTTGTGCCAGTGGTCATTTTTTATAAGTATGTCTAACTCTATGCAAATGTAAAGTGAAACTTAACTTTGTAATGCTTCAAAATGTGTGCTTCCTAGAGTCTGAGTCTAAAACTTCTCGGAGTATGAATTGATGGTGACCATGATGCAACCGAGACATGAAATGATGCTAACAAGGAACCTGTGTGCATGTGCGACCGTGTGAAGTATGTGGCAGAGCGGTCAGAGGAAGAGGGTGGAGTTTAATAAGAGAGAGGAAAAAAAAGAGAGAAAGTCCATTGTAAAGACATCTAGACCTTTGTTAGTATGCAGAAGTCACAAATCCTCTCCAGCCAGAACGGGACAAGTCACCTGCAGCTCGTTGTCATCATGAGAAATTTCTACATTTACTGTTTGCTTTCTGGTGAGTGACCTCTGCTTGTTTTCATCATGTGTCTCTCTGCCTGTGTGGTTGTTGTGTAGAGCATCAAGAATTATTCTGCAAAAATACACTCCTCACATCGTGTTGCCAGTTAATAAGTTGTGTGTCATACTGATGAGCTGTTTCCTTGCTTACCTCTTGTACTGTAGTGTGGAGTATTATGGAGACAACACCTCTCAGCATAACTGGTCATGTTGGGGGTGATGTGAATTTCACCTGCTCAGGCTGGGATGTCTGGACTTCCACTGATTATCCAAAGTACCTCTGTAAAAATCCATGCAGCACGAAGACATCAGATGAAGACATCATTCGCAGTGACAGAATTCGTTTGACAAACTTGGGAACATACTTATTTGTATCCATTACTAAACTCAGGAAGTCAGACTCTGCAACATACATATGTGGAATAGATAGACCTCTCATCATTGGAGATTCATACATAGAAGTGCATCTTAATGTTAAAGACGGTAAGTCTGTGCTTCAGTAATGAACTGCACATCATGTTTATACTGTAAGTTATGTGTTCTGTATTTTTAACCTCACTGTATCTTCCAGCTCCCGTTACAACAGCTAAGATGACCACTCCTGTTACAACAGCTGAGATGACCACTCCCGCGTCTACACCTCAACATCCTGTTTCTACAACCATCTCCGTCGTATCCACAACAACCATGCTTCATGAATCCTCGTCTTTAGGTGCTGGTAAGTAGTCTGTTTACTACAATAAGTTAACAATACAGCAGATAGTCAAAGAGAGTCACTTGTTTAGTGGTGCTATGACAGGCTACTTTACGTTTTGGACTAAAACTATGGAAAAAAGCTATTTAAAAAAATATCCCCTGCATTCCTTCAGTCACGACGCATCTCCCCATATAGCCCACGTCCATTTCCTTCTAACTATTTTCCACCATTTTGCGTTTTCTTCAGAACACATTTTTCTCTACTTCTCTGGAATCATGTGATAGACATTTTTCATATTCCCTTCTGATTGGCTATGATTGCCTTCCAAAGTTTGCAGGGGGCATATTTTACAAAGAAAGAAAAACAAACTAGATAAAGTGCTCCTCAGAGCACAGATCTCCGCCAGGTCAGGTACGTTATTGTGGCCTCCTGGTGGCGCTATAATAGGCCAATGTGAAAAGGGTGCCATTTATTCTTAGGCCTTTCACGGCAATCGGACACTGCATTCATGATTTGAGGCATTTTGTTCCGAAAATGTGTTTTGCTAAATTAGACCTGCTGGTGGCGCTATAACTGGCCAACGTGAAAAGGGTGGCATTTCTTCCTCGGTCTAGAGGGAATGTGCGTGTGAAATTTCACGGAAATCGCAAGCTGCGTTCATGATTTGAGGCATTTTGTTCAAAACATACCAATCCTGCAAACTTTGGAAGCCAACCGTAGCCAGTGAGGATGGAATATGGGAAATCGGACAGATCCGTGTTGATCACATGACTATAGAGTAATATCAAAAAATGGGTTTTGCACAAATTGGCCTCCTGGTGGCGCTATAACAGGCCCATCAGAATCAGAATCAGGTTTATTGTCACATCACAGGTTTATAAGGTAAAAAAGTGGGTGAAATTCGTTTTTGTACAACACTCCCATCGCAACGTTAAATTCCGTAGAAAGAAGAGTGGGGAGAGAGAAAAAGAAGAGGGGTAGGGGGTTAAGTGGGAAGGAGATCAACAGAGAACAATAGAAGGCCAAAAACAAGTTATCTACATTTACAAAGTACCTGAGATAAGAGACAAACTAAGCCCATGTGAAAAATGTGGGGCAGAGGTTCTGAATTGGCATCCAGGGAGTGTGTGTGCACAGTTTCGCAACGACCAGGCCAAGAGAGATTCGCAACGACCAGGTGCCGGAGATTAGCTGCTAACGGACGGACGGGCGTACGGATGTATGGACAGACGGACAGGGTGCAAAACATACTCTCTCGCCATGCCTTTCGGCCTGGTGGAGACAAAAAAGCAAAAAAGCTTCTCTGTGTGTGTGGGTGTGTGTGTGTGTGTGTGTGTGTGTGTGTGTGTGTGTGTGTGTGTGTGTGTGTGTGTGTGTGTGTGTGTGTGTGTGTGTGTGTGTGTGTGTGTGTGTGTGTGTGTGTGCGTGCGTGCGTACGTTATCCTTATGTATGCCATTTAAGTCGGCCGTCGTCGGTATGATGCGGTTGGAATTATTAATTCAAAATTGTGGTGCAGCCAAATATAATAGACTATTTGACACTCCCGATGTGAACAAGTGATATAACTGCAAGATGCAAGACAGTAACACTTTGTATCTGACAGAGCATTTAGTTAGTAAAATAGCATACAAAGCGAGCAGAATGCACACCGCAGCAGAGCGGCAGTAAAGAGGAAACTGTGGTTGTGCCTTCTAAAGCATTTGTTCTCAAACCTTTTTGTGCCAAGGACCCCCAAAATGATATGTATTTTGCTGTGGACCCCCATCTGAAAATGTTTTGTGCCAGGGACCCCCAGAAGAGGAGAAAATATATAGGCTACATATTTATTCAACATTTTAACACTTTTAACACATTCAACACTTTCAAGGTTTTTCACAAATCATCAAAAATAGCAGACATACAAGCTTGCAAGGCGGCACAAAGTGGCACAAAGATCCTCTGCCCCAAATCTTTCACATGGGCCTGTTATAGCGCCACCAGGAGGCCGTTTTGTGCAAAACCCATATTACTCCTACAGATATTATCCAAATGTCATGCAAATCGGTACACAATATCTCTATAGTCATGTGATCAACACGGATCTGTCCGATTTCCCATATTCTATCCTGATTGGCTAAGGTTGGCTTCCAAAGTTTGCAGGATTGGTCCGTTTTGAACAAAAAGCCTCAAACTGTGCACGCAGCTTGCGATTTCCGTGAAATTTCACATGCACATTCCCACTAGGCCGAGGAAGAAATGCCACCCTTTTCACATTGGCCTGTTATAGTGCCAGCAGCAGGTCTAATTTAGCAAAACACATTTTTGGAACAAAATGCCTCAAATCATGAATGCAGTGTCTGATTGCCGTGAAAGGCCTAAGAATAAATGGCACGGTTGGCACCCGCCTTTTCACATTGGCCTATTATAGCGCCACCAGGAGGCCAGAATAACGTACCTGACCTGGCGGAGACCTGTGCTCTGAGGAGCACTTTTTCTAGTTATGTATTATTTCACCCAACCGAAACTTCTATTATTTTGTATGACCCAAATCCACCCGCTCCTCTGATAACTACACAGTCCACAGATATAAACTGAAATGTGTGCATTTCTTGTATGTATGCATGTATGTATATCATGCTGTCTGCAAATGTGTCCATCCACCAAAGGCTGTTGCTGTAACGCAATGAGGTACACTTCTAGGTTTGCTTGTCGGTTTCACTGTTGCATTAGCAGTGACAGTGGTGGCTCTACTGATGCTCTGCATAAAGAGAACCAGGAAACCACAAGGTGAGTCACATATCTCCCTCAGCCAGAAATAAAATATTATCAGTTAGATGAACATGTGTTCATCTACATGTTTTGTATATATTTTCCAGTGGCTGTCCTCAGGAACCCTACTGAAGATGATGGAAAGGTGAGTGTTATGACAGTGTACTGTCTTACGACACTTCTCATTAGTGTGGTTGCCCAACAGGGCAACCAGACTATAGTACTCTACACACTTTATTTCTTTATAGATAAACTTTTTTGTGACCGCATCTCCTCCCACAGTTTTTATCCCCCAATGTTGTGCCATATGTCAAAATGACCGTCTAAATCGGGAATCGTGCGCGTGTATAGGGCTAAGAGAATGGTTGAATAGTTTAATTGATATTAATTTATTAGTGCCATTAAATGTCCCCATCCACTTTAATGGAAAAGTGAAAAAACTCAAATTCAAGTATTTTTTTCTCAAAAACCGTAAGAGCTAGAGTTATCAGATTTGGAGGGAAAATTCATAATATTGTCCGAAATTATTGAAAAAAATATCACACCATTCGGCCTGATGGTGGCGCTATAACAGCCCCCTTTACGTTTTGGCCCGTAACTCTTGAACCGTAGGTCCGAAAATCAAAATTTCTTTTCACCTGGATTCCTTGGGTCACTACGCATCTCCCCATATAGGCCACGCCCATTTGCGTCAGGATAGATTTTTTGATATTGATTTATTTCTGCATTAAATTTCCCCATCCACTTTAATGGGAATTGCAAAAACTCCCATTCAAGTATTTTTTTCTCGGAAACCGTAAGGGCTACAGTTACAAAACTTGGAGGGGAGGTTAATAGTTTTTTGAAAAATTATTAAAAAAATAATCACACCAGTCGGCCACATGGTGGCGCTATAACAGCCCCCTTTACCTTTTGGCCTATAACTCTTGAACCGTAGGTCGTAAAATCAAAATTTATTTTTCCCTGGATTCCTTGGGTCACGACGCATCTTCCCATATAGGCCACGCCCATTTGCGTCGGGATAGATTTTCCGCCATTTTGAATTTTCTTCAAAACACACTTTTTGCTCCTTTTCCTTCAATTTTTTTCCAAATCTCACACAAATCGGTACACGTGATCTATGGACCCATGCGATAAACCTATCCAAGCGGAATTTTGATAGTCCGTACCGTCCGTCCGTAAATGGCTTCCAAAGTTAGCGGGAGGGGCCCGTTTGACCAAAAATGCCATAAATCACGAACAAAACGTCCGCTCAATCCCAAATTTGAATCACATGTCGAGGGTGGTATACTAAACCAATCCCCAAAAGCATTTCTACTTTGATCCATAGGGGGCGCCACGAATGCTCGAAATGTAACCGTTTGATGCAAAAACATGATTTTTGGGGGATCAATCCTCTCAAAATGAAACGCAGGCGATCTCAGGAGTGACGTGACGATGTAATTGGCGCAGTCTCCGACGGTATTCCTCCCGGCGTATTACTGGAGTCCCGACCGCGTCGGCGCAACCACACTCTGCAATTTCCCCGGAATTGCGACGCGTCTAGTTAGTGTGGTTGCCCAACAGGGCAACCAGACTATATATTGTTATTGATAAACTGAGATAAACAATACTTCAAACCGCTATTTCTCCCACAGTTTTTATCCCACAATGTTGTGCCATATGTCAAAATGACCGTCTAAATCGGGAATCGTGCGCGTGTATAGGGCTAAGAGATTGGTTCAATAGTTTAATTGATATTAATTTATTAGTGCCATTAAATGTCCCCATCCGCTTTAATGGAAAAGTGAAAAAACTCAAATTCAAGTATTTTTTTCTCAGAAACCGTAAGAGCTAGAGTTATCAGATTTGGAGGGATAATTCATAATATTGTCCGAAATTATTGAAAAAAATATCACACCATTCGGCCTCATGGTGGCGCTATAACAGCCCCCTTTACGTTTTGGCCTGTAACTCTTAAACCGTAGGTCCGAAAATCAAAATTTCTTTTCACCTGGATTCCTTGGGTCACTACGCATCTCCCCATATAGGCCACGCCCATTTGCGTCAGGATAGATTTTTTGATATTGATTTATTTCTGCATTAAATTTCCCCATCCACTTTAATGGGAATTGCAAAAACTCCCATTCAAGTACTTTTTTCTCGGAAACCGTAAGGGCTACAGTTACAAGATTTGGAGGGGAGGTTAATAGTTTTTTGCAAAATTATTATGAAAAGAATCACACCAGTCGGCCACATGGTGGCGCTATAACAGCCCACTTTACCTTTTGGCCTATAACTCTTGAACCGTAGGTCGTAAAATCAAAATGTATTTTTCCCTAGATTCCTTGGGTCATTACGCAGCTTCCCATATAGGCCACGCCCATTTGCGTCAGGATAGATTTTCCGCCATTTTTAATTTTCTTCAAAACACACTTTTTGCTCCTTTTCCTACAATTTTTTCCCAAATCTCACACAAATCGGTACACGTGATCTATGGACCCCTGCGATAAACCTGTCCAAACGACATTATGATAGTCCGACCGGCGTCGGCGCAACCACACTTTGCAATTTCCCCGGAATTGCGACGCGTCTAGTTTCTTTCTTTATAGATAAACTTTTTTGTGACCGCATCTCCTCCCACAGTTTTTATCCCCCAATGTTGTGCCATATGTCAAAATGACCGTCTAAATCGGGAATCGTGCGCGTGTATAGGGCTAAGAGATTGGTTGAATAGTTTAATTGATATTAATTTATTAGTGCCATTAAATGTCCCCATCCGCTTTAATGGAAAAGTGAAAAAACTCAAATTCAAGTATTTTTTTCTCAGAAACCGTAATAGCTAGAGTTATCAGATTTGGAGGGATAATTCATAATATTGTCCGAAATTATTGAAAAAAATATCACACCATTCGGCCTCATGGTGGCGCTATAACAGCCCCCTTTACGTTTTGGCCTGTAACTCTTGAACCGTAGGTCCGAAAATCAAAATTTCTTTTCACCTGGATTCCTTGGGTCACTACGCATCTCCCCATATAGGCCACGCCCATTTGCGTCAGGATAGATTTTTTGATATTGATTTATTTCTGCATTAAATTTCCCCATCCACTTTAATGGGAATTGCAAAAACTCCCATTCAAGTATTTTTTTCTCGGAAACCGTAAGGGCTACAGTTACAAGATTTGGAGGGGAGGTTAATAGTTTTTTGCAAAATTATTATGAAAAGAATCACACCAGTCGGCCACATGGTGGCGCTATAACAGCCCACTTTACCTTTTGGCCTATAACTCTTGAACCGTAGGTCGTAAAATCAAAATTTCTTTTTCCCTGGATTCCTTGGGTCATTACGCATCTCCCCATATAGGCCACGCCCATTTGCGTCAGGATAGATTTTCCGCCATTTTGAATTTTCTTCAAAACACACTTTTTGCTCCTTTTCCTACAATTTTTTTCCAAATCTCACACAAATCGGTACACATGATCTCTGAGCCCATGCGGTAAACATATCCAAACGGCATTTTCATAGTCCTTACCGTTCGTCCGTAAATGGCTTCCAAAGTTAGCGGGAGGGGCCCGTTTGACCAAAAATGCCAGAAATCACGAACGAAACGTCCGGTCAATCCCAAATTCAAATCACATGTCGAGGGTGGTTTACTCAACAAATTCCCAAAAGCATTTCCACTTTGACCCATAGGGGGCGCCACAAATGCGCAAAATGTAACCGTTTGATGCAAAAACATTATTTCGGGGTGGATCGATCCTTTCAAAATGAAACGCAAGCGATCTCATGACAGACGTGACAATGTAATTGGCGCAGCCTCCGACGTTATTCCTCCCGGCCTATTCCTCGAGTCCCAGCGGCCGCGACCCGCGACCGGCGTCGGCGCAACCACACTCTGCAATTTCCCCGGAATTGCGACGCGTCTAGTTGTACATTGTTTTTGTTTATGTTGTTTAGTCTCTGCGCTCTCTTGGTCAAATCTCTGTTGAAAATGGTTGACATGGTAAATCTCAAGGTGACTTCCTGATTAAATGAAGGTTAAATCAAACTCTGACCGGGCCTAAACCATGCAGTCTGTTTCTGGTGGATATTGTGGTGGAATAAAAAACTTAATGAAAAAAACATTCTACCAAAAATACTTGTCTAAAAAACTGTTTCAAAGTACAAAAGAAATGTATCAAGGGCTGTTTATGAACAGGGGAGAAGCAGAAAGGCAACCGTTCTCTCATACAGGTATAAGTCCTCTGCAAAACGTATACATTTCTTGGAGTTTCAGTGAAGTGGCCTCTAAAATATACAGAGCTGATCAGTTTTGGGTTGGCTACAAGGCGAATGGGGCACAGGGTCATTGTTTAGGTGATGGCGAGTTTCCTGAGGAAGCGATAAGTTTCACGTTTATGCATTAACAATTATAGATACAATGTAATGTAATAAATGTAATGACAGCTTCAAGTGCCTAAAGAGATTTAGTGCAAGATTTGTTCATATTTTTACAGCTTTTGACATCAACATGTTACACATGTTTAATTCAAAGTACGGATGTCACCATACAAATGGACACAGAAACAACATGAACAATGGACAACTTAAAAAAAAGATTAAATCATATATTTTGTTTTACTCTACAGATATTCTCATTGCAACAAGACACACTCGCTACAATATGTGGTCTTGCTTAGTGATTCGTACCGAGCTGGGATGGAATCCCACTCTCCCACTCAGAAAACCGACACACAACCCACTGTGCCAATAGAGCTGAGCTCGATTGGCAGAGCTGGGTCGGGTCTTGTCCGGGGCACTATACACTTAAACTGTCTTCAAACACTGGTTTGCACTTTCAACATTAGGCAAGACCACTTTGGTAGAGGTTTGGGTTGTGTAGTTACATTGCCATGATCTAACTCTAAGGTGGACAAGAAATAAAAAATAATTGCTCCATTGATTAGAAATTGATCATTCAAAATATGCTCCTCATTGACTTACATTGTACAGTAAAACAGCTCTCAAAGTCGCTCTTTTAGCATGTAAAAGAACGTAAATAAAGTTGATTCAGACAATATAGAACATCATCAAACCCAGTACTGTTTGTTTTTTTGAAAAAAATGTTAACTTACTGTTGATTTTGCTATTTTTATTAGAAAGAAAACCCGGACCGGATCGGCGGATCCGGATCCGGATCTTAAAATAGTAAAATCAGCAGGAAGTTGACATTTTTATTAAAAAATTAAACAGTACTGGGTTTGGTGATGTTCTATATTGTCTGAATCAGCTTTGATTGTGTTCGTTTACGGGCTAAAAGAGTGACTTTGAGAGCTGTTTCAGTGTACAATGTAAGTCAATGAGGAGCATATTTTGAATTATCAATTTCGAATCAATGGAGCAATTATTTTTCATTTCTTGTCCACCTTTGGAGTTACATCATGGCAAGGAAACTATACAACCCAAACCTCTACCAAAGTGGTCTTGCCCTTTAAGACAACATTAGCCTTGGCTAATGCATTTAAAATAATGAATGTTTGCTCCTAAATGCAAACAATATGGGATTTGTCAAAGTGTACAGTAAGTATATGAGTTTGTTCGTATGATCCAAAGAGATGTCACAATTGTGCTAACATGTATTTATGTGTAGATGGCAAAAGCAATGCATGTGTTTGCTTTTACTATTCCATTCCCTCTTTTTACCAGGTGCTCGAAGAGCGCCTGAGTCTACATACAGTCAGACTAATCATCATCATTCGACACCTAGTTGACACCTAGTCGACACCTATTCATCATTGGCTGTCATGGCTGTCCTTCACTCCTTTAAGCCAATGGGGACACTTCCCCGTCGGCCCGTCCTTTAAGCCAATGGGGAGACGGCCCGTCCTCCGCAGTAACCGCCCTCCGCTCCCCTCATTCACACTGGAACAGTTGCAGACAGTGCAAGTTGCACTGCTGCCTCAGGGAATTAGTTAGCCTAAATGCTAGCGTGCTTCATTAGACCTAGTTTGGCTATTAAGTTATTATTTGGCCATGTTCACACTGACTTCAATCTTCGCTTTTGTTGGGAAGACCCGTATGGTGTCTAAAAATGTTTATATAAAAAAACATTATTAGCGTTTACCGTCGCATATTCGAAAAACAAGTAATCAGGTCTATGAAAACAATCACACACAGACACACGCACACACACACACACACACACACACGCACACGCACACGCACACACACACACACACACACATACAGCACCTGGTAGAATATGACTTTTGTCATTTCGTTCTTGTTTTATTTGGTTCACATTTGTCTCACAGCAGAACAGATCTGGGAAAGTATTATTTGTTTATCTCATACTGTATGAATCTGTCTTATCTCTTTCTTTCAACGTTTTGAAACAGATTGTATTTGTTTATAAGTATGACATACTCCCTCTGCCTCTTCCTAGACAAATGAAGAAACAAGAGGTGAAGACCAATCAACAGAGAGCCCCTCTCTCATCATGTCTCATGCCTCCATGACTATCAACAAGACCACTGTTGATCCAAACTCCAACATCTATGCTAATGTTAATGTTTACGTCAACCAGGATCCTTCAGATCCAATTTACGTTACTGCATACTGAGTCACTGTTGATTTGCATACAAACCAACATACCAAAATGTCTCAACTGGTGCAATCAGTCAATTTCTGATAACGATTTCTATTTGATGGCACCTCTATCTAAAGGCCTTAAAGAAACAGTCTGGACACTTACATTTGTGTTCCTCAGTAAAGCCATTGTCACAGAACAAATATTGCCAAATGCAGATATACTCTAAATATCAGTTATTTATAGAGCCACCCACCAGTGGAACTCATTATCTGTAAATATTAAACAAGTCAGAAGCAAATTAAAAACATCTCTCAAACGGATATTAATAAGAGAGAGACCACACAACTGGAACGATTAACATGTTTGTACATGATGTTTAACCTATGTTCCTATATTATCATGTAATTATCATTGGCATTTTAATAGTTTAACTTAGTTTTAGAGTCTAAACCTACAACAACTGACACGCGTCAGTCTCAACTTTAGACTGACGAGTGTGCAGTGTCAGTTGTTGTTTGTATGTACAGTATATTGTATGTTGTTTTATTTTGTGTCGTTTTATGTGGACCCCAGGAAGACTAGTGACCACGGCAGCGGAAGATAATGGGGATCTGAATAAAGAATAAAACATAAATATAGCAAGTATTGACAATTGTAATCAATATTGGCAACTGCAGTAGATATCTTGCTCACATCACAGTGTACCAAGCTCAGCCTAGCCATCTGGCCTGCAACCCTTTGGTTTGTGTCCCACATAATGCCTGATTATTATGCATACAATTATCATAATTACTGGGCAAAGTTTTGTGAAAGTTGGGCAGTGTGCCTTGAAACGGGAGGCAGGTAACATGCCAGCCAATTGGGGCGCAGTAGTGCATGTGCAAAAAGTGTATACACTGAAAAGTGTATACACTGTGTTGGCAATGCATGTGGAGGTCAGATGGTTAAGTCATGGAAAGGTCCTTGATTGCTTTATGGAAATGCTACCGGCTTTTCGGAACAAAAAGGCCAGATGCGATTTACTGGAACCCCCGCATCAGTTTCCCAGTTTGCTTCCTTGTGTTTCCTGTTTCATTTCTTATTAAAAATGCTTGAATTTGGACTGCTCCGCCTCTGCCTCTGTGTTTCTGCACTTAGGTCCTATCTCACACCTAGACACGTTTCACTCAATCTGAAACTTCAGGGGAAACATAATATTCTGCTGACAATGCGGAAGGATGTACAGTAGCCATGTTTGAAACTAAACAGAGCCTGTTTGAGCAGCAGCTCAAGAGATTTCTCACACGTTCCTATTCTACAGTCCAGTCTAAAGTGTCTCAACCAAAAAGGTTGATTTTCACCCACTTCCTTACCATGTCTAACAGAGTTTAACCCTTTAAAGGGATATTTCACTTAAAAAAAAACTTTGGGTCATTTTATCGTCTACTCAGGCTTTTGTGAGCCCCCAGACAGTTTTTAAGTTGCTTGATTCAGTATTTAGATATTTGATATTCATTTTATCAGACACGCCCCTTTCCTATACAAACCCATTACAACTTCAAACTCCATTTTTAAAATATTAGATTAATCAAAAACACCCGTCCTTGGTTCTGGTGACTCACCCTGCCCTCCTAATACGTGAGGGGGGCCCTGTTTTTTCAATTACTTTTTTCATTTATTTTATTCTATTTTTGTATTCTATTTTTTTTTTTTTTTTTTTTTCCCCAAAAAATATAAAAAATATATGAAAAAAGTTAGCTAAAAATAGAGTTTGAAGTTATAATGGGTTTGTATAGGAAGGGGGCGGGTCTGATAAAATTAATATCAAATATCTTAATACTGAATTAAGCAACTTGAAAACTGTCTGGGGGGCTCACAAAAGCCTGAGTAGACAATAAAATGCCCCAAAGTTTTTTTGAAAGTGAAATATCCCTTTAAGACCGAGAACGCAGATTTCTTTGGCTATTCAAAAATAGCAGATATACAAGCTCATAGCAAAGAACATAATGTTGCGATAATCAGTGGTTCTCAAACTTTTTTCATGTCAAGGACCCCCAAAATGATATGAATTTTGGCCACAGACCCCCATCTCAAAATATTTTGTTCCAGGTGCCGCGCTATGAGCTTATAGATCTGCTATTTTTTAATAGCCCAAATACATCTTAAAATGACACAGATGCGTTCTCGGTCTGAAAGGGTTAAAGAGGAATTTTGGAGTTCACGAAGCTGCCGCTGGCATTCACAGAGAATCCATTTGCGTGTGACGTGCGAGCCACTTCACTGTCAGTCACGCCTGCGTTTGGAGTCGAGAGGGCTTTGTTGGAGGAGCAACTCATAGAACTGCAGCACAACAGCATCCACACAGCAAGAAGCAAGCAGGAGTGAACTGACACATTCTGGATGTCCTGTGTTGTGAAGGACACTGTGCTCTGAATTAACCCATTAAGGCCTGAAGCCGATTCTACAAATGTCTTCTTAATCCCAACAGTATTCTGGAAAAAACGTATGTTTCTATATCAGCGGTGCTCAAACTTTTTCATGTCAAGACCCCCCAAAATTATATGTATTTGGCCGCCAACCCCCACCTCAAAATAATTTGTTCCAGGGACCCCCGAAGCAAAGTTTTGAGTTAAAATGTTCACTTTAAAACAATATCTATTCAAAGATTTGCACATATTTTCACGATTTTTAAAAAATAGCAGATTTACAAGCTCGTAGCGCGGCACTCGGTGCCGCGCTATGAGCTTGTATATCTGGTATTTTTGAATAGCCAAAGTGTAAAATAATGCTTTTTAGCTCAAATCAAAAAGTGACACAGATGCGTTCCAGCACTTAATGGGTTAAATACGTGCAGAAAATCCTGACCTGCATTGGATTATCTCTCATTTTTTGCCATAGAATTTTTTTGAATCAGAACAACATTCCAGTCTAACAAACAGACAATGAGCAGACTTTCTCAGAGCAGCTACCACCACCGAGTAATGCCCAGATCTGAAAAGAATGCAGACTCACTGAATAGTTTATTCACCCACACACATTTTTCTTTTTAGTCAAAATGATATTTGCTTTCATCTTCAATGGTGCTTTGTGATGCATAAAAATGAAAAGGAAGGCATCATTTTATCTACCCAAATAATTTACCAGTATTGTATGTCCTATCTTATTAAAATAACCCCACTATATTCAATGATGCCTTGGGGTGCATAAAAAAAGCCTTGTTAGTCAAAGCCTTATACCCATAAAATATTTTCTTTTTACTCAAATTATGCTTAATTTAATATTCCATGATGCTTTGGGGTGCAATATATAATAAGCCAACTACACATATGTTGTAGTTTTATTAATTGTTTAATAGATTACTTGTTTGGTTTTAATCTAATTGTTTTCATATTTCATGACACACTGGAAAGCATTGAAAGCAATATAAATTAGTTTTGTCTCATCGCATTCCTTGTTGTTTAAATGTGGCCCGCTTGACCTCTGAAGTTGAATACCTCTGAGCCGCAGTAGTGTTAATATTACACTTGTCAAAGTTTCAAGTTAAATTCTCAACTTTAATTACACGATTATGAATAAACCCATTTTGGCCACAGGAAGGAGCCACGGCAATAGCAATTGTTTTCTTTTCAATTTGGTTATATTTTGTGCAATAGCATTATTTATATTAGAGGCATATATTTCTAGATACGGTCTGGTTTATGTGACTACAGATCATTCAGGGCAGTCTCCAAAACCCCAAACACAAAGTGAAGTTAACAAATAAAAAGCAGTTTGTAAATGCAGGTTCAACCGTTTTGCATAAAAAAATGTAACAACCTACTGTATGCTTTTTGAAAGTTGCAAAGGCTTTCAAATACATGTTTGGATTTACGTTATACTAGGCCAGTGCCCGTTAGGAACGATGCCAGCTAACGCATGTCCGAGTACCTATTGTACCCGTTGTACCCGTCATAGACATGTCTGCTTGTTTCTCTCACTGATGGTAGGATCACTCTGGTATGGCAGGTGGCCAGTCCACATCAACAGACTCGACATCCAGCTCCAGGATGTCCACGTCCGTCTTCAGCAGCTGACAGAGGTTAGGCGTGGTACGACCAAAATCACCATGGACAAACTCCTTGATGTAAGTCCCAGCCTGGGTTTTGAGCCCCAGGTAAAAGTGGTGTGGGTCCACAACGCGGGCGTTCATATTGTGGATCGTACGTTTCCGGACTGCCAGCGTCCGGCGATGCAGCACCCTCAGAGGAGTCTTCTGGTTTATCGTCAGCTCTTTGATATCGTCGATAAACGTGACGTCCTCTTTCAGTAGGGGTTTCTGGCTCCAGACAAGAGCTGTATACGATTTAGTTTTCTCTTCTTCGCCCTCCTTCATATGAGCTATGGCCTCTCTGGACACAATCTGTAGATGTCTCACTCTGATTTTGTCCGAAGACTTGTTGATGGTCTCCTGTAGCCACTTCACTTCCTGTTTGGTCAACCTGATGCGATGAGGATTTACCAGCTCCATTGCAAACGGACGACCATTTCCAAGAGTCCTGACGTCAACATCTTCTCTTCCCGATGAGGAGAAATTGATGCCTTTGGCTCTGAATGTGCTAACAAGAGGCGCAGCGATGAGCTCCTCCACTGAGGACTCCATTTTCCTCTCTCCATCGATCAGCCATGGGGTCTGAGGCAGGCTGCGACAGAACTTGTTGTACCTGCCAGCCACAAAGAGAGACGCGTGAACACACTGGATCTCCTGCGTGGTACACTTGGTTGTGGGCCGTGTAGGTGGACATGGGTAGTTTGAGGTGAACCGGTCATCAGGTATATTGTCCAGGGCTTTGACTACTGCCATTTTCGTGTAAAGGGACTCCTTGTTCTTGCCTGGTTTGAAGACATCTGGACACGTTGTGGAAAGGAAGTGGCAGTCTGCGTCTGTCTCAGGGTGGGTGAAACTGATGTTGACCTCAAGTGCACTCTGAAAGAACGCCGCCATCTTGGTGACCATGGTGACACCTCCAAGTTCCCTGTCGATGTGGCTCTGCACGATCCACTTAAAGGCCTCCTTCACCAGGATGACGTCATCCTTGTCTAGGGTCATCAACTTGCCTCTCACTTCCCTTTTCACATGGAGCCAGCAGGAATTCTCTCTGACACGTAGCTGAGCGGGGAGAGAGACAGACAGCATCATGCTGTCACACTCATAGTTCCCTGTCTTCACTGCCTTCACAATCTTCATGGCACTAGTTTTGTCACTGAACTGTGGTAGAATGCCCAAGCATACTGCGCACACACATGACTCCTTGGCTTTTAGGCTGACTTGGTCTGTTGCCTTGAAAACCACATCACCAGAGCCACCCTCTGGTCTGTTATCAGAGAGCTTCATTCTTTTACTTGCCGGGTGTTCAGCGGGCTCCGGTACCGATGAACCTTGGGCGTTGTTTCCATCTGTGGGTTCTGGTACGGACGTACGTTGGGAGTTGTTCACTGCGTCACTTATGAAAGCTTGGAGTTCTTTCACTGTGTCCTCGTAGGGCGTCTGGTAGGCACCCGGCACGCCCACACAGCAGAATCGGAGCACACAGTGTGCACAGCATCCGGCTGACAACAGTTTCTGGATTATAGGTTTGTCTTTCTCCTTCAGGGGCAGCATGGTACAATCTTAAAAATATTATTATTATTGTTATTTTATAACTAAAGCCTAGTTTTCTTCATCCGCACCATAGAGATCTGCGCATAGTCAGAGTACTTAGTGCAGTCCCGTTATCATAGAACTTGGAGTCAGTCTTTGACGTCATGCGTTTGGAGCGCATGCTGCTTCCATTACGCAAAACCTGTTGTACCTGGTGTCAGAATATAGTGCAATACACATGATCATACATAGTATTTGGAGGCCTCCATATGATGTCAGTACTATGACATCATATTCCATATATGGGCATACGAGGGACACAAACAGACAGACAGACACACAGAGTGACAGATATGGAGATTTGCAGATTTATTGATACATAATACCTCACACCTACATTGCACCGCCGATCTGACCGATCATGCCCATATCTCTGTATCTCTGTATCTGTCAGTCCATGTCCCTTTTATGCCCGTATATGGAGATAGCTGATGTCATCAGTATATGCCCATATATGGGCATGCCCCCTTTTGTGCCCATATATGGAGCTGACTGATTTGTTTGCACCTGATAACATGACGACACATTGAGGTTAGACACTCCATATTCACACACACACACGCACGTACGCACGCACGCACGCACGCACGCACGCACGCACACACACACGCACACACACACACACACACACACACACACACACACACACACACACACACCAACGCAACATATACCCTAAGGACATGAAACATTTTCTTCACACAGTTGTCAACATAAGCTTTTAATTGCAGTAAAATCGAACAGAAAATAACTTATATAGCAAATTTTGAGGTGCAAACACTTCTTCTATTACACAACAGTGATATGTTTGATAAAGTTGTTGCATAACAACGGAATGAGGAAATGTCATTTCCAAGAATTACAACAAAGCCTCGCTTCAAAACCATAACCGGTTGTTGTGGTTTTGAATGTATGTGACACATAGACAGTAGGCACAAGCTCCATTTTGCAACACCAACTCAGACAGGCTACCAGCCTATTTAGTAGCACTTTAATGTTTTCTGAAGTTCTTCATTCAATGTGTTCCGAACACAGGGTCCAGTAATTAACTGATACTGTCAGTCAGTGAGGAACATGATTTGTATTCATTTTGTAAACTAGGCCTCATGATGTTGGTGGTTCCTGTGTCATCGACTGAGTGAGGTTTCTGTGCCCTGAGATGAAATAAAACATGGCTACAATGACTCAAAAAAGACTCAACGAAGCTGCGGAAAGCCATGAGCACAAAGACAAACTTTTCCAGGAAATTGTGACCGTCAGGAGAAAATGTTTCGCCTTTCACATGATCTCTCTGAATCATGACGTGTTTTTTTTTGTTGTAAAGTGCTGTGTTTAGAATAATGGTGTTTGTTTTGTTCAGATAGTGTATCATTACAGCAATTTATAATTGAATAATGGCTGACAGCCTACTGTGCTACGTATCTGACTTTGTTTACACGTTATTTTTATTTACTTGATTTTACATGGAGAATTTGAGGAGTTTAAAACAAACACAAAATGCATACTTTTTTTGCTGCACTTTACTTATTTGTTACAGTCAAACCTTTGTCTATTATTCAAGTTTATTGTGGGCTGTCTCTTTTATTTGTGAAAAATCCCACAGTGGTTGCATCCGACATGGTTTCACTTCTACGTTGGTCACTAACGTAGAAGTGAAACCTACGTAAGTACGTATGAGGAAGACCCATAATCTCTCCGGACAGAATTTGACATCAAGTCATCTGCAGCTCGTTGTCATCATGAGAAATGTCTACTGTTACTGTTTGCTTTCTGGTGAGTGACCTCTGCTTGTTTTAATCTCTCTACCTGTGTGCTTGTCTGTCTCATGAGCGTCTGTGTGATGTTTTTTGTCTGTCCACTGTTGTGTAGAGCATCTAGAAACCGTCTGCAAAAATACACTCCTCACATCATGTTGTCAATTAAGTTGTGTGTCATACTGATGAGCTGTTTCTTTGCTTACCTCTTGGATTGTAGTGTGGAGTATTGTGGAGACAACATCCACACTCCGCATAACTGGTCATGTTGGGGGTAATGTGTCTTTCAACTGCTCAGACTGGGACTTTGTCTGGACTGTTCTGGACACCATTGCGGTTCATCCAAAGTACCTCTGTAAAGATCCATGCCACACAGATGAAGACATCATTGCCAAGGCAGAATATGGAAAACCTACAATAAGCAATAGAATAAGTTTGACAAACTCTGGAAATTCCTTAATTGTGTCCATCACTGGACTCAAGAAGTCAGACTCTGGAACATACCAATGTAGACTAAAGAGAGCAGTTGTTAAGGATCCATATATACAAGTCCACCTTTATGTTAAAGACGGTAAGTTTTGAACTACAGTTCTTCAATTATAAACTGTACATTATGTTCGTTTACAAATTATAAGGACTAACTGATGTTTCATACTAGATGCTTAGAAATGAATACATGACTTTATCAAATCTATTCCATTTCCATTCTTTTTGTTCCAGCTCCTGTTACAACAGCTAAGATGGCCATATCCACAACAACCATGCTTCATGAATCCTCTTCCTCCTCATCTTTAGTGGCTGGTACACTTATGTAGTCTGTTTACTCAATTCCTTTGTATGCAGTGTGTCCTGTAATAGCCATACAGCAGATAGTCAAAGAGAGTCAGTTTATTATTGCCTTTTTCAGTTTGATTAATTGTATTTTTGTGAAGAATGTCATTGCTTTTCATTCATAGCCACTGTGAAGCCTATTTCTTATTCTTTCATATTATGAAAAATGTTGATGATGGGTGAAGATGATAATGATACTGATCTCTTTTAGCTCATTATTAATTAGTCTTATAGCCTGACTCTGTATTTCTTTCATTTGTTGTTTAGGAGTTGTGCCAAGTTCAAGTTCAACTGCAACTTTATTGTCACATCACACGTTTACACAAGGTATAAAGGAACACTGAGGAAAACCAAGCAAGACTGACAACTTGATGACTGACTGACTGATATGTAGGATGTAGGATGTAGTGGGATATGTAGTACGTACAATATGTCATGCTGTCTGCCAATGTATCCACCTGAGGGTGCTGATGTAACTCAATTATATTCACTTCTAGGTTTGCTTGTTGCACTTGGTTTAACTGTTGCTCTAGCTGTGACAGTGGTGGCAGCGCTGATGTTCTACATAAAGAGGATCAGAAAACCACAAGGTGACACACACACACACACACACACACACACACACACACACACACACGTTTGCACACACGAACGCACGTGCACGCACACGCACGCTCTTGCGCGCACCCACGCACACGCACACGCACACACACACACACACACACACACACACACACACACACACACACACACACACACACACACACACAGCAAAGTAGTTAGATGAACATGTGTGTTGCATATGTTTTCCAGGGGTCATCCTCAGCACCAGGAACCCCACTGTAGATGATGGAGAGGTGAGTATTATGACAGTTTTCTGATGATTCTTCATTGTTATTTGCTCTGGTATAACTGACAAAAGTAATAGCGCCATAGAAATACAAGGCAGAAAGGCGCTGGCAGATAAAAAAAATCCCTTGACTGTTCCCTGGATGCTGATTAATAGCTTCCCATGGCTGACAGTTAGGAGGGGTTAAATGCAGAGGACACGTTCTTGCCAGGGACGTGCTGGCCACTGGAAAATTTGGGACAATTCCAGAACGGCCGCGCCATTCCAGGCCGCCGGTCATTTTCGCGCGGCCCAATTATTAGTTACGTTACTGTTTGGGCTGGGATGCTTTTCAGTAGTGGCGTAATTTACATAGGGCTGCTGGGTTAAAACAGTGAAACGCACCCCCCCCCCCCAAAAAAAAATGCTAGAGCTGAATTTTGGTCCCAGCCCGCCCCTGATTCTTGCTATGGGCAAATGTTCTTGACCAATTATGAAACTTTCCCCTTCCCCTCTTCTATATTTGTCAGACCACCGGTCCAGACTGCATCTATCAGAACCTCCAGTCAGGCGGTACTTGTCAGACCACAGGACCAGACTATGAGAGCCTCCAATCAGCCACTATGGATCAGAATCAAGGCTATGAAGTCATAACACCATCTACAGAACTACATCACCCATGAGAGTATGACCTTATAATCACCACATTATTGATGGATTGCTGTGTTGGTTGTGTGAGATAATTAGTAGGGGGAGTATAATTTGGGTGGCTGGTCTAGATGAGGGTTCCCAATCCTTCTAGCTTGAGACCCAAAAGAGAAGTGTGAGTGAGAGTGTGTTTGCGCGACCCAAACTTGTGAAGATAGCAGATCTACAAGCTCACAACACATCTCGATGTGACACATTGTGAGCTGTAGATCTGCTTTTTTCACTACTTGTTAAGTTATTTTCTTCTTATAGATTTTTTAATTCATGTCATTTTGGCAATTCTTGTAAATAATTTATAACAAAATGTAGGACTAGGAGGGATATTTACTCGATCAACAAAAATGCGTCCCGAAACGTGGGTCCCGACCCAATATTTGGGAAAACCTGGTCTAGACAGTTTCACTCTCTCTCAACTCTCACATATGCTCCTGGGTTCTGTTTCTGTTTAGTTTGTATTTTTTTTAATTCAACTGATTCTTATTTTCCATTCACCCATGCATCATTGATTTGTACAGATTTGCTTGCATTTTCTTTGCTAATGTTGTAAATAATTTGATTAATAAACAGTCTTATTTTAACTGACATCCGTTTGTTTGTTCTCCTCCCTCCTATTCTTGTTTGAACCATGTCAGTTCTGCATGGTTGGTTGGTTGGTTGATTTTCAGTAACAAACTACTGAACATGAACAGTGCTATAGATTTACATTTCGTCACCTTATTAAACTAATGGCCTAAGTCATTTTTTCAAGGTTTTCAGGAAAAATAAAAAACTGATCCCGAACAAAACTATATGATATCTCTTAATCATTTCACCCAAAATGTTTATAACAAATTATGACTATTTAAATAGAAATAACACTGTCTGTCAGTTATGTAACATAAGAGATTGAAATAGGTTTAAATAGGATTAAATCTGACTTAGGCCAAAATAAAAAGCAAAACAAATTACAAAATGGCCTAAATCAGCAAATAATTTGGCTTAAGTCACAAAAACATGTGACTTAGGCCAAACAAAAGGCCTATTTTGTCCTAAGTCACACTAGGGAGTTAGGCCATTATACTAAAAGGGGCGTGAACAGCATGATCCTTTTCAATTAGGAGTTGGGCCATTTTACCAGAGGTGGCCAGTGTCATGAGGACCTGACTTAGGCAAAAATATCATTTCCTCAAAAAATGACTTAGGCCATTAGTTTAATAAGGTGACGATTTGCAGGTTTGTCATGACTGTCACTGAATTTGTATTTACATTTATCATAACGCTTTGCTATAAGGCAGTATTGTGATGATCTTCACAGCATTCTCTCACACTGAAGTTCCTTGGGGCGCGTTCACACCAGGACAGTTTGGTTTGTTTAACAGGGACCATGGTCCGCTTACTCCTTTAGTCCGGTTTGTTTGCAGAGGTGTGAACGCGCAAATTCTGGTGCGGATCAAACAAGCGGACCAAGGTCTGCATGAAAAGTGTGAACCACGGTCCGTTTCGTTACGGGTGTGAACGCAATTGGACTTTATACCAAATATAGGAATTTAACCAAAATACAGTGCATTCTGCATTGTACATGCGTTCATTGAAGAACAATATGGAACAATACGGAATTAATTACAAAAGTATTGGTGTCAAAATGTACTTAAAGTACCAAAAGTTTTCAAATGTATGAAAATCTTTTGTAAATCACAGATCTACAAGCCCACAATGAGTCGCATCGCGGGCACAATACTTGAGTAAAGGTACTTAGTTACTTTACACCACTGGGAATCACATCCCACATTATCAAAACCATTGGTGTTTTGTGCCACATTCTGTTTGTGACATGCATGACGCAAAGGTTTTGAAAGTGAAACTGGTCAACGTCACTGGCCACCTACTGTATGTCTGTGTCCAGCAGACAGCTGCAGATGACTTTTATGTGAAATGTTTTAGCGATGGTGCCGTGTAAGTTGGCGGCTGGAAAACTAGTTGCCATGATATTATCTATAAAACATAGAAATATAGAGGTTTTGTGTCTATACATGTGTTTTGAGGTTGCAGATTCCAATATACATATTAGTTTTCTTGTCAGAGCACAATTTAGTAGGTTGAGGGAAGCTTATTATAATAGAGTGAATGTCATTGCACAACCAGGGCACAATAGTGACATCACTGCTGTGTATCTCAGCATTGGGTTCAGTGTTAGATGATCTAGTTATAATACTGTAGTAATGGTATAGGTTATCAGTGTCACAAATGCTGTCTAACAGCCCCGATCAATTAGCTAGTAATAGTTAGTAGATGTAGTTAGATAGCCATGCCTGAATTGACAGGGTGTGCCAGCGTGGGAGAGCAGAGCCAAGGGCCGCTCAGCCAGGGGGTGTGGGATCTCAGTCGGCCCACATCAACTACCTGCTGATGCCGTTTTTTCTCGCGTTCAGACACTTCGAGGCTCGTATCCGAGGTTGTCATGTCACGATCAGGACAGACAACACCACGACCATGTGCTATGTCAACAAGCAGGGAGGCTTGGCCTCCCCGGTGTTGGACAGACTGGCGTGCGAACTGACGCTGTGGTGCGACTCGCGTCTCGTGTCGATCCGTGCTTTTCATGTATCTTTGTATGGCTAAACGGGTCAGTGATATGCACGCGCTCTCGGTGAGCTCGGAGTGCATGAGGTTCTCGGGCGACGACAGGAGGGTTCTGCTTAAACCAAACCTGGCATTCGTTCCCAAGAACCGGGTGGTGCCCCAGTTCCGGAAGGACTGAAGGCTCATTCTATTAGAGGCGTGGTGGCATCCTCGGCCCTCTCCAGGGGGGTCTCGGTTCAGGAGATATGCGTGGCTGCAAACTGGTCGTCTCCGTCGACTTTTGCAGCCTTCTACAGCCTGGACGGCGTCATCAGTGGCACATGCGGTCCTGGGCGTAGCTGCTGTCTCTAGTTAGAGGGGCGAGTTGAGAAGGCCTGGGGCTTTGTTTCTCTCTCCTGGTTTCCTCTTCCCATGTCCCCTTGGGACGGGCGGTTGGCTGGGTCCCAGGGGAGGGGGCCCTGTTCCCTCATATTAGTTTATGGGGCAGACCTGTGTCTGCTCATTAGTTGAATGAGGCAGATTTTGGTTTGTCAGGGTCTACCTTTCTTTCTGTGTCCCGCACCCGAGCCCGGAGTGCTCGGGCGCCCGTGAGGCCAAAGGTCACACCCGTGGGGGCGGGGCCTTGGAGCTGAGGGGCGTGCGGGCTATAGAGGGTTGAGTGGTTTTATAGCTAGTACTACTAAGGAGTAGTTTACAAATCCCATAGTGAGTGTCTCACGAGAGAGGCTAACACTTGAGGTTATGTAGGTAACCCCAGTTTGTTTACTCTCGGAGTGAAACACTCACCTAACACCCCTTTTGTGCGCAACTGCGTGCAGAGAGCTGTGTTAGAGGAAGTTACTACGTCACGCGAGGGTATTTATATCCTTCCGGCTGGAAGGGACATACGGTCACGTGACATACCCTCAAGACCAATGATATTGGCCCCGGGAGTGTATTGTATGTAGCTCTGTGCTTTGCCTGAGGGCGCTGTTTCCCATAGTGAGTGTCTCACTTTGAGAGTAAACAAACCGACTTTGAAAAGCAAATTGTATGACATACTGATACTCCCTCTTCCTCTTACTGTCTAGACACATACAAATGAAGAAACAAGAGGTGAAGACCGATCAACAGGAGCCGCCTGTCTCACCATGTGTCCTGTGTCCACGACCATCAGCAAGACCACCGTTGACCCAAACTTCAACATCTATGCTAATGTTAACGTTTACACCCACCAAAATCCTTCAGATTTGATTTACGATATTGTACTCCCCTCTGAAGAAAACAGAGTCACTTTCTGTTCTAAACCAAGACACTAAAATGTCTCAAAACTCTTCACTGGTGCCATCAGTCAGTTCCTGATGACAGTTTGATAGGTTTCAAGCCCAGCAATCAATGTTCAGCTTGTGAAAAGTCAACAACATCAGAGAAGCCCCCGGAATGTGTCAGATATAGGGGTTCAGACAGGCAAACAGATGGACAGAATGAGTGGCGGGCAGACAGGCAGGCTGATATAGGTCGCAACACAATGTGACCAAATTTGACTGGGAGACAGTCATCTAGCATTTTTTCATTTTCATTTTTTCATGTCATATGAAAGCAGGGAATCATAGCAAAATAATGATATATTGGTTAATAAGATTGAGTGAATAGTTTTGAAACTACAGCTTATAGAACTGAAGTCAAGTTAAATCAAGTTAAAACTCCTAAGTACAGAAAACACCATTTCAATGGCTCTCATTCAGAGTAGCACTACTGGGCTATCAATCCCATCATGCATAGCGGGGGATGCCATTCTTTTGTTTCCAAGGGTCTCTTTGTTCTGTAAGCACTCTGAGACCAAGCATTTGCCACTGCCCCCTGCTGGAACCGGCTGAAACCAGTGGCCCAGGAGGACAAACAGAGATACATTTTCACAACAGTTTTAACAAAATATGATTGTTAATACATCTTTATTTGAAATGTACATTAGACACAAGCCAACAGACTAATGATACCTTTCAAAATGATCGGGTAGAAATAGCGGATTTTACCGCGATTTTGCGATGTTTGGATGGAAACTGAGGATTTGGTTAGCAATGCTAGCAAATGCTAACTCTAACCTTATATTTTACTACATGTTTATGCATTTATTGCATATTTACATGTCGATTTAAGCTCTGAAATTTCTGTCAGACATACTCTAGTATGTGAAGAGTCTAACTGGGCTATAAACTCATTTTGGATTTTTAAAAAAAATTGCAAAAAAAAAGTTTTTCTGCTTTCCTGAAGAATGGGCACCAGCGAAATGACTGTCCTCCAGTCAAAAAGGGTCACAAATGAGGACATTAAGTTGGCAAACAGGAAAAATTGATCAGCGATTAATCCCAGCTAGCAGATCGGCGTTGCAACTGACGTCAGGCCGGCCTGGACAGAGCGTGCCCCGCCGAGCGGAGGCTCACCCTCCTCACGCCCCCCAAATGCCATTGGACTGGGGTCCCTGAAATTAAATTAAACTTTAGCTTTGTTGTTTTTATTATTCTTATTCTGTTGCTATTATATTTATTCCTTGCATTGTTAATTCTAATTTAGAGTTGATGTATTTGCTTATTTAAAACAAAATATATATAATGAAGTGTCTTGTTATTATTATCAATATTATTATTATTATTATTATTATTATTATTGTTATTATTACCCTTATTATTATTATTATTATTATTATTATTATTATTATTATCAAGTTGTATAATTCATTATTAGCACTAAACATACTTTATTTAGGCCTTACAGGGACTCAATATACTCCAGTTCAGTAGGTGGCGGTATACACCGGATATACGCAACGGATGCTTACATCAAATGACTGAGTGTTGCCATATTTTGCGAGAGAAATAAGCAGCCAGGTCTATGAAAACAAGCCCAAAACTGTGTATTGGCTAAAGTCATGTGGCGACTAATAGGCCACATGGCCTATATACATATATATATATATATATATATATATATATATTGAAAATAGCCGATGTACAAGCTCACAACGCGTCTTCAAACAAACCCAAAGTCGCTCATAATAAGCAGAAATGGCAACACTGTCTCCGTTCCTTGAGCAACGACAGGACATCCGGTTGCTACCAAGCAGGTCCCTGACCCTTCTCGCCTTAGGGAAAAATCACCGCTGATATATCCATAGATATGGATATATCGATGTTCAAATTAAATAGTACATTTTTGTTAAAAAAAGAAAGGGAAGATATGTTCTCCAGCGGAGGGCTACTCAGACGGAGGACTACACATGCGGAGTAATATTCGTCACACAGAAGTATCACACACGACTCCTCCCACCCTCTCTCTCAACACGGAAGGCGGACCTTTTTAACTGCAGTGGACGGTCGGCAGTAACTCCTGCCCAGAGCTTGCAAACAAAGTTATTTTTCCGAGCCAAGAGGTGAGTTTTAGCTTTTATGTGTCTTTATGTATATGTCAATTCACTTTTACGCCAGTAATAATAGTTTTATTCGATCTTATTTTAGGTTTATGCACGGTGCACAGCCCATCCCCCACTGTCTGTTTCATTGTTTGCATGCTAGCTGGCTAGCTAGCTAACTGACTAGACTTTTCTTGTTTGCTACCCACATTACTTTTAATCACGTCACAGAGTTATGATACTAACTGTTGATCGATGGATTGGTAGGTAAATCTGTGTTATTTATATAGATCGCCGAGCTCATGTTAGCTGAAGGCTAGAATAAGGCAGAATTAAGCTAAAAGCTTACACACACACACACACACACACGGCTGCTAATTTCTTAATTATTTTGCTTTACATTAAATGAACTGGCTGCTGAAAATAGCCAATCTGCAATCTTATGCCACAGCCGAAATCTTAAATGTATTTTTTCCTTCTCTTTTCTTTCTCTCTATACAGCATAACCTCCAGGTTAGCATCATGGAACCCAGCTGTACCATTTTGGACAAGAGGAGTTCTCCTCAGGTATGAAGGCACAAGGCAACGATTATATATTTTCATTGTGGAGTTCTGATGTTGCTGAGCCTTTACATAAAATAAAACAACAAACATGACTTTATTAAACACTGGTTAGCAGCTAAATGCAGGCCCCAGAAAACGTTAAGACCCTGCATTGATATTAGTATGTTACTGTTTGTAGTTTTTTCCTGCGATGGAGCATGATATGGCTTTGATTGTGTCTAACCCTTCTCTTTTTCTTTTTAATTTTCTTTCTTTCTCAGATCTGTTTCTGCTTGTCATTTCCTGAGTCACAGCAGTGGGGATGAAGAGATCGAGGAGCATCTGTGATGACCAAGCTTATAAAACCATGGTAGGTTTAACATGAGTCTAGAAGTAATGTACAGCATAACAGTATAAAGTAGAGCCTGACTAAAAAAACAAAAACGGTTTGATTACTTACACACTCTCCCTGTGTCTGTATGTTCCAGACGCAGCGCTGTTTGACCTGGTGAGGGCAGTGACCACATTCAAGAACCTCTTGGACCTCACGTTTTGCAAGGTAAGGGTGTGACTAGCCTACACAGTTATCCAAAAATAGCCAATCTACAAGCTCACAGCACGCCACATTTATTTTACCATATATCCCTGAAACCTCTCTGTCATGATAGTTGAACATTATGTGAAAATGGTGTTGGTGTGGAAATTTAGTGAGGCATTAGAAGAGGGGAACTGATCAATGTATCAAGGGTTTCTACACACTGAGTTAAATTAACATACATTTCACTATGGGCGCGTTCGAAAATACAGCACTGAGCACACTGGCCAATACAAACTAATAGGCGAGTGTGCTCCGGTGCGTAATTTCCGAACGCACCCTTATATAAATTGGGGTCTCAGAGATAGCCATGCCATTAACAGGGTCTGTAGACCTGATGCATGTTAAATTAGGGGTCCTTATTAAAGTACCAACACCACCGTTGTCTAATTTATTTCCTTTCTCTCCCTCTCAGTTGGCGTTCGTTGGGTGGCTCACGTGACACGTTCCACATGAAGGAACTGCATTGGCTTTGGAAGAAGAGGCGGGCGACAGACACCAGCACACAGAACCCAAAATTGAATTAAATGAACAGTGGCCCATTTTGTATTCATTCCAGTAGCTTTGATATGGCTCTGAGTCTGTGGCATGTTAACTAGAAACACATACAGTACACCAGGACAAACTACAGCGGTAACACATGGAATCAAAATGGACCTTTACATGTCTGAGCGTCTGTGTACACTGTACAGATAGAACCAAATGGACCCTTACAGGTCTGCAAGAGTACAAATGGACCTGCCCTGCCAAGGTAAAGAGCTGTAACTACGTTTTTGGACACGCCGACTTATTTGAGTATCCCAAAGGTCAAATTAGCCTTTGTGATTTTGGGGGATAAACAATTACCTCAAGAACAGATGCACAATTAGTGTAATATCACTTATATGCCGATATCTCATTTGGCTGACCAGTTGAATCACTTTTAAACCCATTTTTCAGTGATTTTTGATTTCGTAGTTACTGCTCTTTACCTTGGCAGGGCAGCATAGATCTCCTATTTTTTGAATATTCTTATGCATTTTGTACTTGACATTCTGCTCAATGGGTATGTTTACTTTTGTCCAGTAGCTTTGATATGGCTCTGAGTCTGTAGCATGTTAACTAGAAACACATACACCAGTAACACATGGAACCAAAATGGACTTTACATGTCTGAAAGTCTGTGTACAGATGAAACCAAATGGACCCTTACAGGTCTGCAACTCTGAGTGTACAAATGGACCATAGATCTCCTATTTTTTAATATTCTTATGCATTTTTTACTGGACATTCTGCTCAATGGGTATCTTTACTTGTTTTGTTACTTTAAGTAGGCTATTGATTACCAGTCTGACTTCACACATATTATTACAGCATTGATACTTTTATGTGGAATACTTTTCTCACTGTCTGCCATTTTAAAGTGATACATTTGTATTTTAGGATTATTATTTCTGTGCCTTCCTTTTCTAATAAATACCATAACAATGGAGTTAATGTCTGTGCTGCATTATTTCATGTAGGCCATGTATTTTCTGCATTATGTCATGTTCTTAGACAGATACTTAGAGATACAGGGGAACTGTGTGATGGGGACCTTATTCTGTATTGCTGCTTGACATGTTTAGAAACCTCAAATGCGGGGGGTGTAACAATGGCCGCTAAATATAGGGTATGAAAGGGAGGAGGGGGGATTCCCAAAGGGAGGGAGGGAGGGGGGGTATATACAGCATATTATATGACGGCGCTACGCTACCCGGCCGCTATCGACGAACGCCACGGTTGGCGTTCTCCGCCGGAGTGAGGCTGATTGGCGGCTCGGCGTGACGCGCGGCTCACGCTGATCAAGGACGCGGCGTGGACGCGGCGTGTCCCGCCCGGCGGACGCCCCGGTCGGCGTGGCGTGGAGACGGCCTCACGCCAGAAATGTGCGATATTTTGCTAGCTGGGATTACATTTATTTTAATTAAGACATAATAGAAGACATATCACACATTGTTTTTTGCTATGTTGCTTTTCTATGTGTACACTGTATAATTTATAGAGGCATCTAAAGAGCACAAAGTACGTTTATGAACGTGCTAAAGTATCGATGAGAGACTGTCCATCATTGCCAGTCTGACAAATATCGCGATACTACTAAGCCTGCCGCTCTTTAGATGCCTCAATACAATTATGGACTGTGCACATCGAAAAACCAGTGATCACAAAACAACCTGTGATATGACTTATTTTATATTCCTGAACCGATTATATGACAAAGGTCCCATCGTTCAGAAATAGTGTTCATAAGCTGGTCCAGCCGACTCTCATTCACTGCAGTGTACGTATTTCATCAAACTTCCGGTGTGAGTTTGCCACCAATGAGCGTCATGGCGCATGCCCGTTGTCCCTTCCTTAATTTACCTTCCTTGTTCAAGTCAAACTGGCCCCTCCATCTGATGTCAATCACCTTGCTAAGACTGCTCTAAGGTGTCAGTTACCTTGTCTAGCACCACCTCCACAGTGAAGGGTACTATGACACTCCCACAATAACTAGAAGATATGCAAACACTGTTGTATATTTTCGATCCCAAGAGCGGGCTATTAATACCAGTTTCCTGGAAAAGAAGCTTCAAAGTAGAGGAGTGATCCAGAGTCCAAGGTTTTAGGTCAAGCATCATTTATTTCAGCCTGACTGGACGTCTGCCATGTGGGTTCCGATCAGCAGCGCGCCCAGTCACATACAAAGCACAACATTTTATACACTGTTTACCTCCTGTCAACAATGGGAGGGGTCAGGTAGTTTTAGCCCAGCCCCTAATCCCTTTGTCTGCCTATCCCAGCACAAGTACATTCTGACAGGGTTGTTGTCGTGGTCGAGTCCCCGCCTACCTCCTGGTATCACACATTTGAATGTATTCCCTTATATGACACATACAAGTTATCAATTATACTTAGACACAGTACTTCAAAATATAACGTGGTTGCTAATTCTTATCCAGCATCTCTCAAGCTTTAGAATGAATCCACACACTTTTATACTTCATAGTTGCAAACAACAGTTAGAAATACAATGGGTCAATACAAGCAACATTTACTCCAGACTGAATCTTTTCCTTAATGACATTTCGCTTGGTTTACAGCACAGGTCAGAGTTATCCACTTTATTCCTCTCATATGTTTTCACACTGTGCTACTTAATACAAAATAAGCTTTTACCAAGAAATCAGAATAATACAGTGTAAATTCAATCTGCAGTCTGCATGACCTTACCTAACTTCATCTCTGCCCCCTATCTTAGAGACCGAGTAACAGATGTTTCACTTTGACCACCACCCTTGCATAAAAACAATGGTACTGAAATCCACTTAAGTCCTTCGGATCTCCCTCAACAGGGCGCAATCCCAGGCTGGACCCCTTTCCATCTGAGGTCCCTACCCAGGCTCCCCTGGACAAAAATCTCAGCCTCCTGCTTCCCGGTGTCTTCTTTTCAAAGACACCGATCACAGGAGCATCACTCGCCTACTTAGCTGTCCTTTCGCTTTCAGCTTATGATGGCCTGACTGTACATTGAGCCGGGTGCGGCGACCAATCAGTCCTCCTCACTGAGTTCTTCATGGATTTAATGCCTATCTGCGACCCGACCGGCCGGTGACCCAGTCGATAGCGATCCCTTACTCAAAGTGTGGTTGGCACTCTGAGCAGGAAACCGACGGTCTGATCCCTATCCCATTCTCGCTATGGGTATAGAAACTTTAACCGTTTTCACCAGCCTTGCCTGTAACCGTGAGCCCCGACGGTCTCCCCGGTTAGGTGTGGACTGTCATCCACGCACCATGTGCTGCCTTACAACTAGCGGCAGTCGGCACATCGACTAGACGAAACCACGGTAGAATGTAAACTCATTCTTCATTAGACACGGGGGCCTTCAGTACTTCTCCCCAGCACTATATTAAGTCTTTAACGTGCCCTCGGAACCTTGCGGTCCCACCGTCGCCTGTTGAGGTCAAGGGATTGGAGAGCCTACCTCCTCACCTTAACCTCCTGATTAACAAAAGAACTTGGCTCTGTGATTTGTTTTGAGTTCACACCTAAAGCTGGGTTCTGCTGTTGCAGAACAAAGACCAGGATCCTCAGGGTGTGACTGATTTAATCAGACTTCAAATCTCTTCCTGCCCAGACCCCCACTCACCTGGGCTTCGAAACTTAAACCATGGCCAGAACTTTTAGAGTGCTTGGGAATGCAAATTGATGATCACATCCCCCCAGATGGCACCAGCAACTGTAGAACTCAAAAATCACCCAGTACAATATTAGACCTTCCAGTGTTTACCAATTTAGATGGAATATTGTGGTTATATCATGTTGCCATGTTTGAAACGATACCACATTCCCCTCTTGGTAGACTTGATAACGTCTACCACAAAGGAACTTTCAAACATGGGAAATAACAAAATAATGATCGATAAAAAGGCTTCTTCCAATCACCCACCCCCTGATGGGTCTGCAGAACCTGAAAGGAATCAACACTTAGTACTTATGTAGACAACTGAAGCTGAAAAGGCAATCATCATAGGGTTACTGGTCAAAACACCTCATATCACAGATTTTAACAATAAGTGTTCATGTCCACGCGTACAGAAATTATATTCTGTTTTTCTTTTTTCGCCTAAGCTAACAACGCAATTATTGGATTCTTCTTCTTTGAATGTCCATGTTTTGCAGCTGGCAAATCCTCAGTTCATCGAATCAGAAACTGTTCACAGCTTGAGACAGGGGGAAAGAAAGGGGTTTTGTGGAAATGATGAAGGGTGGGGGTGTAGTGTCATTTTCCAATGACACCTGATGGGGCATGAGTAAGAGGAAAGTGTGGTATGGAATTGATATGGGGAGGTGGCGTAGTAGTTGGCAACTTGTGCGGCCTCTCTATAGTGGCGTCGATGAAAAGGCATATCAACCATGCGCGGGCTTCCAGGGATTAACTCTCTGTGAGAGAGCATACGACTTTCACCTGGACACAGCAACTTGGTTGAATCTCCAAGGCCTGCAGATCTGGACTCTGGGACCATCTAGCCGTCCGCTTGACGTCTCCTTCTGCCGTCCTGTAGTTCGATGAGTAGACAGATGAGACACGTCTGGCCCTCCTCTCTGATGAGTGACGAGCTGACGAAGATTCACACCACCCCTGGTTTGCTCCTGTCGTCTCCTGGTTCACTGCCTGGGACGACTTGTAGAGCTGAGTTGACGAGTTGACCTCCCTGGCTCCATGCTGTCAAACTGGACCTTGTAGTAGACTTTGTAGGGCTGTGTTGAAACGATAGACCTTCTGTCATCTGTAGCAGTCATCTCCATATTGCCAGACCTGGAGCACACAGTCGTCTGGTCTGGTGTCATCTGGGACCCTTCCCTGAGCGACGCTAAACATCATCCACTCAGCCATGATCCCCTCTGGATTATCAGCCATCTGTGTCTCCAAGTTCCTCCAGCTTTCTCCAACTCCATTCCTGACATGAAAATACTTGGCAAAACTTTCCCTAAACTTTTCCTAATAAATCAAACATTTATCAATGACAATAGATGTGTCCAAACAGATAATACATTTTAACTAGGTCTTAGCCAATTGATTCCTACATAAATGACTCTAGCTCAATTTTCCTATTTAACTCTATTTTAACAATAATTCAAAATGTATACTATAATACTCTCTGTACAAGCATTCCCCTCTTGGTCCTAGATTTAGTAATACCAGAATTTTTCTCTCAATATTTTCAAAATGTGTACACTCCTTAGAGCCTAATAAATCTATGTTACTTAAGTACAGATCTACAAAGATCAGTGTAAGATCAGTGCTGGGTGATGTTTCGTCACAAGGGTGTGACGTCTCTTTAAACAAGATGAAGCAGACCACCCTATCTGTCTGTCAATTTCTATCTAATCTGTCTACCTTTTCCTATCCTGGCGTCTCGAGCCTGAGGATAAACTCCCCTCCAGTCACCTAATTGTGACCCTCAAGGTTCTGCCAAAACTATACTAATTATTAGGTCTGCACCAGAAAAAGACTTCTTCCACCCCTGGTAACTCACATCAACCAACACTTACCTTAAAACTGCGTCAGATTCTCTTTCCTTCCCTGGTTCCTAACAAAAACAAACAAACAAACAAAATGTGGTAATTTCAAAGCAGACACAGAGCATCTCATACTGTATGACTAAATAATAAAATGCAATCTGTCTCTTTAGCCAAATGAGAGGTCCAGCCCATTTTAGCCCCAGTGGTGAACCACTGAATTAAGTATTTAGTTCACTTATCGAAACTCTAAATATTATACTCGATCCGTGAGATTAAAAAGGATAGTGATCCAGACCGGGAACTGTTTATACGCTGTCACTCAATTTAAGGCAAATTTTACAGTTACACTTTAGCACAAAAGAGAAAAGTCTATGTCCTTTTAAAAACCTGAACGAAAAAGTGTACCTCCTTCATCTCTTGGCCATCAAAGGCCACCAATGACTCTGTCCTGAGATCTCCTATTTAATAAACTACAATCTAATTCCCTTTAGCAAAATAAGAATCACAAATATCTCCCTGCTGCAGTAGTTCAGGTGTTTTTTAGAATGAACCCCCAAACCCCTGCAATCATAAAGCCAGTGAAACTTCTACTTACTAGTTCCTACATTTTAACCTTCAATTATATCCAAATCATAATTTTAAATCAACACTGTCTAATTACTTATTCACGGCTAAGTCAATTAAATAAAGTGTATCTTTTTAGTCGAAGCACACATGCAAGCTATATCACATGTCCCTCAATATTTAAAGTAACACCAACAGATCCTAATGTGGCCATGTTATGCTTCTCCACTCTGTTTCTGGCCAGATAACAGGATCTCCAAAGGCATGCATTCCCCGGTTTGCAGTCTCTCCAAAAACAACCCTGATTCGACACAAAAGGACAACACACTCATAACAACATATTAGACCAGTTAAATAATTAAGCCGTCATAAATGAAGCATAAATCAAATCGAATCAATCCTATATAATAAAACCTTAGCTCTCAATATTTAAATATCTTCACACGAACATCTACAAATCTATTGTTGATCAAATTTTACCCTTTGCTCTTATTATTTCAATTATACTGTAACATTCCAATTTTCATTTCTTCTAAATTCACTTCTTACTATCCTATTTTGTAGATTACTTTAACAGTTCAAAGATTATTTTCACTATCGTTTAGACTAAATCGTTATGTTTCTGTTCATCAGTTAAATATTTAAACAATCATTTCATCTCACCCCTCTACAACACTCTTTGCAAAAGATATGTTGTACAAAAATGAAATCCACCAATCTATCTCAAAAACAACACCGGATCCAAGCTACTCCAAGCACCGAAAAACTCTCAACATCCAGTCCAACAAAAAATAAAAATAAAACTACCTCCCCAAGACGCAAAATGCGCCACAAACACACGACCGCTCGCCGACACACATTCACACACACTTTTATCCCCAACATACACACACTTTATCACAGACCATTCGTCAAAAATCCACGCACGAGACAAACACAGACACAGAATCAAAGTAAGAATAATCACACGCTCCTTGCGTCCACCGCGCGCAGCCTCTGATCATCTAAATCTCCTCATTGTACCTCCAACACACATACTCACAGACATGCCACTCGCCCCCACAACAAAGACTCAACACATACTTTAACAAGACCAACAAGTAACCTTACCACGAATGTGATAATTAAGATATCATTACACAGCCGAAAAGCCATGACCCCACGAAGACGTTTTCATCTCCAAGCAGACCGAAAAGTCTACATAATTAAGTCCATCCATAATCCTGGAAGTAGCCGCTTGCAAAACGGTCACAAAGAAAGTCGCATTACGAACGTAACACATACAAAGTTCAACACCAAAAAAAACTCCTGTACGATCACAAAATATTCTAGTGCTTTAGGGAAAAAAACAACAATTCACAATGCCTCGAGGTCCATGTACCTTTCCTTTCTCCAAGCAGAACACCACAAAATATATCTTCCTATGATTCCAACCCTATCCTGGTAAGCCATCAATGATCTCTCAACTGAGTCTCACACTTATGGCGAGAGTAATTCTCATATTTACATCATATTTTCTATTGTTCCCAAGGTACATGCAAGGCTTACTCATCGTTCGTTCGAGCGTTCCAAAACTAAACCCAGGATTCTTGCCGGGCTAAGGCACTCGAAGTCCATCGCGCGCCGATATCTAAAGGCAATTGTACACTCACCCTCAGTTTATAATCGGACCCTGGGCTAAGTCCTATTGCCAACCGCAGTGGCGTGCGTGCGTGCGTGCGTGCGTGCGTACATGTGCGTTCACGTTCTTATTTACATTATTCAAAGTCCTGCTGCTGCACTTCAACCGTATTTACAGTGCATTCAACTCTCAAAAACGACCATAGCAAACTGTCCTTCTCCTCACAGCTCGTCGATTTTGGAAGGCGAATTGATATTGTTCTAAATGTCATTGTATTATAATGCAACCTATTATTGTTGATTACTGAACCGAGTTGAAATAAACTTCTTTTTGACTTCACTGCCTTTTAGCTCACTGATCAAACGGTTCTGTAATATGAAGTCCTATGATATTGTTATAAATTCAAACACTACCACCAGTAGCTCCACACTCGATTAGAAATAGCTTTTTTGACTTCACTGCCTTTTAGCTCAGATCGAAAGAATATGGAACAGTCAGAACGAGGTGTTAAAATCCTACAATAACATTAACATGTCCCCTAAAGCCAGCACTTTTCGTAACCTCAGTACTTTTGTGCACAGCAGCTCTGGATATAGTCAATTATCACAGGGAAAAATGATTCCTAAAAAAATATGCAAGCATTTAACACTCCTGTGAAAGGACCCAAAGACGAGTAAAATGAGCTTTTTGACCAGGCTAATCATCTCCCCCTCTGCAAATACTCAGTAAATTTCTTGTACTTAACATCTTGTAAACATATCAGAATATATTCACTATTAACTGACTTGCAATTGACTGAAGATTTCAAGAAAATCAAGATAAATAAGCCATTGTCTTGCACACCCAGGTTATTCGAATCTGAAACACTTCAAGGGGCGCCAAAACCTCCACACACACTAATATTGTTTTTTCCAAAATCAATTCGAAAGAAGCTCTCCTATTCTTGCTCACCAGTCAAACGATTCTGGGAAAATGAAGGCCTATATATCGCTATAAGGTATAATTTAGAACAATTTTAGCTCCAAGGCCTGTACCGGCTCAAGAAGCATTTTTGTGCCACAAAGCACACTTACCTTGGGCCCTGGATCCACCCCCCAAAAACCCCTTCTCCAGAAAACCAGCCCATCGCCCTTAAAATCAAAAATAAAACCACAAAAAATCAGGTTCTTCTCGCATACCCCGTCCTCCATAAAAGAAGGAAAGAATATTAAGACGACTGCCGACAACGCCATTAATGTTGTATATTTTCGATCCCAAGAGCGGGCTATTAATACCAGTTTCCTGGAAAAGAAGCTTCAAAGTAGAGGAGTGATCCAGAGTCCAAGGTTTTAGGTCAAGCATCATTTATTTCAGCCTGACTGGACGTCTGCCATGTGGGTTCCGATCAGCAGCGCGCCCAGTCACATACAAAGCACAACATTTTATACACTGTTTACCTCCTGTCAACAATGGGAGGGGTCAGGTAGTTTTAGCCCAGCCCCTAATCCCTTTGTCTGCCTATCCCAGCACAAGTACATTCTGACAGGGTTGTTGTCGTGGTCGAGTCCCCGCCTACCTCCTGGTATCACACATTTGAATGTATTCCCTTATATGACACATACAAGTTATCAATTATACTTAGACACAGTACTTCAAAATATAACGTGGTTGCTAATTCTTATCCAGCATCTCTCAAGCTTTAGAATGAATCCACACACTTTTATACTTCATAGTTGCAAACAACAGTTAGAAATACAATGGGTCAATACAAGCAACATTTACTCCAGACTGAATCTTTTCCTTAATGACATTTCGCTTGGTTTACAGCACAGGTCAGAGTTATCCACTTTATTCCTCTCATATGTTTTCACACTGTGCTACTTAATGCAAAATAAGCTTTTACCAAGAAATCAGAATAATACAGTGTAAATTCAATCTGCAGTCTGCATGACCTTACCTAACTTCATCTCTGCCCCCTATCTTAGAGACCGAGTAACAGATGTTTCACTTTGACCACCACCCTTGCATAAAAACAATGGTACTGAAATCCACTTAAGTCCTTCGGATCTCCCTCAACAGGGCGCAATCCCAGGCTGGACCCCTTTCCATCTGAGGTCCCTACCCAGGCTCCCCTGGACAAAAATCTCAGCCTCCTGCTTCCCGGTGTCTTCTTTTCAAAGACACCGATCACAGGAGCATCACTCGCCTACTTAGCTGTCCTTTCGCTTTCAGCTTATGATGGCCTGACTGTACATTGAGCCGGGCGCGGCGACCAATCAGTCCTCCTCACTGAGTTCTTCATGGATTTAATGCCTATCTGCGACCCGACCGGCCGGTGACCCAGTCGATAGCGATCCCTTACTCAAAGTGTGGTTGGCACTCTGAGCAGGAAACCGACGGTCTGATCCCTATCCCATTCTCGCTATGGGTATAGAAACTTTAACCGTTTTCACCAGCCTTGCCTGTAACCGTGAGCCCCGACGGTCTCCCCGGTTAGGTGTGGACTGTCATCCACGCACCATGTGCTGCCTTACAACTAGCGGCAGTCGGCACATCGACTAGACGAAACCACGGTAGAATGTAAACTCATTCTTCATTAGACACGGGGGCCTTCAGTACTTCTCCCCAGCACTATATTAAGTCTTTAACGTGCCCTCGGAACCTTGCGGTCCCACCGTCGCCTGTTGAGGTCAAGGGATTGGAGAGCCTACCTCCTCACCTTAACCTCCTGATTAACAAAAGAACTTGGCTCTGTGATTTGTTTTGAGTTCACACCTAAAGCTGGGTTCTGCTGTTGCAGAACAAAGACCAGGATCCTCAGGGTGTGACTGATTTAATCAGACTTCAAATCTCTTCCTGCCCAGACCCCCACTCACCTGGGCTTCGAAACTTAAACCATGGCCAGAACTTTTAGAGTGCTTGGGAATGCAAATTGATGATCACATCCCCCCAGATGGCACCAGCAACTGTAGAACTCAAAAATCACCCAGTACAATATTAGACCTTCCAGTGTTTACCAATTTAGATGGAATATTGTGGTTATATCATGTTGCCATGTTTGAAACGATACCACAACACCATCTAAGAACATTAATATTTGCAGACACAATGCAAATGTCTATTTAGTATTTACCTAATGCAGGTTAAGACAAATGCATAAAGAACTGAAGAAATTCAAAACAAAAGCCAAACTAACAACAACAACAAAGGCATTCACACCACTCTATCTTCCCCACTTGGTAATGTCTGACTAGGTATTTGACAGTCTTAACGGGGTCATTGACATCAGCTGGAGGGGACAATATGACTTGAACTACAGGAAACTTATGGACTGTAATTTCTGTTACTACAGATGGGCACTGTGTTAATGTTAGAAAAGGAGAAAGTGTTGATTGCTTTGCTCGGAAAAGATGCCAAACTTGCCTGACTCTCACTTACAGTAACACTGCATTTTGCATCAAGAGCAATTGTGCAGCAAGCTGAGAGGTGGACAATTCTGTGACACAAAGAGTACATTTTATGGTATAGTAAGGCTGTTAAGCAAACCAATTGTGCATTTTATGATAGAAGCATGAAACTTTCAGGATATCATCTACATACCCCAAGGTTTGATTTCAGACGTGGAAGCACTTTCAGATTGACCTCTGGTGACCTTGAGTGGTCATTGACCTCAGAATTGCATTTTTGCCACTTTTTGCCCCATTATTCTCCATTACAATAATATATGTGCTTGTTAAAATGACTTTTTTGTTCTAATAAATGAAAAATGAAACCTAATAGTCACTCTACAGAAATGGTGGTTACTACTATTATGATAGTTCTGTTATGACATTGTTATGACATTCAAAACATCTAGGAGAGAGAGAGCAGCAGTAAAATAAAGAAAAACAACATTGGTAAGAAAGTGCTAATGCATTCAAAGTGCAATATAGGTACAATGCTATTCAAAGGTGCTATTCATCTCATTTTGGTTTTGGTTTTGGGGGCAGTATATGGTGAGCGTTCAGGGTTCTGATGGTTTGGGGGAAGAAACTTTTGGACCGCGTACTGGTGCTTGTCCCGATGCTCTTAAACCTCCTACCAGATGGCAGACGTTCAAGGATATGGTGGGAGATAATATGGTACTATTTCTGTCAGAAACCTGTCTACCAGTGACATCGATGGGGAATCCAAGCTAATATAAACGGCAGGCTTTATATTCCTGGAAAGTTTGCATGCTATAATAGAAGCCATTGTTCTCGCATTAATAAAAAATGAAATTAAAGAATTGAAATCTTGTTTGAAATGACCAAACCTGCCTACTGATGATGTCACTGGTAAGCAACTGAGTGAGTACACTTAGAATCATAATCTCACACTCAATGGTCTTTTTCACTCTCTTCATCATCTCTCTCCTTATTCCCTCCAGCCTCCTCATCTTTGTTGTCTTCATCTTAGACCATGGCAAAATTCAGACTTCTGCTTCAGTAATGCTGCTCAAGTGGTCAGACATGAGGTCGGGGGGTACTTAGGGATTAAGGGTCTTGCTTATATACACCCGACACATTGTCAGGGCTGGGAATCGAACTTGGGACCATCTGTTTCCCAGGTGGCCTCTCTACTCATTCAGCTATGGCCCTCCTTCTTGTGAATGGGTTGTAGTGGACCTCACCTCCTTCACAATTATACATAGTCAGTCTTACAGAATGCTATCTGCAGTTTATTTCGCTGCGTGCCTTCAATGCTCTGTAGCTGCAGCTGGAGCCATTGCCAGGGAGTAAACAGCGGGCATGACAGCCCCTCCTTTAGCAACCTCCCACCCGAATGTAGTGATGTCTCTTTCTTCTGCAAGTGGCTCGCTCTGATCTGCAACCTTCCACAACATGACCTGCAGATGAACATGCAGTATACTGTGTGCAGAATCATATTCGTATGTCAATATAATGCGAAGAAGAACTCTGCACTGGTATCTTTTAGGTCACTGTGCGTGGCATCAAGTTCCCCAAGCACTGTATTGAGACTAGTCATTTCTACAAGTACTTTAAGCATATACCTGGCCCTTCTCACAGGATAGGAGACAGTATCACATCCTAACAGGTGCTTGGAGGAGGACAACCACAAGCATCCGATAAGCACAGTGTATTTTGTCCAGGATTTACCATTGAGAATGAAGCCATCGCAAGCAATGCTTTTATCCCAGAAATGTTCATCAATGTTCCACTGCAACCAAGGAATGACATCATAGTGCCAGTAGGCATCATGCCGGGATGGATGATGGTAAATGGACTGCATTTAAATAGCGCCTATAGTCTTCCTGACTCTTCAAAGAACTTTACAATGTACTTCATATTCACCCATACATTCACACACCGATGGTAGAGGAAACATACAATACCCTTACCTGCTCATTGGGATCAGTGTCTTGCTCAAAGACAGGAGGAGCCAGGGATGGAACCTGGAACCTTCGGATTCCAAGAGGCTGCTCTACCTTATGAGCCACCCCGCATGATGCCAGACTTATATCGCACTTCCAGTCACTCAAATGGATTATACATGTCATGACATAGAGCTTGAGGTCCAGTGTGGGGTTCATACTTAATGGCAAAGATCTTCAGTGATTTCTCAAGGTGTTTATGCAAAACACCTTGACTTTATGCAAATTGTGCAAATGAGGAAAGGTTGCATGACTTCACCATGATAATAGATGAATTTCTGGCCATCACAAACATGGACTTTGACTCTTAAGTCACCTTATAAGTTAACTGGATGCAAAATATTAGTAATTTCCAGGAAATTAGCTCATTAAGCGATTCATTTGCTGATTATGCCTTATTACTCAAATTGCCCAATATGCGACTTTCAGGAATCAAGCTTAAACTCATCTGCTAAGCCTTTAGATGACATTTTAATCATAAAGGTTTACAGAAAACAACATTTCTGGGTTTAACATGGGCCTTATGGGGGTTTCCAACATGGTTTGACAGCCCGAAATGTGTACAGCCTCTGACAAGTTTCAGAGGTCAATTCAGAAATGCTTCCACGTCTGAAAACAAACTTCATGATATATAGAAACACTGTAGGAAGTGTCATGCTTCTTTCATAAAATGCACAATACCTTCCATATGAGATCTGCCCCCTGAACGCTCACCATATACTGCCCCCAAAACCAAAACCAACATGAGATGAATAGCACCTTTGTATAGCATTGTACCTACAGTATATTGCACTTTGAATGCAATAGCACTTTCTTACCAATGTTGTTTTTCTTTATTTTGCTGCTGCTCTCTCACTAATAGATGTTTTTAATGTCATAACAATGTCATAACAGAACTATCGTAATAGTAATAATCACCATTTCTGTAGAGTGACTATTAGCTTTCATTTTTCATGTATTAGAATAAGACAGTCATTTTAACAAGCATATATATTATTATAATGGAGAATAATGGTGCAAAAAGCGGCAAAAATGCAATTCTGAGGTCAATGACCGCTCAAGGTCACCAGAGGTCAATCTGAAAGTGCTTCCACGTCTGAAATCAAACCTTGGGGTATGTAGATGATATCCTGAAAGTTTCATGCTTCTATCATAAAATGCACAATACCTTCCATATAATGAGCTTAACAGCTGTACTAGTAGCACATCCATTTCATTACTTTCAAAAGTTTGAAATTGTATTCACTGTCTTGGCAATGCATGAGGTCAGATGGCTTAGTCATGGGATGGTCCTTGATTGCTTTGAATTGCTACAAGGCCAGGGGCGATTTACTGGCGCCCCTGGAAGATCAGATTTATGTACAATCAATCATACAGCTTTCCTGGCTGATGTAATGTGTAATTTGAATTTACTCAATCTGAAACTTCACAGGAAACAAAAGATTCTGCAGACAATGCTGAATGATGTAGCTGTGTTTCAAACACAGCAGCTCCTGGAAGTAGATTTCACTCACTTTCCTGTTCTACAGTCTCAACCAGGTTCATTTTCACCCACTCCTTACTGTTACTGTGGCCATGAAGCCGCTGCTGGCATTCACAGAGAATCCATTTGATTGTGACGTGCAGCCACTTCACTGTCAGTCACACCTATACGTTTGGAGTGGAGAGGGCCGTGTTTGAGGAACTAAAACTGCAGCACAACCAACATCCTAACAACAAGGGAAGGACACAAGGAGGCAAGCATGACACATTATGTCCTGTGTTCTGAAGGAAAGTGTACTTTGCATTAATCCAGTGAGTGCAGAAAATCCTGACTTGTTTGGATGATCTCTCATTCTTTGCCATGCGAATAATAAGACAATTAGACTGGAGAAAAAAAACATTCCAGTCTAACTGAGAGACTTTATCAGTACAGCGACCCCTGAGCAACAACCAGATTTGAAAGGACCTATGAAAAGAATGCAGACTCACAGAGTCAGGCTGATTTTCTTCTTACTATTTGTTTCCTCCTCTCTCTCGCCGCATTTATTTTACTATTTTATACTGTCAATAAAGACAGAAAAAGCACAAACAATTATTTCTTACCCTGACTTGTGAAAATAACCCCTATATGTCATGATGGCTTGGGGTGCATTTAAAAAAATACTTAAGACAAACCATTTACCCACTAAATTTGTTTTACTATAATTGCTGCTTCTTTTAATATTTATTTGGGATGCATTACAATGCTATTGTATATTATAAGCTACCTACACGTATGTGTTTTTTTAATGGATTATTGTCTCCGCCAGGCCGAAGGCATGGCGAGAGAGTATGTTTTACCCTCCGTCCGTCCGTCCGTCCGTGTGTGTGTGTGTGTGTGTGTGTGTGTGTGTGTGTGTGTGTGTGTGTGTGTGTGTGTGTGTGTGTCCGTGTGTCCGTCCTGTCTGTGTGTTACCAGCTAATCTCCGGCACCGTTGGCCCGGTCGCTCCGAAACTGTGCACACACACTCCCTGGATGCCAATTCAGAACCTCTACCCCAATTTCTTCACATGGGCCTGTTATAGCGCCACCAGGAGGCAGATTTGTGCAAAACCCTTTTTTTTTTTTTACATTACTCCTACAGATTTTATCCAAACGTCCTGCAAATCGGTACACAGTATCTCTATAGTCATGTGATCAACACGAATCTGTCCGATTTCCCATATTCCATCCTCATTGCCTATGGTTGGCTTCCAAAGTTTGCAGGATTGGTCCGTTTTGAACAAAAAGCCTCAAACTATGCACGCAGCTTGCGATTTATGTGAAATTTCACACGCACATTCCCACTAGGCCGAGGAAGAAATGCCACCCTTTTCACATTGGCCTGTTATAGCGCCACCAGCAGGTCTAATTTAGCAAAACACATTTTTGGAACAAAATGCCTCAAATCATGAATGCAGTGTCTGATTGCCGTGAAAGACCTAAGAATAAATGGCACCCTTTTCACATTGGCCTATTATAGCGCCACCAGGAGGCCACAATAACGTACCTGACCTGGCGGAGACCTGTGCTCCGAGGAGCACTTTTTCTAGTTTGTTTTTATTTTTCATATTTATGATGCATTGGAAAGCATTGGAAGCAATAGCAAGGCATATCAAACATAAGCAAAGTGAAATGAATAAAACTATAAAGAGTATGTTTTAAAAACATTGTCCGTTCACTTTACTTGTGGTTTAAATGTGACCATCTTGGCCTTTGTAGTTGAATACCCCTGAGCTAGAGTCTGCTTTAATAACCTATGAGTGGGGCTATCTATGAACCCATGTTTGGACACAGGAGGGAGACAAATCAATAATAATTGTTTTGTTTTCAATGTGTTTATAATTTGTGCAGTACTCTTTACTCATTTATATTAGGGACTTCTGGATACTCAGTCTGGTCTGTGATTGGTTGAAAGGGAAGGAAGGGAAGGAGACATCTGATTGGCTGAATGCAAGCCGGAAAACCTCTATCTATCTAGCTGCCCTCTAGAGGTAAAACCTCCTAAATGATGATGACCATTATGTATTGTGAAAACTAGAGGTTTGGCTTCGCGGCCCTCACATCTAGATGTTAAACTTTTTTTTCCCTCTCCTCCCCCTCCTCTTCTCCTCTCCTCTCCTCCTGGCCTATCAGGGAAGCCTTCTCTGCACACACGTCATATGAAGTCCGGCATAAACGTCATGCGAATCCATGCCAAGTCAAGCTGAGGGTCTGATTGGCCTACCGGGGAATCAGTCATGCTGAGTCTGATCACTGATCAAGGTGGGGTAAGAAGCCTAAATAATAGCCAGAGCTCTGATCAACAGTATGTGGCAAGTTTCGAGGCAAGTGGAGTGATCCTGTGCTGACCAACCCCGGACGTACTTTGGAGGCCTTGTCAGTAGGATAGGATAGGATAGGATGGTGATTTTTGCATGAAAAACTGGGTAAGCCACCAAGCCTGGCACTCTGTGGAGCAGCCCTTTCTAGTGTTGTGCGTAATGATCCGCCCAACCATGATAATAGAATTGGAAAGTAATGGCCAGTGACTGAGATCTCAACCAAAGCCAAATTCCCACGAGAGAACCAACCAATATAGTGACAATGGTGATTTGCATGTTTTGTAAAACAAAACATATGTACAGAATGTATTTTAAAAGAGCAACAGAGGTGTGAATGAAAAGCGAAAATATAGATTCATATTAGATTCCAAGGGAAAGCAGAAACTGAAATTCTACTGGTGTTGAAAGTGGAACAGTTGTGGTTTGCATTATGTGGCTTCTGAGAATGGCTGTATTTTCCTCTGAGGAGTCTGAAATAGCAGACCATGTGTTAACATGGTTTTGCATTCAGGTTCAGAAATATTATTGAAGGCATGCATCAGTATCCTACATAGATTGCTTATAGTCTGTCGAGAGAGAAAGAAAGAGAGAGAGAGAGAGAGAGAGAGAGAGAGAGAGTGAGAGAGAGAGAGAGAGAGAGAGAGAGAGACTGATGGCGCACACAATTTCCAAATGCTTCTGCCTAGTGTTAATTTCGTAGACTAAAACTCTGATGAAAAAGGTTGGTCGTCTACCTTTTTTCACCGTCAACATAACTAATTAATACACTGACAATTTCTTCAGCAAATACATTCCAGACAAAAATGGTAGGGAGGGACTACTGGAGAAGAGATCCAGTGGAACTAAGACATGTCATTGTATTTGTTTGTTTTTGCGTTGTCACACTCTGAAAATCTGCCAAGCATTGTGAGCTTGTAAATCGGCTATTTTTGGCACACATCTAAGTATAAATCAAGCATTACGATGCCTTCAAAGCCTGGTCGACTAAATCAACTGTAAATTTGAAGAAAAAAAATAATTTCGGTCAAAACGCTAACTAAACCCAAATCAAAATTTGCTGTCAAAATGAACACCGCATGCTTCTGCCTAATAGATACATACTGTATACGAAGCCTACTATTAGGCTGTCAAAATACGAAGAAAATAAAGGTCATGCTTCACCTCCCCCCCTGCACTTCCGTTTTGCCTTTGCAGTCACGTAAATAAGCCCTCAATCTTCCTGTTGCAAGCCTTTGCGAGGAGGCGCGGTTACAGGCTGTACCATTCGAAGATTGTGTAAGAGTGTGTGTGTGTGTGTGTGTGTGTGTGTGTGTGTGTGTGTGTGTGTGTGTGTGTGTGTGTGTGTGTGTGTGTGCGTGCGAGAGAGAAAGAGAGAGAGAGAGAGAGAGAGAGAGAGAGAGAGAGAGAGAGAGAGAGAGGGGGAGAGGCCATATTTCATTTCACACACCATCATATTGTTACACGCACGCACACACGCACGCACGCACGCACGCACGCACGCACGCACGCACGCACGCACGCACGCACGCACGCACGCACACACACACACACACACACACACACACACACACACACACACACACACACACTGATAGTCTTGACTCTTATCTGACTATCTTTTATTCACTGTTCAGGAGTAGTGTCATGTTGAATGACTGTAATGGCATGTTCAAGTTCTACTGTAACTACTGTAGGTCACATCACAAGTCTAAAGAGTCTGTGAATCTTAACCGACCGAGTGAGGCTAACCAAAACTGTGTGTGTGTGTGTGTGTGTGTGTGTGTGTGTGTGTGTGTGTGTGTGTGTGTGTGTGTGTGTGTGGGGTCACACACTACCGTGTGAACATATACATATGAGCATGTTTGCGGTAGAGGTCAGAGGAAGAGGGAGGAGAACAAATGTCTGGATGGTTATTATTATTAGGACACATTGTAAAGACATTTAGACCTTTTTCAAAGCATGAGCAAGTCACAAATCCTCTCTTTCCAGATTTAAACAAGTCACCTGCAGCTCGTTGTCATCATGAGAAATGTCTACATTTACTGTTTGCTTTCTGGTGAGTGACCTCTGCTTGTTGTCTTGTGTCTCTCTGCCTGTGTTGTTGTCTCTGTCTCTGAGTGTCTGTATGATGCTCTCAATGTCTCGGTCTCATCCTTTGTCTGTCCACTGTTGTGTGGAGCATGTTAAAAGCTTCTGCAAAAATACACTCCTCACATCATGTTGTCAATCAATAAGTTGTGTGTCATACTGATGAGCTGTTTCCTTGGTTATCTCTTGTAGTGTGGAGTATTATGGAGACAACACCTCTCAGCATAACCGGTTATGTTGGGGGTAAAGTGAATTTCACCTGCTCAGATTGGGATGTCTGGACCCACGATAAGTATCCAAAGTACCTCTGTAAAAATCCATGCAGCACAGATGAAGACATCATTATCAAGGCAGATTATGGTAAAACTGTAGTAAGTGATAGAATAAGTTTGACAAACTCAGGAAAAGACTTATTTGTATCCATCACTAAACTCAGCAAGTTAGACTCTGGCACCTACTTCTGTGGACTGGATAGACCTGAAATGATTGGTGATTCATACATACAAGTGCACCTTAATGGTACGTCTATAAATACTGTGCTTCAATAAATGTTTACATTAAGTTGTGTGTCATACTGATAAGCTGTTTCCTTGGTTATTGTAGTGTGGAGTATTGTGGAGACAACTCTCAGCATAACTGGTCATGTTGGGGGTGAAGTGTCTTTCACCTGCTCCTGGGATGTCTGGAGGACTCTGCACTCCAAAGATGTGTATACAAAGTACCTCTGTAAAACTCCATGCAGTGCAAATGAAGACAAGACCAAGGCAGCATCTGGGAAATCAATAGTAAGCAATAGAATAAGTTTGACAAACTCAGGAAAAGACTTATTTGTATTCATCACCAAACTGAAGAAGTCAGACTCTGGAACATACGTATGTGGACTGGAGAGAAGTATCCTCGGTGATCCATTTTTACTAGTACAACTTAATGTTAACACTGGTAAGTCTTCAACAACTCTACTTCAATGATGAACTTTACATCACTTTTACAATTTAAGTTAACATATTGCTTGTGTTCTGAATATCTTTCTCCATTTTGTGAAAGGACTACATTATTGACACGTCAAAATGTACTTGAAATGCTTAAATATAAATTCATGACATACATATTATTCCTTTCCCTTTCTTTTTTTCCAGCTCCTGTTACAACAGTTAAGATGACCACTCCTGTTACAGCAGTTAAGATGACCTTTCCTGTTACAGCAGTTAAGATGACCTTTCCTGTTACAGCAGTTAAGATGACCTTTCCTGTTACAGCAGTTAAGATGACCTTTCCTGTGTCTACGCTTCAACATCCTTACAACATCCTTTATACAATGATCTCCGTCGTATCCACAACAACCATGCTTCATGAATCCTCTTCCTCTTCATCTTTAATGGCTGGTACGCAGTTTGTTTACTCAAATCATTTGTGTGCAGTGTGTCTTGTAATAGCAATAATACAGCAGATAGTCAAAAAGAGTCTGTTTATTATTGACTTTTAGTTTTTGATTTGTTTTATTTTTTCTGAAGCACTTCATTGCCTTTCTTTAACACTTTATTGTCATGATTATTATGATTATGATGATGATGATTATGATTATGATTATGATTATGACGATGATTATGATGATGATGATGATGATTATTATTATTATTATTATTATTATTATTATTAAAATATATACTTAGATCTACTGAGTATTACGCAGATCTATTGTCAGAAGCTCGTCCACATCAACTCTCCAGCCTATAGCAGAGCATGAATTTACCAGTCCACGTGAAACACAAGGGACATCAGTTGGAAAGTTGACAATACAATATGGTGTAGATCAGTCATTTTCAACTGGTGGTCCGCGGCCCACTGTTGGGCCTCAGAACACCTTCCAGTGGGCTGCAGAGGTGCTGCCCACATAGTTTAAACTATTAATTAAAATATATATGGGACATTTACGTATTTATTTACACATTTTCATCTTGCTGACAAATTGTTGTCACGGCATAATGTTTCTTTTAACAAGCACAAATACGTGCCAATAAGTATTATTAACAAATTAACAACAGTGATCTGGAGGCCTGTCACACCTATCTGCACAGTGCTGGTCAGCAGGCTGGTCCCACTTCCCAATGCACTGGAAACTCGTTTAAAATCCCAAATAGTATCTATATGGACAAACCTCATCAGAAAAAAAGGACTCAGAGCTTATACAACGCCTTTTCAAAAGCAGATTAATGCCCCTTTATTGGTTCTATATACAAATATTTATTTGGATATGTGGGCCCTGACCATCTTGACACATACAGTACCGAGGTGGGCCTTAGGGTTACAAAAGGTTGAGAACCCTTGGTGTAGATAGTGTTCATAGTGAAGATTACATTTCAAATTCCACCACAGGTCCTACATGATGTTGTATCCCTGTTTTCAATCTTTTAGACAGTGATGGGTTTTATTTAGAGTAATGCACTGTTTCAAGCATGACCTACTTACTATAGGCTGTCAACGACGTGCAGTAAAGAGGAAACCATGTGGTCATGTGGTTGATGATGGGTGTAGATCACTCAACCAGTGGTCCGGGGACCACCAGTGGTCCTTGAGGGGGTTCCATGTGGTCCCGAGCTAAATGATGGAGTGTTGGTAACCAAATGGACCCTTATAGACCCTTCATTTTATGCTCTCAAGAGTTAAAGTATTGTTAACCCATTAATACCTGGAACTGTGTCATTTTAGATTTGAGCTAAAAAGCATTATTTTACACTTTAGGCTATTCAAAAATAGTAGATATACAAGCTCATAGCGCGGCACTGAGTGCCGCGCTACGAGCTTGTATATCTGCTATTTTTGAAAAATCATGAAAATGTGTGCAAATCTTTGAACATAATATATTTTTAAAGCGAACATTTTTAACTCAAAGCTTCTGGGGGTCCCTGGAACAAAATATGTTGATGGGGGTCCGCGGCCAAATACATATCATTTTGGGGGTCCTTGACATGAAAAAGATTGAGCACCACTGATATATACATACGAAAAACATACGCTTTTCAGAATACTGTTGAGATTTAGGAGACATGTAGAATCGGCTTCAATGGGTTAAACAAGTTCAACTTCAGCTGTAACCATATTGTTGAGTATACGAAACTAAAAGAATTAGAGAATATGCACAAAGTATATATATCATATTATATATATATACTGTGTGTGTATATATATATATATATATATATATATATATATATATATATATATATATATATATATATATATATATATATATATATATATATATATATATATATATATATTATGTTCACCTCTAGGTCTGCTTGTTGGCTTACCTGTGACAGTGGTGGCTCTGCTGATGCTCTACATAAAGAGAACCAGAAAACCACAAGGTGACACACACACACACACACACACACACACACACACACACACACACACACACACACACACACACACACACACACACACACACACACACACACACACACACACACACACACAGAAAAGTAGCCCTGCTTGTAGCCCAGGGGGGATTCCCCTTTGGCTAACACAGAAACAAGATAACATTAATATTAACAGTTAGATGAATATGTTTTTCATGTATTATCCAGGGGTCATCCTCAGTACCAGGAACACTACTGAAGATGATGGAGAGGTGAATATTAATATTATTCCTACGCTATACACTGTTCTTTGCTCTGGTGTAACTTGTGTGATATTGGGCGCAGTACAGTACATTGTTTTTCATGCTATTTTGTCTGAAATGTGGTTGTGCTTCACTGCTTGATGCTGCTCTGTCTTGGTCAAATCGCTGTAGAAAATGTTTCACCTCAAGGTGACTAAAATGAAGGTTAACCCATTAAAACCAGGAAAGAATCTGTGTCACAATCATTTTAACCACTTTAACCATTATTTTATACTTTGTCTATTTAAAAATAGCAGATATACAAGATCATAGCGTGGCTATGAGCTTGTAGATCTGCTACTTTTGAAGATTTGTGCAAATCTTTGAATAAATATATTTTTCAAAGCAAACATGTTTAACTCTTTGCATCTGTTGGTCCCTGGAACAAAATATTTTCATATGGGGTCGGCGGTCAAATACAGGTGCATTTCTCCTTTCCGACATGTCGCCTTTCCGACGTTGACGAACCCTATACCTAACCCTAACCCTAACCCTAACCGCACGCGGAAGCCACTAGTCGGAGTGGTGAGATGTCGGAATGGAGAGTGAACACCGTCAAATACATATAATGGGGGTCCTTGACATGAAAACGTTTGTGAACCACTGATATAGCAACGTACGTTTTTCAGAAAACTGCCGATTCTACATAGACATTTGTAGAATCGGCATTAATGGGTTAAATCAAACACTGACTGGTCTATTCCTGGTGGATGTCCTCATTTCACTTAATAATTGCACTGCTATGAGTGTGATATTGAATCGACCTAATCCTAACACAACTATTTCCTTTCAACCCATCAAGACCTTTTAAATCAGTAGTTCTCACACGTTCAAGATTTTTCAAAATAATTCAAAAATAGCAAATGTACAAGCTTGCAAAGTAGTACATCTGCTATTTTTTAATAGCCAACGCAAAAATCTAAAATGACAAGGATTCTTTCCCGGTTTTAATGGGTTGAATAATTCTACCGGGGGGAGGACAGAGGTCATGTAGTGTTTTAGATTATACCCACCTGCACACCTCTTGAAATTGTCAAAACTAATAAAACAGCTTTTTTCCAGTATGACATGATGAATGAGGCTTTTTATCAAGGACATTTTGAATAGCTGTTATCGTATGGGTTTCTTATACCATTAAGAAACCCATAAGGTGGAATTCTGCTGTTTAGCAGCAGTGTGCCATTCTTAGTGCTTTATCTCAGTTTGATTATGATGTTACACCCTGTTCTTCTTTACTTCTAGACACATACATCTCATCTCTACGCGGCCATCGACATGCCCACTGTTGACCCGACCTCCAACATCTATGCTGATGTTAACGAATACATGCTCCCAGATCCAGATCCGACTTACGTTACTGTACTCCCCTCTGAAGAGAGCCGAGTCACTTTCTGTGTTGATTTGCATCCAAACCAAGATACTATAATGTCTCGAAGCTCTTCACTGGTGCCATCAGTCGATGGGATTCCTGATGATTTTTATTCAATGATTCCTGATGAGGATTTTTATTCAATGATTCCTGATGAGGATTTGTTTTCAATGAAGCAGCTATCTAAAGATCTCGACCACATTAACCCTTGCGTACCTATTCTGGGGCGAACATTCAGTGGAAATAGCCGAGCTACAAGCTCGCAACACATTGCAGCGAGACGTGTTGTGAGCTTGTAGAACGGCTGCTTTCGGCAATGAGATTTGGTGAAAAAACGCACGCACGCACGCACGCACGCACGCACGCACGCACGCACGCACGCACGCACGCACGCACGCACGCACGCACACACACACACACACACACAGACAGACAGACAGACAGACAGACAGACAGACAGACAGACACACACACACACACACACACACACACACACACACACACACACACACACACACACACACACACACACACACACACACAGTGTTGGAAATTGAAGTATTTCCAGCACTGAGGTATGTAATTTCATGTGTGAAAATGACAAACTTTGTAACAGATACAGTCTGCTGTCATCCGAACAATGGCTCCGAGCCTTGCGGTCGTTAAACATGTTCAGCAAATATTATCAGCATTTAATTAAAGTAAAATCAAAGAAAAATATGCATAAAGTAGCAAAGATTTTGGTACAAACACTTCTATTACACATCAGTGATTATGTTTGATAAAGTTGTTGCATCTAAACAGATTGATGAAAGGTTATTTCCAACAAGGCTACTGTTACATGCGAGGGTTCTTTCTATTTCATTATATTAGTTATTGCAAGGTTATTTGGTAGTCCATTCAGCATGCAGTGCATTCAGCTTAGGATCTGCATGAGAGAAGACCTGGCTGGGAGGAGACCTTCAATCAGGAGATGGACCAATCAGAGGACGCCTTCCTCCCCTACTTAAGAGCTGGCATCATCTGTGTGCTTTGGCAGTGTGTGGTAGCTGTCAGTGCTGCTACATGCTGTCCATTACATCTCAAGTCAATACTTTGGGTGCTAAACGTTTGGTAGCCCTCTGTATTTTGTGCGCTCTGTGACACCTTATTCAAGTTGCACCCTGTTTAAGTTGAACCTACTGAAGTAGTGTTGAGATTCTAAAGGAGTAAGTTTAACCATAATTCTGAGTTTGTTTGACCACCAGTACCAGCTTTTTTGTGAACCAGTCACCATTTTGTTTCAGTTTAGATTAGGAAAATTAGCTTAGATTAGGGAATTAGTGTACTTTTGATTTGGTAGAGGTTAGGCTAGGTAGGGGTTTCACAGCATAGGTTAGTTTGTTATATTTATTGATTGATTTTGCACTGGGGTAATTTCCCATGTTTATACAATCTAAGTTTAAATTTGTATTAATGTAAAAACTGTATTTAAAAAAAACAACAACTACTTTTCACTTGCCAACCTTATGTCACGGCCCTTTCATTCCCTAGACTAAGTATCGTAACAGCTACACCCAAAACCCTATCCGGTGCTTGTGGTTTTGAAGTGACAGTTGGTCTGTTGGTCGGTACAAGCTCCATTTTACTTCTGATTTTGCAACTCATACAGGCTAACAATCTATTTAGTACTGTAGCACTTTAATGTTATCTAAAGTTCAAAATGTAATGTGTTCCAAATACAGCATCTGGTAATTAATCGATGCAAAGAAACATGCTACTATCAGTCAGTGAGGACCATCATTTGCATTAATTTTGTACCGGTGATCATTTTGTAAAAGCAGGCCTCACTCTATTCAAATGAAAGGGAAACATAACTTTGTAAGGCTTTAAGTGGAAGCTAACCACGGGGTGGGTGTCTATGTGAGAATGTGTGCATGGGTGGTAGAGATTAGAGGAAGAGGGTGGAGCGGGCCTATTAAAAACCAAATATCTGGCTGATTATTATCAGCACAGATTGCAAGAACTTCATAGCATGTGGAAGTCACACATTGACAGAACTGGACAAGTCACTTGCAGCTCGTCATCATGAGAAATGTCTACATTTACTGTTTGCTTTCTGGTGAGTGACCTTTGCTTGTTTTCATGTGTCTCTGCCTGTGTGAGTGTATGTGTGATGTTCAATGTCTCTGTCTCATCCTTTGTCTGTCCACTGTTGTGTGGAGCATAATTATATAAACCTTCTGCAAAAATACACTCCTCACATCATGTTGTCAATTAATAAGTTGTGTGTCATACTGATGAGCTGTTTTCTTGCTTATCTCTTGTATTGTAGTGTGGAGTATTGTGGAGACAACACCTCTCAGCATAACTGGCCAAATCGGGTTACACTGTAAGTTATTGTCTCCGCCAGGCCGAAAGGCATGGCGAGAGAGTATGTTTTGCACCGTGTGTGTGTGTGTGTGTGTGTGTGTGTGTGTGTGTGTGTGTGTGTGTGTGTGTGTGTGTGTGTGTGTGTGTGTGTGTGTGTGTGTGTGTGCGTGTGCGTGTGCGTGTGCACGTCCGTCCGTGAACAGCTAATCTCCCGCACTGTTGACTTGATCGAAGCAAAACTGTGCACACACACTCCCTGGATGCCAATTCAGAACCTCTGCCCCAACATGGGCATGGGACATTTTCACATGGGCTTGTTATAGCACCACCAGGATGCCGACTTATGTAAAACAAATTTTTGGAGTGCCGCATACCATGAACGTCCGATTGTGGTGAAACTTCAAACTCATTTGCACTACGTTGAGGAAAAACCCTTTCAACATTGCCTTATTATAGCGCCACCAGGAGGCCCATTTTTGCAACACATTTTGTTTATATTACTCCTATAAATGTTGTCCAAACATCACGCAAATCGGTACATATAATCTCTTAAGTCAAGTGATCAAGGCGGATCCGTCCCATCCGTCCGATTTTTAACATTCCAGCCTGATTGGCGAATTCCGAACATTGCTGGCCCACACTAACCTAGCTGACCTGGCGGAGACCTGTGCTCCGAGGAGCACTTATCTAGTTCTGTATTTTTTCTCTGTATCTTGAAAGGACTACATTATTGATGTGTCAAAATAATACTATAAATTCTCAGCTCCTGTTACAACTAAGATGACCAATACCATTAGAACAACTAAGATGACCACTCCCATTACAACAGCTAAGATGACCACTCCCATCACCACAGCTGAGATGACCACTCCCATCACCACAGGTGAGATGACCACTCCCATCACCACAGCTGAGATGACCACTCCCATCACCACAGCTGAGATGACCACTCCCATCACCACAGCTACGATGACCACTCCCATTACAACAGCTAAGATGACCACTCCTGCGTCTACGATTCAACATCCTGATGTTTCTTCAACAATCTCCGTCGTATCCACAACAACCATGCTTCATGAATCCTCTTCCTCCTCATCTTCAGGGGCTGGTATGCAGTCTATTATTTACTCAAATCCTCTGTGTGAAGTGTGTCCTGCAATAGCAATGGCAAAACAGTCACCGTCAGTCTTTTTGTTTAATCAAATTAACACCAGCGTTAAATATTGGATGAAATTGGTGACCCACCTGAATATGTGTATTTGTGGTTATTAGAGAGCTGGAGAGATGGAGAAACCCCTGTTACTGAACACACAATCTATATCAATGATTTAATTTAAAACAATCTTGCAGAAAGCAAACATTTCACACAGCCCTTACGATCAGCAATTTAGGTTACATTTCTGAGACTGCATTGACGGTGATAAACAAATTACTTAACTGGGCTGTATGATCCGTAAAGGTCATTTAAGGCTAATAGCTCTAATGTGTTTCTGGTGATATTATTGTAAGTGGTTAAAAGCGATTTTGATGCAATATGCACTGTACTATATGTTATGTCAATGTGTCCACCAGAGGTGCTGATGTAACTCAATTATGCACAGTTCTAGGTTGGCTTGTCGGTGTAGCAGTTGTGTTAGCAGTGACTGTGTTGGCTCTGCTGTTCCACATAACGAGGCTCAGAAAACGACGTGAGTCTCTCTCTCTCTCTCTCTCTCTCTCTTGCGCACGCACGCACGCACGCACGCACGCACGCACGCACGCACACACACACACACACACACACACACACACACACACACACACACACACACACACACACACACACACACACACACACACTTCCCTTGAACAGGATTTGAGGACTGGCTGGGTCAGACACACACAGACACACTTGGAGAAGTTGAGGGGGGAATAGAATTAATGCTCTGACCTGGTGGTCACATTATTAAATCCAAAAGGGAAGCCTTGATGATCCAGTCGTTGTGTCTCTGTGGAATTAAGAGGAAATGGAGCTGGTATTATAACTAAGGTTGCATTTCCACAAGAAAACAGGATTTAGTAGGCTATAGGGAATAGTCTCTCTCTCTCGACAGGGGTGGAAGAAGTACGATTTTTTACTTAAGTAAAAGTAGCAATGTAGAAATACTCTGTTACAAGTAAAAGTAATGTTTTCAAAATTGTACTTGAGTAAAAGCAAAAAAATAATAATACTCACAATTTGTCAAACGCTTTTCAAAATAGCCGATCTACAAGCTCACAACATGCCACAATGCTATGCCTTGTCGGGATACTAGATCGTCTATTTCTGTACAACACTGACCACTATATGGAGAGGTATACCCCTCCCCCCCAATACGTACCTTGGCCAGGGGGAATTCCCCTTTTGCTCACACAGACACAAAATGATGACATTCATAATTGTGATTGGTATTTAAGATAGTCAAAGAGACAGTGCCCTCAATACCCTCATACCTTTCTAACTACTTCTCCAAAGTGAGTGACACCCACACAGCCACAACACTAGAGGGATCTGGTACCACCCAAATTTAGAACAAACACGGGAAAGTTCTCATTCTACTGACTCTGTCACCAAAACGTGGAATTCCCTGACACCATCCATTAAAGGATGTGTATCACTGGTTACACATCATCCACACATGAAATTAGCCTGAAAAAAACATCTAGCAGGAGACCAAAAGGGGAGGTAAATGTAATCTTTTGTATAGTTTTGTATTTGTTGATGACATGTATTATTGCATTAATTTTGTATGCTGTGTTGATGAATTGAATACACAGGACCACAATGGAAACAAGTCCCCAGGACTTTTTTGTGTTTTAACTTTAATGTCTTACTGTACCACGCGCTGTTTACATTTCTGACTAATAAAGTATTCAATCAATCAATAAATTCATATTGTCAATTAGATGATCATGTTTTGCATACATTTCCCCAGTGTCCATCCTCAGTGCCAGGAACCCCACTGAAGATGAAGAGGTGAGTTAATGACAGTTTTATAATGATTCTTCCTTGTTCTTTGCTCTTGTGTAACTGACCAAGGTACCAGCGCCATAGAAATTGTTTATTGTTTATTGAATGAATCCCCATTAGTCTTCATGGGGTCCATATAAGATGCATACATATAAAAACATGAAAAACACATAAATGCGAGGCAGAATGGCAGCTCAAAAAAAGTATGTGGACACGGCCCCTTAACTGTTCCCCGGATGCTGATCAATAGCTTCCCATGGCTGACAGTTAGGAGGGGTTAAATGCAGAGGACACATTCTGGGTATGTGCCAGATGTACTTGACCAATTATGAAACTTTCCCCTTCCCCTCCTCTGTACTTATCAGAACCTCGTATCGGGCGCTACTTGTCAGACCACAGGACTATGAGAGCCTCCAACCTGCCACTATGGATCAGAAACAAGTCTATGAAGTCATAACATCATCTACAGAACCACACCACCCATGAGAGTATGACCTTATAATCACCACATTGATTGCTGTGTTGGCGTGGTGTGATGTTTGGTTGTGTAGTTATTAGTTATTAGTAGGGGGAGTATCATCTGGGTGGCTGGTCTAGATGAGAGTTCCAAACCTTCTAGCTTGAGACCCAAAAGAGAAATGTGTTTGCGGGACCAAAATTTGTGAAAATAGCAGATCTACAAGCTCACAACGCACCGCGATGTGACACATTGTGAGCTTGCAGATTTGATAGTTTCACTACTTCTTAAGTTGTTTCTTCTATTTTATGGAATTTCATAGATTTTTTAAACTTTGAATTTATGAAATTCTTTTGAAAAACGTTTGAATTTGTTTTAAATTCATGAAATAATGTTAAAACATTTTGGCATTTTTGGGAAATATTTTCTTTTTTGTGACCAACTTTTTATTTTATTTTTAAAAGGCTTTTAATAGGGGAGAGACATTGGGCAAACAGTTCACACAACATTCCACAGTAGCTTACTGAAGTGTAAAAAAAAAGAAACAAAAAAAACATGCTTATTGCTCAATCTCTGATGCCCGAGTACAGGCGTTCAACCTAGTGGAGTACTGATTTAACCTTCTGGGCCGCAGTAAGAAATGTTTGGATCGATTCTGTCCTTGCTCCCTGTGCTCTAGCATTGGACACCTCCAATCTCAAGACTTCGTAGAAGTACAGCTTCCAACGATGAATACTAAGGTTATGAGGTGGTTTCCATCTCATTACGAGCATTTTCTTTGCTGCCGTTAAACGGGCAAAACACAACTCTTTTTATGAAGTGTTGAGCTTAGAGATGAATCATCATTTAATAATAACATGTGTGTAAACAAGGTATATTTATCTCCGTTATGTCAGACAGAAATAATGCAACCTTGGCCCAAAAAGCTAGTACTCCTGAACATGCCCACATATGTACATAATGTTCCCATGGCTTTTTGCGGACATAAGGAACATAGAGGACTTTGTAAAAATTGGCAGAGTTTCCTATATGATAAATAAAATCTTTGCATTTCAGTGTATAATGAGTTAATTGATTGTTATAATTATGGGAGGTTAACATAATATTATTCCATATATTCTGCCAATTTAAATGCAGACTTTATAGTCCTTTAGATCTATGTTCCAGAGAATGATATTACCTGTAGTTCCATTTAACTTTTCTTGCAATTTATCATGTAACCATTTTATTATATAAGCATTTTTTGGAAATGTTTTTGAAATAATAATAATTAAAAACAAAATGTAAGAATCTAAAATGAAGGGATATTTACCCGAGACCCCCAAAAATGTGTCCGTCACCCAAACTTGGGACCCGACACACTGTTTTTTTTGTCCCCCTTCTCATTCAACTGGTTCTTATTTTCCATTCACCCATGCACTTACTGTACATCACATATGTGTGCTGATTTTCTTGCATTTTCTTTGCTAATCTTTTAAATAGTTTGATTAATAAACAGTCTTCTTTTATACCCGTTTGTGCGTTTCTCCTCCCTCCTACTTTTGTTGGAACCATGACTGAGTGTTCAGCATGGTTGGTTGGGTGGTTCCGTGTGTGGATGGTTGGTTGGTTGGTTGGTTTGCTTTGTCATTCATTTTACAGTGCATGAGTCTGTACGGTGGCTCTCGGCCCTGCAGTCATTACATTTTCAGCATTTAATTCATTTGAGTAAAATCGAAAATGATAATGTGAAGTATGTAGGTACAACAACATGTATTATTACTTTTATAGACAATTACAAAACAGTTAATGTTTGAAAAGGTTGTTGCATCTCAGCAGACTTATGAAAGCTTATTTCAAAGAACTTCAAAACCATTAGAGGTGGTTGTGGTTTCAAAGTGACGAATAGAAACTCATACAGGTTTCCAGCCTATTTAGTAGCACTTTAACGTTATCTAAGCACTGGTTCTCAACATGTGGGCCGGGGCCCACTGGTGGGCCGCGAAGGTATTGCAAACGGGCCCCCAATGATTGTCAAAATGCTACTATTTTTTTCACATTAAAAAGTGATCCCAGTAAATAACATATTGATCCAACACAATCAATTGATTGATCATTCAGATGAACATAAATGCACTGAAAATGCACGCGGTTCGACCCATCTGACTACCGTGTTAAGTGGTCAGATGGGTGGGCCCTGAATGCTTTCAAGATTTTCAAGTGGGTCCTGATCCAGAAAAGGTTGAGAATCACTGCTCTACAGTTTACCTGTCAATAAGTTAAAACATACAGGATCCAGTAATGAATCAGTGTAAAGAAACATAATGCTACTATCAGTCAGTGAGGAACATTATTTGTATTTGTTTTGTACCAGCACTCATTTTGTAAAAGTAGGCCAATAGGCTACAGATGAAAGTGAAACTTTGTAAGGCTTTAAGTGAAGCTAACCACGGGGTGGGTGTTTATGTGAGAATGTGTGCATGTGGTAGAGTTTAGAGGAAGAGGGTGGAGCCAATTAAAAACTAAATATCTGACTGATTATTATTAGCACAGATTGTAAAAACGTCTACAACTTCATAGTGTGAAGGAAGTCACATATCGTCTCCTGCCGGAACTGGACAAGTCACCTGCAGCTAGCTGTCATCATGAGAAATGTCTACATTTACTGTTTGCTTTCTGGTGAGTGACCTCTGCTTGTTTTCATGTGTCTCTCTGTCTCTGTATGATGCTCTCAATGTCTCTGTCTCATCCTTTGTCTGTCCACTGTTGTGTAGATCATCTAGAAACCTTCCAAAATGCACTCCTCACATCATGTTGTCAATTAATAAGTTGTGTGTCATACTGATGAGCTGTTTCCTTGCTTATCTCTTGTATTGTAGTGTGGAGTATTGTGGAGACAACACCTCTCAGCATAACTGGTCATGTTGGGGGTGATGTGAATTTCACCTGCTCAGACTGGGATGTCTGGACATCCACTGATTATCCAAAGTACTTCTGTAAAAATCCATGCAGCACAGATGAAGACATCATTATCAAGGCAGGATCTGGTAAAACTGTTATACGCGATAGAATAAGTTTGACAAACTCAGGAAAATACTTATTTGTATCAATCACTAAACTCAGCAAGTTAGACTCTAGAACCTACTTCTGTGGACTGGAGAGAAGTGGTATGGATTCTTATATTCAAGTCCACCTTAATGTTAAAGATGGTGAGTCTGTGCTTCAATAAGTTACTGTACATCATGTTTACACTGTAAGTTATTCAGTATTTGTTTCTCTGTATCTTGAAAGGAATGCATTACTGATGTGTCTCTGTATGATGCTCTCAATGTCTCTGTCTCATCCTTTGTCTGTCCACTATTTTGTAGATCATCTAGAAACCTTCCAAAATGCACCTCTCACATCATGTTGTCAATTAATAAGTTGTGTGTCATACTGATGAGCTGTTTCCTTGCTTATCTCTTGTACTGTAGTGTGGAGTATTGTGGAGACAACACCTCTCAACATAACTGGTCATGTTGGGGGTAATGTGTCTTTCACCTGCTCAGACTGGGACACTGTGTTGCTCCCTGGGGTTCATACAACGTACCTCTGTAAAGATCCATGCCACACAGATGAAGACATCATTGCCAAGGCAAAATACGGAAAAACTACAATAAGTGATAGAATAAGTTTGACAAACTCTGGAAATTCCTTAATTGTGTCCATCACTGAACTCAACAAGTCGGACTCTGGAACATACCAATGTAGACTAAAGAGAGCAGTTGTTAAGGATCCATATATACAAGTCCACCTCGATGTTAAAGATGGTAAGTTTGTAACTATTGTGCTTCATTTATAAACTGTACATCATGTTTGTTTACAAAAACATATTCACTCTGTTCCATGTTTTATTCTCAATATCTTTAAAGGACTACTGTACTAGCGTGTCACAAATAACACAAAAAATACTTAGAAATTAATACTTGACTTGATAAATTCTATTCTGTTTGTTTTTGTTCCAGCTCTTGTTACAACAGCTAAGATGGCCATATCCACAACAACCATGCTTCATGAAGCCTCTTCCTCCTCGTCTACAGAGGCTGGTATGTAGTCTGTTTACTCCTTTGTATGCAGTGTGTCCTGTAATAGCCATACAGCAGATAGTCAAAGAGAGTCCAGATTATTATTATTAGTCTTTCTTATTATGAAAGATATATACTTACGTCTACTGAATATAGGCCTACTGTATTAGCCCATTAAAAAAGCATCTGTGTCATTTTAGATTTTTGCGTTAGCTACAAAAAAAAATTGCAGATCTACAAGCTCAAAGTGCATCACTTCTTGCTGCGCTGTGAGCTTGTGCATCTGCTATTTTTGAACATCTTTGAAAAATCTTGACAGTGTGAGACGCTTAGAAATGAATACATGACTTGATAAAATATTCTGTTTCCATTGTTTATGTTCCAGCTCCTGTTACAACAGCTAAGATGGCCATATCCACAACAACCATGCTTCATGAATCCCCTTCCTCCTCGTCTTTAGAGGCTGGTATGTAGTCTGTTTACTTAAATCCTTTGTATGTGTCCTCCTATAATAGTCATACAGCAGATAGTCAAAGGGAGTCAGTTTATTCCACATGAAACACAAGGGACATCAGTTGGAACGTTGACAATACAATATGGTATTGTCATATAGCTAGTGTTCATAGTGAAGATTACACTTCAAATTCCACCACAGGTCCTACATGGTGTTGTATCCATGTTTTCAATCTTTTTAACAGTGACAGGTTTTATTTAGAGAGTAATGTCAAGTGTTTCACTGTTTCAAGCATGACCTACTATAGGCTATCAACGACGTGCAGTACAGAGGAAACTGTCGTCAATGTGGTTGATGATCATGGATGTAGATGAGCGATACTGATCTTAATTTTTAGCATCAATTAGTCTTAGTCTTGACTCTGAATTTCTTTAATTTGTTGTTTAGGACTAATTAGGAGTTGTGTCATGTTCAATTTCATCTGTAACTTTATTGTCACATCGCAAGTTGGCACTAGGAATACAGGAATGGGTGACATTATTTTGTGCAAACTTCTTACGACTGCAATTACATTGTTAAATATAAATAAAAGTGTAAGAAGGATATTTAGGCATCAACAAACATTTTACGTCATGATACTCTTTTGAGTTGTGCTTTTAATTCCTAATAAAAAACTAATCAAATCAAAATGAGGACACAGTCAGATATGCATAACTTTGGAATGGGAAGGTTCTCTGGTGTACTGATGTACAGTACAGAGTACTGTATATCATGTTTACACTAGTATTGTCTGTGTACTGTATTTTATGCTTCATACCGTGAAACAATATTGATGGGTCAAAATGTTTTCTAGAAATGCTTAGAAATTAATATTAATATTCCGTTTCCATTCATTTTGTACCAGCTCTTGTTACAACAGCTAAGATGGCCGTATCCACAACAATCATGCTTCATGAATCCTCTTCCTCCTCATCTTTAGAGGCTGGTATGTAGTCTGTTTACTCACATCCTTTGTATGCAGTGTGTCCTGTAATAGTCATACAGCAGATAGATAGTCAAAGAGAGTCAGTTTATTATTGTCTGTTTCAGTTTGACTAATTGTATTTGTGTGAAGCATTTCATTGCTTTTCATTCATAGCCAATGTCAAGTGTATTTCTTATTCTTTCACATTATGTAAAATGTATACTTACATCTACTGAAAATAAAATACTGGATTAAGCAGAATGATTGTCAGAGGCTCAACCACATCAACTCTCTAACTTGTAGCAGAGCATTCATTTACCAGTCCTGGAGACACCACAAAAAAACATAAGGGACATCAGTTGGAACGTTGACAATACAACATGGTGTAGATAGTGTTCATAGTGATGATTACACTTCAAATTCCACCACAGGTCCTACATGTTGTATCCATATTTTCAATCTTCTAGAGCAGGGGTTCTCAACCTGTGGGTCAAATTATTTTTGGGTGGTCCCCAGAGAATGTGAAAATACTTTCACAATTTATCTGTGGATACGAGTCAAACAAAAGGTAATGCCTCAACTCCTACAATTCCAAATGCTTGTCAGGGTGGGGGGTCCACAATTCAAATATGATTATTTTAGGGGGTTGCGGCCTAAAACGTTTGAGAACCACTCTTTTAGAGAGTGATCGGTTTTATGTATAGAGTAATGTCAGTGGAAACTGCAGTGAAGAGGAAACTATGTGGTCATGAAGGCTAAAACAATCTCTTTCTGACACATTTATCTATATAATGTCACCATAGTCCAAAGCAGAGAGGAACAGTGCATCAATTATCCTCTTTTTAGTAGGCCATAGAAAGCAGGATATATTGCGATAAAAAAACGCTTCATTTCTTTGTGAAAATCTCAATGTGTGTATTAAAAGTATGTTTTTCATCCAACCAAATCCCAAGGTATTTAAAATTAGGAACTTGTTCTATGGAAGTACCATTTGAGGTGCATAGCTGAGGATCATTATAATTAAAACTCTTCCCTTAGTAAACTAGAACCAGGAGACCTGGTACAGCCAGACCCCTAGTGGTTGAAATCTGAATGGCCGGACTTCGCATGACATGTGTGCAGAGGAAAAGTGGAAAAGAGGGACAGAAAAGAGGGACAGAAAAGAGGGAAAGAGGGACAGACCGACAAAGCCTCATGTAGGCCGACCCTCTGGGTCTGGCAAAAAGCATACATTTGGTCTTTTGGTCAGCATTTAAAACTAATTTAAGATCCAACAATGATTTCTGGAATATAGAAAAGCAAGTTGCAATATGAACAGATACCTGTACAGAGTCTGAAAAGCAATATAAGATTGTGTCATCTGCATATAAATGGATATCATATATCATATATATATGTTTTAGTGGAAAAGTGCAATTTCTTTACCTGGTTCAACATAAAAACATGCCTTGATCATTTCTCATTTCGTCTGAAACATGCTTCCAGCTCCTGTTACAACTAAGATGACCACTCCCATTACAACAGCTAAGATGACCACTCCCATTAAAACAGCTAAGATGACCACTCCTGCATCCACGATTCAACATCCTGATGTTTCTACAACAATCTCTGTCGTATCCACAACAACCATGCTTCATGAATCCTCTTCCACCTCATCTTCAGGGGCTGGTATGCAGTCTGTTTTTTTTCTCAAATCTTCTGTGTGAAGTGTGTCCTGCAATAGCAAAACAGTCACAGTCTGTCTTTTTGTTTAATCAAATTGGATGAAATTTGTGACCCAACTGAACATGTATCTTTCTGTTTATTAAAGACGGGGTGCCGTGATTTTCAGAGACCCCCCCCCCCCCCCCCTAAAACATAATCATCAGGTATTATGGTTATACTAGGAGGAAGATTTTTTTTCAAAAAAGTGTACAGAAAGTGTTAAAATTATGTTTTTATGTGGGCACGCCTCCAGTTCATGAAGTATACCTGGTTCTCACCTTAGCACCTCCTCCACCACCTTAGCACCACCCACCTGTCCTAGTCCCTCCTCCTCCTCATGCCCACACCTGTTGTGTTATGATAATGAGGGGGACGGTATATTTTGACTGTGTCATTAAATGGCTGTTTTTCTATTGGCACGTTTGACCCTCAAGGTTTCAGCCTCCAGGAAGAAACTGAAAATAGTCAGAGAAGACATAAAACACCATAAAAAACACCACCAGGGGGCTTAATGAAGTTCTATCAACCTCATAGACACATGAAAAACTGAAAAAGTGCAAAACCATGGCACCACCTCTTTAAAGAGCTGGAAAGATAAAGAAACCTCTGTTACTGCATGAACAAACAATCTATATCAATGTTTTATTTTATTTTTCTCACCAGAAAGCAAACATTTCACACAGCACTTACGTTCAGCAATTTAGGCTACATTTCTGAGACTAAGTTCACTTGACGGTGATAAAAGTAATTACTTAACTGGGCAATATAATCCATATATTTACTGTATGTGGCGAGTGTATGTTGCCATCAGCCATTTTGCCATAGCCTAAGCCTACCACAAAAAAAAACCTAATTGTTTTTGCACAGACAGTAGATACAAGCACTTGATAATTAATTAATCCTATTAATAATAATTAAAACAAAAAGTAGCCGCTGCTATGTGTGGCCAAAGACAAACGTTGAGGTGAGATAAAAAGAGATACGCATTTCTATAAGCCTGCTTATTTTATTGCTGATAGAATAATATTTGTACATACTTCTATTCATGTACAGGGGTCATCATCATGCTGGCTTGAGGTGGACATTTTTGTCAAAATTAAATTTTTGCCATGGACATACAAATGAGTCAACAATAATATTACCAGAAACCCATAAAGAGTGCACAGATAAAGAGTGAACTCTGAGAGTGCACAAATGGAACCAAATGGACCCTATACTCTCAGAGTTATGGGGGTGCTTGAAAATAAAAAGTTAGAGAACCACTGTCCTAGTGGACTCCGAATGTGCCATGGTGTCATAGTAAATCAGTGTTTGACTGACATTTTGGGTCTATGATCAAAATAAGAACATCACAATGTTATTTAAAAACATAAATGTTTCAATCAAAATACATTCAACACATTAACATTCATGTTCAACATGGTAGATGACGTTTCTGAGAGACTTGAGGTTAAAAAATAACGAAGGGATAAAAATGGATGCATTTCAATTAGTAGTAGCCTAATCAGGTATTATTGATAGTCAGCATATCTTCATAGTCCTCTCATCCTGTAAGAATGGCGTGAACCATTGCGTCTCTGCTCAGTGGACAGCACGTCTTTGTAATGATTTTACTGGTGGTTTAAATTAATAACATAACTGAGAAAGAGCAAGTGATTAAGTCAAATAGATATCACCGATGTGTTTACTGCTAAATGATCCCACACTTTTCCACAAAAGAAATGTGTTTGCTTCTCCTGTGCTGTGCCTACAATAGCTTTAAGCACAGCTTCTCTTACATGAAATGGGAATAGACACTCATTGGTTTAACACCCAAAACACACCCATGATGACTAATTCTAAGCCGTAATGCCATTCATTAGTGCTAATTGCCGGCGATTATGAACAACTGGGGTGGACACACCCACAGCACGGAACCCAATGTATTTCATTCATTGTTCAGGAGTTGTGTCCTGCAACTTCAACTCTATGACAATTGTCACATCACAAGTTTACACCAGGTATAAAGAAGTGGGTAAAATACGTTTGTGGAAATTCCCACAAGGCATTTGAATATAGCCCCCTCCTATACTGGATCTGCTGCTGGCAAAGCTTGTAGTCGTCCTTTGCATGTACCCGTTGACATACAGCTCTGCAGCAGTACATGTCATGTACAGGTTAACATGTACGCAATACATCTGCCTTCATGATATCTGGGCTGAGTCATGGAGGAAACCTTTTAACTTTTTTAGAACCTTTTTAGAATAGATGAAGCCTTGTACCAAGGAACGGAGATTGTGATCCGAAAGGAAAGAAAAAAAATAGCATCAGATTTCCAAACATTTCAACTTCCACTTAAAGTTCCTTACCACACTGCTGTTGACTGTCCACTGACAAAGATGAGATCGGAAAAGTGCCGTCTCTGTTTCGGTCTGTCTGGAATAATCATGTGTGGTGTGGTTGAGTAGCTGCAATCGCAAACTATGCTTGTTTTTAAAAGCAATAATATGGATTCTTCGTCACGGATGCTGCCGCTTCTTTCCGAGGTCAAGTCACTTCATGTTACTGCTGGCTGCTCTGCTTCACTGCTATTCCTACATGTCAATCCAGGTTATTATTGTAATCCTCTTAAGATCATTCACTGGTCAGACACTAATTCAGAGTCATATGTGTGCCATTATTTTACTTAACAGGGCTGTTTTAGTCAATACGTGGCTTCGGACACTGTACACTAACCCTAACTGTGTGCATGCGTTTGTCATTACTGAGCCATCAAAACATATTTTGTGAGGAGGATGTCTGTTGGTTTTTGTGTGTATAGTATCATGTACCTACTATGTCAGTGGTTCGCAAACCTTTTCAGTCATGGACGCCCAACATATGTATTTGGCACACGGACCCCCATCCGAAAATATTGAGTGCCAGGGACCCCCATACAAGATTGTTGTTGTGAAAATGTTTCAAAAAATGTCCAAGTTGTTCACAAATTTTGTTCAAGATTTCTTGAAAATAGCAGATCTACAAGCTCACACCACAGGCGTTGTGAGCTTGTGGATAGGTTTGTATATTTTCAAATAGCTTATGTACTGTATATAGGGTAAAAGTGGTTAAACTGATTTTTATGCATTATCCACTGTACTATGTCTTGTCAATGTGTCCACCAGAGGTGCTGATGTAACTCAATTATGCACAGTTCTAGGTTGGCTTGTCGGTGTAGCAGTTGTGTCAGCAGTGACTGTGTTGGCTCTGCTGATCCACATAACGAGGCTCAGAAAACGACGTGAGTCTCTCTATCTCTCTCTCACACTCACTCACTCACTCACTCACTCACTCACTCACTCACTCACTCACTCACACACACACACACACACACACACACACACACACACACACACACACACACACACACACACACACACACACACACACACACACTCACTCACTCACTCACTCACTCACTCACTCACTCACTCACTCACACACACACACACACACACACACACACACACACACACACACACACACACACACACACACACACACACACACACACACACACACACACACACACACACACACACACACACACACACACACACACACACACACACACACACACAGTTCTCTTGAACAGGATTTGAGGACTGGCTGGTCAGACACACACTAGCCTCGATCTCCAGGCTTTTATTTTCCTTCGCGTTTTGCTCAAAAATAAGAGGCTGGACCAAGCTGTTGACATTCCTGGCATAGGAAGTGGGAGTCAACCTTTCATTTCCTCAACCAACCAGAGTGCAGTAGGCCTAGGCGTCGCTCCAAATGTTGTGACGTCAGGGCTCTCAATACCATAGATATAGAAACCTAGATACCTCATTGGCCTCTGCAGTTCATTGTAGCGACTGGTATCTCAATACAAGGCTCTTCCGCAGGGCTGTTTGACTACTGACCAATCAATCACATCGCGTTAACTACTGGCCAATCACAGCGGGTCTAACTGACTAGTTGCTGCGCGGCTGCCTCTTAAGAAAAGACCCGCCCCACCTGCCTCTGATTGGCCTACCGAACGCCCCCTTCTGTGACACACACGGAAGTTTCCAGCTTGCCCTGCTGAAGCGGAAGGAAGTGGAAGGATAGCCCAAGCCTTATATGGGCAAGCCCTGCGGGACAAGGAAGCGCGCCCGAGAGACAAACGCTTCAGAGCCGAAGGAGGCGTCTACCTTTATGTCTATGCTCAATACTGCACATTAGGGGAGGAGGAGGGACGCGGGGCTGGCGGACAGATCGGTGAACCAATGGGATCCCATGGATGTTTTCTCTGGGGATTTTGAACCCGCCCCTCTAGGCCAAATATCAGACGGGCTAGGGCAGGCTAGACACACACCCACAGACACACTTGGACAAGTTAAGGGGGAAATAGAATTAATGCCCTGACCTGGTTGTCACATTATTGAATCCAAAAGGGAAGCTAAGGTTGCATTTACTAAAGAGAACAGGGTTTGACTTTGAAGTTATGACTAGGGAATAGTCTTTCGAGGTTGTTGGCCTCTGTTACAACTAAAAAATAATGTATCCAAAATTGTACTTGAGTAAAAGTTATAAAAAAAAGTAATGGTATCGAAATATCCTTTTAAGTGAAAGTACAAAGAATTTTCACAATTTGTCAAACATTTTAAAAAATAGCTGAAATACAAGCTCACAACGTGTCACAATGCGATGCCTTGACGGGTAACTAGATCGGCTATTTCTGTACAACACATTGTACATAATGGCCATTATGGCGAGGTACCCCCCCCCCCACCCAATACATAGGCCTACCAGGGGGAATTCCCCTTTTGCTCACACAGACACAAAATGCCATTCATATTATCAATTAGATGATCATGTTTTGCATACATTTTCCAGTGGTCATCCTCAATGCAAGGAGCCCCACTGAAGATGATGGAGAGGTGAGTATTGTTACAGTTTTCTGATGATTCTTCATTGTTCTTTGCTCTGGTGTTACTGACAAAGGTAACAGCGCCATAGAAATGCAAGGCAGAAAGGCGCTGGCAGCTCCAAAAATCACTTAACTTATCCCCGGATGCTGATCATTTGACTATATTCACACAGCGGCCATTTTGCTCTCACGTCATATTTGCGGGTGGGGAAGAAGCCACCCGGGGTGGCATTATTTCATTAACTTAATAGCAAAATGCAGAGGACGCATTCTGGGTATGTGCAAATGTACTTGACCATTTATGAAACATTCCCCTTCCCCTCCTCTATATTTGTCAGACCACCGGTCCAGACTGCATCTATCAGAACCTCCAATCAGGCGCTACTTGTGAGACCACAGGACCAGACTCCATCTATGAGAGCCTCCAATCAGCCACTATGGATCGGAATCAAGTCTATGAAGTCATAACACCATCTACAGTACCACATCACCCATGAGAGTATGACCTTATAATCACTACATTATTGATGGATTGCTGTGTTGGTTGTGTGAGATAATTAGTGGGGGGAGTTTTATTTCGATTTTTTATCATTAATCTGCTTCTTATTTGTCATTGATCCATGCACTTACATCACTGATTTGTATTGATTTTCTTGCATTTTCTTTGCTAATTTTGTAAAAGGTTTGATTAATAAACAGTCTTCTTTTAACTGACATCCGTTTGTGTGCTCTCCTCCCTCCTATTTTTGTTTGAACCATGAGTTAGATCAGCACGGTTGGTTGGTTGGTTGATTTTCAGTAACAAACTATTGAACAGTGCTATAGATTTACATTTGCAGGTTTGTCATTACTGAATTTGTATTATACATTAATCTCCTTCATAACGCTATGCTACAAAGCAGCATTGTGATGATCTTCACTGGATTAACAGCATTCTCTCACACTGAAGTTCCTGAATCTTTCTGTGAGGCTGTGAGGGCATCAACCCAACGGCAACAGAAACAGTCAACCGCACTATACCACTGTCTCACAGTGACGCACGCACGCACGCACGCACGCACTCACGCACGCACGCACATCATATTAGACTGAAAGAACGAGCCCAATTGATGGTCTTGAAGGGCGGATCCAAACCCAGCCGCCCGGATTCGTGCGGCGCTTCCTATTGCTTCACCAATCTATATCCCCGCCTCCCCTCCCCTCCCCCCCTCCCCCACCCCCGGCCTGTGCACGGAGCACACTGACGTCACCAAATTTAGAGCGACGCCCCTCTGCACTCTGATTGGTTAGGAGATAACAAGGTCCTAAGACCATCGTTCCTGCATGGTTCGCCCAGGCTTTTTTTCTTTTGTAACAAAAAAAAAGCATGGGTTTCCGAGGCTAACATCATATTGAAGTACATCAGCACTGTTTAAACGCTTGTTGTTTTAGTGAAATAATTATGCAGTTTTGAGGTATGTAATGTCACGTACACAGTACACACTTGGTAACAGATACAGTCTGCTGCCAAGTAAAGTAGGTATTAATAAACACACACTATGTCTTTCTTATTCATTTTACAGTGCAGTCTGTACGGTGGCTCTTGGCCCTGCAGTCATTACATTTTCAGCATTTAATTAATGAAAGTAAAATCAAAGAAAAATATATGTGAAGTAGTAAAGATTTAGGTTTATTTTGATGTCCCAAAAAATAAATAATCATGGTGATATGTTAACAATGATAAACCTTCGTTTCTCTGTACCACTAATGTCTCACCAATACATTAAAAATACAATAAAAAGAAAGATGTAGGTACAAACACTTCTATTACGCATTAGTGATATGTTTGATAAGGTTGTTGCATCTCAGCAGACTGATGAAAGGTTATTTCCATAGAGTAACTTCAAAACCATAAGCGGTGGTTGTGGTTTCAAAGTGACAAATAGAAAGATGGTACAAGCTCCATTTTGCAGTACAAACTCATACTCATTCCAGCCTATTTAGGAGCACTTTAATGTTATCTAAGCACTGGTTCTCAACATGTGGGCCAGGGCCCACTGGTGGGCCTCGAGGGTATTGCAAACGGGCCCCCAAATTATTGAAAAAAGCTACTATTCTAATGATAATATGACATTCATATTAAAAAGTGATACCAGTAAATAAGATATTGATCCAAGGTGGAACACAGTCAATTGATTGATCATTCAGATGAACATGAATGCTCTGAAAATGCATGCGGTCCACCCAACTGACTGCCAGTGGTCAGATGGGTGGACCCTGAATGCTTTCAAGATTTTCAAGTGGGTCCTGATCCAGAAAAGGTTGAGAACCACTGCTCTACAGTTTACCTGTCAATTAGTTCCAAATACAGGATCCAGTAATTAATCAGTGTAAAGAAACATAATGCTACTATCAGTCAGTGAGGAACATTATTCGTATTTGTTTTGTACCAGCAATTTTGTAAAAGTAGGCCACTATTCAGATGAAAGTGAAACTTTGTAAGGCTTTAAGTGAAGCTAACCACAGGGTGGGTGTCTATGTGAGAATGTGTGCATGTAGTAGAGTTTAGAGGAAGAGGGTGGAGCCTATTCAAAACTAAATATCTGGCTGATTATTATTAGCACAGATTATTAGCACCCATATCGTCTCCTGCCAGAACTGGATAAGTCACCTGCAGCTAGGTGTCATCATGAGAAATATCTACATGTACTGTTTGCTTTCTGGTGAGTGACCTCTGCTTGTTTTCATGTGTCTCTCTGTCTCTGTATGATGCTCTCAATGTCTCTGTCTCATCCTTTGTCTGTCCACTGTTGTGTAGAGCATGTTAAAACCTTTTGCAAAAATACACTCCTCACATCATGTTGTCAATTAACAAGTTGTGTGTCATACTGATGAGCTGTTTCCTTGCTTATCTCTTGTATTGTAGTGTGGAGTATTGTGGAGACAACACCTCTCAGCATAACTGGTCATGTCGGAGGGGAAGTGAATTTCACCTGCTCAGACTGGGATGTCTGGACCCCCACTGAGAGTGCTACAAAGTATCTCTGTAAAATTCCATGCCAGGAAGAAGACATCCTTGCCCAGTCAGAATCTGGAAAAACTACAATAAGTAAAAGAATAACTGTGAATAACTCAGGAGAAGACTTAATTGTGTCAATCACTGAACTCAGGAAGACAGACTCTGGATCATACAAATGTGGACTGTCCAGAGTTTTCAATGATGTATTTATAGATGTGTACCTTATTGTTAAAGATGGTAAGTCTGTAACTACTGTGCTTCAATTATGAACTGTACATTATGTTTGTTTACCAAAAAATATTCACTCTGTGCCTGTATCTCAATATCTTTAAAAGACTACATTACTGATTTGTCACAAATTATACTAGATGCTTAGAAATGAATACTTGACTTGATCAAATCTATTCCGTTTCCATTATTTTTGTTCCAGCTCCTGTTACAACAGCTAAGATGGCCATATCCACAACAACCATGCTTCATTCAGGGGCTGGTATGTAGTCTGTTTACTCACACCCTTTGTATGCAGTGTGTCCTGTAATAGTCATACAGCAGATAGTCAAAGAGAGTCAGTTTATGATTGTCTTTTTCAGTTTTTTTGTGAAGCACTTCAATGTCTTTCATTCATAGCCGCTGTCAAGTTTATTATTCTTAGTCTTTCTTTTAATGAAACATGTGTACTTACATCTACTGAATACTGTATTAGCCCATTAAAAACGTTATTTTATAATTGTATCATTTTTTGCATTAGCTACTAAAAAATAGCAAATCTACAAGCTCACAGCACGTCACTTCTTGCTGAGCTGCGAGCTTGTACTGTACATCTGCTATTTTTGAACATTTTTGAACAATCTTGAAAGTGTGAGAACAACTGATTTAGAACGCATTTTAAAATCTGCCTCAGGTCTTAATGTGTTAGGCATGTTTTCAATCTTTTACACAGTGATGGGTTTTATTTAGAGAGTAATGTGTCTTGCACTGTTTCAAGCATGACGTACTATAGGCTGTCAATGACGTGCAGTAAAGAGGAAAGTGTCGTCAATGTGGTTGATGATGGGTGTAGTTGATAACGATACTGATCTTTATTTTTAGCATCAATTAATCTTTGTCTTAACTCTGAATGTATTTAATTTGTTGTTTAGGAGTTGTGTCATGTTCAACTTCATCTGTAACTTTATTGTCACATTGCAAGTTGGCACTAGGAATACAGGAGTGGGTGACATTATTTTGTGCAAACTTCCTACGACTGCAATTACGTTGTTAAATATAAATAAAGTGTAAGAAGGATATTTAGGATATTTACCTCATCAAATATTTTACGTCCAGAGTTGTGCTTTTAATTCCTTATGAAAAACTGATTAAATCAAAATGAGGACACAGTCAGATATGCATAAAATGGGAATGTTCCTGGTTTGATGTACTGATGTACAGTACACAGTACTGTTTCCACTATTATTGACTGTGTACTGCATTTTATGCTCCATATTGTGAAAGGACTACGCACATTATTGATGTGTCAAAAAGTGTAGTAGAAATGCTTTGAAATGAATACATGACTTGATAAAATCTATTCCGTTTCCATTGTTTTTGTTCCAGCTCCTGTTACAGCTAAGATGGCCATATCCACAACAACCATGCTTCATGAATCCTCTTCCTCCTCGCCTTTAGAGGCTGGTATGTTGTCTGTTTACTCACATCCTTTGTATGCAGTGTGTCCTGTAATAGCCATACAGCAGATAGTCAAAGAGAGTCCGTTTATTTTTGTCTTTTTCTGTTTTTTGTGAAGCATTTCGTTGCTTTTCATTCATAGCTGCTGTCAAGTTTATTATTCTTACTGTTTCTTATTAGGAAAAATGTGTACTTATCTACTGAATATACTGTATTAGCCCATCAAAACCGGGAAAGCATCTGTCATTTTAGAGTTTTGCGTTAGCTATTTAAAAAATAGCAGATCTACAAGCTCACAGTGCGTCACTTTGTGGAGCGCTGTGAGCTTGTACATCTGCAATTCTTTTTTACATTTTTGAAAAATCTTGAAAGTGTGAGAACTACTGATGTAGAAGGCATTTGTAGAATCTGCATCAGGTCTTAATGTGTTAAGCAGAATGATTGTCAGAAGCTCATCCACAACCCTCCAGCCTTTGGCAAAGTATTAATCTACACTACAGTCCTGGAAAATACAATATGTTGTAGATAGTGTTCATAGTGAAGATTACACTTCAAATTCCACCATAGGTCCTACATGGTGTTGTATCCATGTTTTCAATCTTTTAGACAGTGATGGGTTTTATTTAGAGAGTAATGTCAAGTGTTGCTCTGTTTCAAGAAAGAATGATCTACTATAGGCTGTCAACGACGTGCAGTAAAGAGGAAACTGTCGTCAATGTGGTTCAAGTTCAAGTTCAAGTTTATTATGTCCCAAACTGGGCAATTTATGAGACACACATAGACATAATCACAAGATCCAGATAATAATAGCTACTCATGGCTACAGTAGGGTACCTCCTCCTGCTGCTATTATTGATGGCACGAATGGAAGTAGGTACGAATGAGAATTTGTACCTTTTGTTTTTAGCTGCAGGGGTCTGTAACCTTTGGCCGGAAGGCAAGGTGGTTGATGATGGGTGTAGATGATAAAGATACTGATCTTTATTTTTAGCATCAATTAGTCTTAGTCTTGAGTTTAGGAGTTGTGTCATGTTCAACGTCATCTGTAACTTTATTGTCACATCACAAGTTGGCACTATAGGAATACAGGAGTGGGTGACATTATTTTGGGAAGGTTCCTGGTTTGATGTACTGATGTACTGTACAGTACTGTGTACTGTACATCATGTTTACACTATTATTGCCTGTGTACTGTATTTTATGCTCCATATCGGGAAAGGACTACGCACATTATTGATACATCAAAAAGAATACTAGAAATGCTTAGAAATTAATACATGACTTGATACAATCTATCCCGTTTCCATTATTTTTGTTCCAGCTCCTGTTACAACAGCTAAGATGGCCATATCCACAACAAGCATGCATCATGAATCCTCTTCCTCCTCTTCTACAGAGACTGGTATGTAGTCTGTTTACTCACATCCTTTGTATGCAGTGTGTCCTGTAATAGCCATACAGAAGATAGTCAAAGAGAGTCTGTGATTTATTGTTTTTTGTGAAGCTCTTCATTCCGTTTCATTCATAGCCGCTGTCAAGTTTATTATTCGTCTTTCTCATTATGAAAAATGTATACTTTGAAATGATACTGTATTAGCCAATTAAAACCGGGAAAGCATCTGTGTCATTTTAGATTTTTGCGTTAGCTAAAAAAAATAGCAGATCTACAAGCTCACAGTGCGTCACTTTGTGCCGCACTGCGTGATTTTTTAAAAATCTTTAAAGTGTGAGAACTACTGATGTAGAAGGCATTTGTAGAATCGGCCTCAGGTCTTAATGTGTTAAGCTGAATGATTGTCAGAAGCTCATCCGCAACAACCCTCCAGCCTAATAACAGATCATTCATTTACCAGTCCTGGAGAAACCACATGAAACACAAGGGACATCAGTTGGAACGTTGACGATACAATATGGTGTAGATAGTGTTCATAGTGAAGATTACATTTCAAATTACACCACAGGTCCTACATGGTGTTGTATCCATGTTTTCAATCTTTTAGACAGTGATGGGTTTTATTTAGAGAGTAATGTCAAGTGTTGCACTGTTTCAAGCATGACCTACTATAGGCTGTCATTGACGTGCAGTAAAGAGGAAACTGTCGTCAATGTGGTTGATGATGATGACAATGACGATACTGATCTTTATTTTTAGCATCAATTAGTCAGTCTTGACTCTGAATTTCTTTAATTTGTTGTTTAGGAGTTGTGGCATGTTCAATTTCATCTGTAACTTTATTGTCACATCACAAGCTGGCACTATATATACAGGAGTGGGTGACATTATTTTATGCAAACTTCCTACGACTGCAATTACATTGTATAAATACAAGTGTAAGAAGGATATTAGGATATTTACCTCATCAAACATTTTACGTCATGATACTCTTTTGAGTTGTGCTTTTAATTCCTAATAAAAAACTAATCAAATCAAAATGAGGACACAGTCAGATATCCATTAAATGGGAATGGGAAGATTCCTGGTTTGATGTACTGATGTACAGTGCTGTACCTGTGTACTGTATTTTATGCTCCATATCGTGAAAGGTCTTCGCACATTATTGATGTGTCAAAAAGAATACTAGAAATGCTTAGAAATTGATACATGACTTTATATAATCTATTCTGTTCCCATTCTTTTTTGTTCCAGCTCCTGTTACAACAGCTAAGATGGCCATATGCACAACAACCATGCTTCATGAATCCTCTTCCTCCTCATCTTTAGAGGCTGGTATGTAGTCTGTTTACTCACATCCTTTGTATGCAGTGTGTCCTGTAATAGTCATACATCAGATAGTCAAAGAGAGTCAAGTTTATTATTCTTAGTCTTTCTTATGAAAAATATATTCTTACGTCTACTGAATATAGGCCTACTCTATTAGCCCATTAAAAATCTGTGTCATTTTAGAGTTTTGCATTAGCTACAAACAGCAGATCTACAAGCTGTGCGTCACATCTTGCTTCGCTGTGAGCTTGTGCATCTGCTATTTTTTTTAAATGTTGATAAATCTTGAAAGTGTGAGACGCTTAGAAATGAATACATGACTTGATTAAATCTATTCTGTTTCCATTGTTTTTGTTGAAGCTCCTGTTACAACAGCTAAGATGGCCATATCCACAACAACCATGCTCCATGAATCCCCTTCCTCCTCATCTTTAGAGGCTGGTATGTAGTCTGTTTACTAAAATCCTTTGTATCTGTGTCCTCCTGTAATAGTCATACAGCAGATAGTCAAAGAGAGTCAGTTTATTATTGTCTTTTTATGTTTTTGTGAAGCACTTTCCCTTTCATTCATAGTCGCTGTCTTATTATGAAACATGTATACTTACATCTACAGCACTGAATATCCTGTATTAGCCCATTAAAACCGGGAAAGCATCTGTGCCATTTTAGATTTTTGCGTTAGCTATTAAAAAATAGCAGATCTACAAGCTATGCTATTTTTTTTTTACATTTTTGAAAAATCTTGAAAGTGTGAGAACAACTGATGTAGAAGGCATTTGTAGAATCTGCCTCAGGTCTTCGTGTGTTAAACAGAATCAAGGGTGCCGATACTGTGGGTGCCTCCGGGCTAAAGCACCCAGGAGACTAGCACCCATCACAAACTCATCACAAAAAAAGAAAAAGAGAAAACCTCCGACATCTACACTTCATGGAGTACATTTGTTGTACCAAATAAACCAAATTAAAGTAACGAAACCCCCCCCAAAAAGGTAACAAACCCAGTAGCACCCAGTAGCGCGGACATAAATCGGCGCCCCTGAACAGAATGATTGAAGCTCATCTACAACAACCCTCAATTCTATAACAGAGCATTCATTTACCAGTCCTAGAGACACCACATGAAACACAAGGGACATCAGTTGAAACGTTGACAATACAATATGGTGTATATTCCACTACAGGTCCTACATGGTGTTGTATCCATGTATTCAGTCTTTTAGACAGTGATGGGTTTTATTTAGAGAGTAATGTCAAGTGTTGCACTGTTTCAATCATGACATAAAACTGAAACTGTTATTAATGTGGTTGATGATGGGTTTAGATGATAACGATACAGATAATATGGATAATTACCTCATCAAACATTTATGTCATGATACTCTTTTGAGTTGTGCTTTTAATTCCTAATTTAAATGCAGTGGCGGATTCAGGAGGTAGAGTGGTCATTTGGGAATGTGAAAGTCCCCCCCCCCCGGGGAGGTGTCCTTGAGCAAGACACTGAACCCTTAACTACTCCCGTTAAGCAGGTTGCTATCTTGCATGGTTTCCTCTGCTAATGAGTGAATGTAACGCACATTGTGCTTTGGATAAAGGTGTAATATAAATGCACCATTTATTAACATTTTTATATACATATCTGTATATAGTATATGTATACAGTATGTCATGCTATCTGCCAGTGGGTGCTGATGTAACTCAATTATGTTCACTTATAGGTTGGCTTGTCGTTTTAGCTGTTGCATTAGCAGTGACAGTGGTGGCTCTAATGATGTTCTACATAAAGAGAAACAGAAAATCACAAGGTGAGACACGCACGCACGCACGCACGCACGCACGCACGCACGCACGCACGCACGCACACTCACTCACACACACACACACACACACACACACACACACACACACACACACACACACACACACACACACACACACACACACACACACACACAGCTGCCCAGCTGTGGGATGGCCCCACGAGCTATGGGACGAACTGCCTCCCAGGTTGCCAGATCATGTGCGCATATCCCCCCCCGGGTATGGACTAGTATATATAATTTATTTATTTTTGCATATATTTTCCAGTGGTCATCCTCAGTGCCAGGATCCCTACTGAAGATGATGGAGAGGTGAGTATTATGATTCTTCATTGTATTGCTTTGGTGTAACTTGTTCTTTCAAATCTCTTGCAAATGGCTGACATGGTTAATCTCAAAGTGACTTGCTGATTAAATTAAGGTTAAACCAAACTCTGACTGGTTGGTTCTAAACCTGACTGTTTCTGGTGGGTGTCCTGACTGTCCTCATTGCACTTGTTTTAAGGATTGCACTGCTATTAGTTGTGACTAGAAGTTCGGGCCGCTGCGCGGCCCTCACATCTAGCGTCCGCGCGACGTCGCACTGTGTAGGTGTGTACATGTAGTGTGCAAGGAAGTAGTAGTGTTGAGTAATGTGATTGAGGCAAGAGAAGTATTGGGTATGAATGTAGGCGGGTTGTTGTTGATTGAAATGAGATTGCATTGTTTGTTAGATAGCATGGTTTATTGGCATGGTGTGATGTCGGACAGTGTTGGTGGCAACATAAAAAACGTAAATGTGAGAAAGGCAAAATAGCAGTGAAATGAAATGACATCCAGAATAACATTAACAGTGAAGCATTAATCAGGAGCAGGTGTACAGTATGTTGCATTGGGGGGAGAATACAAACAAAGGCAATGGCAATTATGTTGAAGAATGAAGGTCATTTGTCACTATGCAATCAGGGAGTAGCAGCACATGCAAAGTGTTTGAATGAGCATGTTTGGATTAATAAAAGAGTTCGGGATAAACAACGTTGTCAGTAATTCCCTCATCATTGTTCACAATGAAAACTTTGACGGCGCTGGCTCTCTTTCCCCTGGAGAAGGCTGTGTAGAGTTGGCCATGAGCGAACACAGGTTGAGGCAAGTAGATGCCAACTCGTTCGTTCTCTTGCCCCTGCCCCTTATTGATGGTAACAGAGAAAGCTAAGCGGATAGGGAACTGTCGTCTGATGAAGGTGAAGGGAAGCTCCTCATCTCTGTCATAGTGAGGTATCCTTGGGAGGAAGATTTTTTCACCCCTGTTTGTGCCAGCTGCAATCTCACACTCAATGATTTTGTCCATCATCTGCAGTACCACCATTCTGGTGCCATTCTTGAGAGTGCGGTCGGGACCTGCTTGCAGGTTTCTCAGCAGCATGACTGGGGCTCCTACTTTCAACTTGAGGTTATGATCAGGCATTCCAGAGGGTGTCAGTGAATTGAGGAATTCCACAGGCATGGAGTCCTTGTGGTCGTCCTCCAGAATTGTGTCGGCTGAAAAGTAGACTCTCTGTTCTGTAGGGAAGTCTGCCAGGCATATGTTGTTGATTTCTCTAATGTCATTATTCAGAGGAGTGTATACAGTGCCATTGAGAGGTTGTCTTTGTTGACACATCCAGTTTGCAAGTCAGGAAAGGTGAATGAAATGAGAGTTTGGAGATCGTGAACCAAGTGGTGGGGTTGAATGCGGACCTGCCATTCTGTGTCCTCCTCGTGTGGGAGTGTTCCTTCCCCTAATGCAAGGAGATAGTGGGAGAAGTCCTTCTCTGCTGCGTGTGTTCTCATGTTGAGGTTTAGCTTGTGGTGTTTCATGTGAGGATAGAGTGTTGACATCTGGATGCATGCTGAAACTATCTGGGGCCTGCCTGCTCTTTTGATAACGGGGAGGGTTTGCCTTGGGTCTCCACCCAGGAGGACAGTTTTGCCACCCCAAGGCTGCTGTGAGTGCATGAGATCCCTCAGTGTTCTTTCCACACACTCGACGTTAAAGCGGTCAACACTGAAAATCTCGTCCCAGATGATTAAGTTGCTGTCTTTAATGAGCTTGGCCAGATTGGACTCTGCGTTGATGGCACAGACAGAGTCTTGGAAAATGGGGATTGGGATCTTAAATCGTGAATGAGCGGTCCTACCACCCTCCAGGTTCTGTGCTGCCAAGCCTGTGCTGCCCACACACAGCACAATGCCATGCTCTGCGCGTATCGTAGCAGCAATGACCTTAAAGGTAAAGGTTTTGCCATATCCTGCAGGGGAGTTGAGAATGAACTGGCGTGTGATGGTTTCTTCTTGTGGGGCATGCACTGCCTGATAGACGGATTCGCAGAGTGCCATTTGTTCCGCAGTGAGCTTAGGAGCAAGCGACTGTTTGTTGTTGCTGTGTTATGTTGAATTTTCAGATCTGAAGATTTGTGTCAGCCTTTCCTGCGCAGTTAGTGGTCTTGGCTGTGGCATGTCATTGTAGTTGGATAGACCGCTGCCCATTTGTGAGAGTTCATCATCAATTGCAAGCAGTAGCTGATTTTGTATGAATGTTGTGTCTACTGCGTCTGTGGGGCACCTTTGTGCAGTGGCCTCCGCATGGAGAAAGTCTTCACTGAGCTCTGCAAAGAATCTGTCATACAGATGTTTGGGCTCTGATGGGTGACAGTAGTGGAGGATGATGGCAAAGGTTTCGCGGACTTTCCTTGGAGATGCGTAGCGTGACACCTCATGCATGGCGGTAATCCATTCTAGATCGTCCTGAAGCAAGCCCATGGCTAGAGCTGTGTCTTTGAAAGTGTCATAGTGGTTGCCATCATGTACCTTAAGGTCCTCATAGGTCTGTGGTCCTCTGATATGTGCTAGGAGCAGTTTCAAGTAGAATCTTTCTCCTTGGAGCACGGATACATTGGACATTCTTCCTATTGTACGTGGAATTTCCCTGTCCTTGTGGCAAGATCAAGGGATAAGCGGCTGGGTCATACATAGGGTGTAGTGAATTGATGTGTGTAGTCTGGCTGTGATTAGGTACATCAACTGGAGTTCTGTACAGAACAATGTCTCTGGGCTCTGTCTGGCATCCTGGTGCAAAAACAACAACGTCAGGGACAGCAGGGTTGAGGTGACTTTTGTTTGCCCCCTGTGAGCTTTTTGACTTGAACACCATTTTCAGTGCCTGAGTTGGGTTGGCATTGAGTAATTCTGCGCCGGTTTTAAAGATTTTTACTAAAGGGTTAACTGTCTTTAACTCATTTTGAATGAGGGTTAAAGTGGGCTCCTTAATAAGGTCCTCTCCCTTAGCCTGATGAAGGCGGTTCTTAATTTCATTGTCCTGATCAAATACAAAGATTTGTGAGAATTTGGGTCGGTTATTGGTGTCAGGAAAGAATGCAGAGGGAGTGAGGTGGTACATTTGGCCACTCATCTTGAACGGTCGTGGCCCTAGTCCTTTGAATGCAATGATTTTACCGGTGACATTCTTAGAAGCCATAGACACTAAGCCATTGTACTGTCGGATGTTGGCCATGAATTGTTGGGATTCTGGAGAGGTCCTGTCAAACAGAGCTTGAAGTGCAGGAGGGGGGTCCTTGAATGGCTGTAGTTGGATTGTTCCGTAATGGCAACAGGCACTGAAGGTTTTGAGTGGGACAGGATCTTTTGAAAGTTTTGATGTTTCCCAGGGGAACATGACGGCCTTGCATGAAGTGCAGATACAATCCATTGCAGGTGTGGGAAAGGCAACTATTTCTGTGAGTTGTTGTGGCTGTGTCCACGCTCTTCTGAAGTGTTTATCCTTTGGTTTTGTCCTTTGTGATGGATGAGAGTGTGTTGTGTATTGATGGTCCTCATAGCGGCGTTCTGCGAAGAGAGAGATGGACAGCATGCATGATTAGGCAGTTGTGAAATGTGTGCGTAACATAGTAATTGTAATATTCTGTGTAGATGTAAGGAAAAGGAATGTGAGAGATTGGGTGATAGAATGCATTGGAGGGATTATGGGGTAAATCAAAGCACTTACTTTTGGCGGGGGGCGTCTGTAAGGAGCGAGTTGTCCTTCTGCTGGCGCGGTTGCTGTCACTGCGGTTAGCTGAGAAGTGGAGACAGTTGTGTGTGGGCAAAAAGGAATTAGCCGGGATGTTGTGGTATGCAGTTTGTGGTTGAGAGTATTTGTGACATTGAAGAGCGTTTGCGGCTGCATTTGCGCGAGCCACACGCTGGCGAGTGGCATTGCGTGTGCGTTTGCCCAGCATAGCTTTTTTGCGTGGTCCCATGGCTGCGTGCGAAGTTGTGGGTACTGTGTAGTAAAGTTTCCTGTTGTCTCTGTGTCGTTCTGTGTACTGCGTAGTAAAGTTTCCTGTTGTCTCTGTGTCGTTCTGTGTGCTCTGCGGGGGTAGGGGCTACGTGCAGTAGAGGGGGTAGGGGCTACGTGCAGTAGAGTTGCAAGGCAACAACACGTGGACGTGTGTGGCATTGGTAGCGTCGCTGAGGACACTGGCATTGGCCAGGGCATCCAGGTCCTTTATAGTGATGGCTGTGCCCCTGTCATTATGGTGATGTCAGATAGTGTCAGACATCTCCATATATGGAGCTGCCTATATCAGTTATGCCCAAATATGGGACCGTGATGGCTGTGCCCCTGTCATTATGGTGATGTCAGATAGTGTCAGACATCTCCATATATGGAGCTGCCTATATCAGTTATGCCCAAATATGTGGGTTCTCTGATGTCAGACCAAAATAAGCACCCGGAAGTGAATTTCGCGCTGGGGAAGAGATTTGCATAGTATTGGGGCATAATGCGTTTCATATTTATTGTACATCATGGAAGTAGAGTAACGGTATGGGAAGCAGCCGGTTCAGAGGCAGAATATTGAGGAATTTTGGGGTAAAATGTGGAGTTAGTTGGGCCATGTGTGTGCGTGGAGACCGCGCACACACACATGTGTAGCCCCATGAGTTTGGCCGTCAATTATAGGTGCAAGATATTGGCATCACACAAGTTAATAGGTGTCCGAGCATATAGACATCACTTTCTGTAATTCATGAATTATAAAATAATACATAAATAGCTAATAGCCAAATAGCTCAAGTGGGACCTTAGAGATGCAGTGGCTTAACACATTCACCGCCATTGACGGAGATCTCCGTCAATTCAAAAATAAATTGCACAAGAGGGCGCTCTAAGGCAACTTAGGAATGATCCCTTGACTCTGAGAGAAGGAATGGACGGATGTGCCCCCAAAAAACGTCACTTCAGTCCTATGTTATGATTTGTAGAAAAACACATCTAGCTCGGATTTCTTATTTTTTTGGTGAAAACGAGTCATATTCAACGGGCAACAAAATGGCTGATCGCGGTAAAAATGTTTTGTTCCGGTGGATAGAGGAAACCTTCCCCCACCCCACCCCCCAGACAACCTTTCTTTACATCTGTGTACACATCGCGGCTCTCGTGGCTCTCCAAAGATCGTCAATATAAGGTAAAAAACGCTGGCAGCAGCGGATGAATTAATTCACATAACACATTCACTGCAGGTATAAATAATACCTGCAGTGAATGTGTTAAGAATAGAGCAAATGTTTGGGAACAGGAAAGGTTCCTATTTCGATCCTCCTCGTGTCAAAGTGGCCTTGGGCAAGTCAATGCTCGAGTGCTTTTCCATAGTTTCCCGACGCTTCTAGAGGTCCTAACCATCCTAATTAGTTAAATGCAGAGCATAAATTCTGAATGCATAGTATGTGCACATGTACTTGTCCAATACCCCAACTAAAAGGTGACACATGTATTTGTATAATGTCTTAGCTTGAATTATAACTATGCATAGGCTATTATTAATATTATATATATATATATATATATATTAATATATAATATATATTAATTTAGAGTAGCCATTTATTGTTTTACCCCCCTTTCCCCCCAATTGTGTCGTTATGGTAATTGATTCCTCCCCACACACATTTCTGTGTTGTCACTGCTGTTGTATGCTACTGACTCACCTGCTAGTGAGGAGCCCCCACTGGATGGATGTAGAGCCTTCGTCCTACTCCTCCTACCCAACACCCCCCCGCTGACAGACAGGTGCCTCCCCAGGCCGTGGGAATTATGCAATGAAAGATATCACCCTCCCCGCCCAACTTCCCTCCCCCGAACACAGGCCAATTGTGTTCGTATAGACCCCCGACAAAGCCTGTTGCATAGGCTATTCTTATATGCTGACATCTTTAGTTCATTACTAAGCAAGACCAAACTGCAGAAAGGCTAATGTGTTAGCAACATAGTTGATGCCAATTCTTCAACAAAAGTCTCTCTGTCTCATCTCAGAGGTTTGATTGTAGTGTTACACTCTCTTCTTACTCTCTTATAGATTGATACAAATGAAGAAATGAGAGGTGAAGACCAATCAACTGGGAGCCCCTCTTTCTCCATGTCTCATCATATCTACGAGACCATCGACATGCCAACTGTTAACCCAACCTCCAACATCTATGCTAATGTTAATGAATACATCCACCAGGATCCTTCGGATTCCATGTATGATACAGTATTCCCCTCTGAAGAAGTCACTTTATGTGTTGATTTGCATTCCTGCCAAGATACTAAAATGTCTCAAAGTTCTTCACTGTTGCCATCAGTCAATGTGATTCCTGATGACGATTTCTATTCAATGGCACAGCCACCTAAAGATCTTCCAGGAGGGGCGAGATCCGAAACCAACTCCGACGCTGCCATGACGCAGTCGCGACCTGCATCGACCCAATTCCGACCCTAAAGACAATTATGGACACTAAAATTCCCATTGCTCGGTAAAGCTGTTGCCACAGAACAAGTATTGCAAATATTGCTATTATTATTGACTATTGTCAATTGTCATTATCTCTTTTTTTCCCCTGTGTTATTTAGGGAGGTTAATGCAATATGGGTGCATTTCTCCTTTCCGACATGTCGCCTTTCCGACGTTGACGAACCCTATACCTAACCCTAACCCTAACCCTAACCGCACGCGGAAGCCACTAGTCGGAGTGGTGAGATGTCGGAATGGAGAGTGAACACCATGCAATATATGTATTTTGTTTTGCTCATTCTTCTGTTACATATGTTTCCACTGTTAGTTTGAGCTTTGTTGTTTTTGCCGGGCCCATCCCAGAGTCTCTTTTGCAATAAACTACTACTCATCCTTTTCGACCTGAGAGGTTGTGGACATTTCTTTGTGACTGAGAGGGAGGAAGCCATTGTTCATGTTACTCTGTTGTTTATTTACCAAAGGAGAGACGCAACAGTCACTAGCCACTTGCCCATACTTAAGTAATACTGTAATAACTTTGCTTTTTGGAGTGTTTTTGGTGACAACGCTGGTACATGTGTGGTCATTATGTAGCGGGCAGGCTAGCAGACTGCTGTTGTCTGTGTTGTCAACCTTTTTTTAAGTCACACAAACTCTGGCGGTGCACCTGATTCGGATGCTATCAATGCATAGAATGGGAGATTATCACGTTCTATCAGACCATTGAATGGGCGAAGTAGGCGACCTACCGTCTACCCTGCGATTTATCAGACCATTCAGTGGGCGTAATCAGGAGCTACTGACCTACCGACGGAGATGACTTAAATACTTTAGTTTCGGTTTTGGTTTTGGTTGTTTCGGTTTCGGACCATGACGGAGGCGCGCAGTCTCAGGCGAGGTGGAGCCCCGCGACGGGCCACCGAAGGAGCTAAGGCGACTGAGTTGCCGTCCGGAGCGGTGCGACCCTCGCCTGTGCCTACTCAGCGCCGTTCGAGTTATGTACCGATATGGACAGAATCGTAAATATTGTTGTGGGGACTGCTCCGCCTCCGTCGGTAGGTCAGTAGCTCCTGATTACGCCCAATGAATGGTCTGACAAATCGCGGGGTAGACGGTAGCTCGCCTACTTCGCCCATTCAATAGTCTGATAAAACGTGATAATCTCCCATTCAATGCATTGATAGCATTCGAAGCCGGTGGGCTGTATGCTTCTGGAACCAGATAAGTACAAGAAATGTTCCATTTGACCATATCATAGTGTGTTATCGTCACCTTCTTAAACTAATGGCCTAAGTCATTTTTTGAGGACAATTATAATGTTTGCCTAAGGGTGGATTCAGATTGGATTGATTCAAACCGTTCCCGAGTACGATTGGCCTCTCCCAGCTGGCCAACATTCACATTGGCCAAGATTCTTCTGTACCCGAGAACACTTCATTCAACGGTAATGGTAAATATCTGCCTCATGGGGGCACTGTGGACTATGGGGCTTTGGGATGATGAGAATGTCATTCACAGAAGAGTCACTTGTCAGAGTTTAGAGTGAATAATGACGTTGTCATGAGTTATAATATAAACATAACAACAATACACAACCAAAGCAGTGTGTGCGCTGGTCTTTTAAACCTTGCAATGTAACATTGTCTGTAATTATCGATTGACAGTGATGTCACTGACGCATCCTTGGTATTTTAGCAGTGACATCACAGACTAATCCTAGCTATATTTGTCCTAGCAGCAGCACTCGCTACACATGTGTTTTTTGTTTAGGTTTTTTTCACGGCTTGTGCTACTCAAACACTAGTGGGATTATTATTTCTTGTAAACATTCAAGTAGAACTATGAGAAGATATAACCCAGGTAAAATAATGTGTCATTATAAAAATATATAAATTATATATGATTAGCAGTCCACTTCCTTCTTTTGGTAAGGATGGATTCACATTGCAGCATTCCGTATTCGAGTACGCATGATCCGGATCCGAGACTACCTCCCCAGGCGGTCCCGGGTACGGTACGGTGATCCGTTTCGGGGAACGGTAGGCAACATTCACACTCTGCCAAGTGGTCCAGGGTGGGCACCCGGGACCATAGTCTGAATCCGCCTTAAGTCAGCTCCTCATGACACTGGCCATCTCTGGTAAAATCTCCTATTGAAAAGGATCATGCTGTTCCCTCCCCTTTTAGTTTAATGGCCTATCTCCCTAGTGTGACTTGGGCCAAACTAGGCAATTATTTTGGCCTAAGTCACATGTTTTTGTGACTTAGGCCAAAACAATGGCCTAAGTCTGGAGTAAATCAGTACATCATTTGGCCTAAGTCAGGTTTAATCCTATTTAAACCTTAAATCTCTTATGTTACATAACTGACAGACAGTTAGTTATTTTTATATTAATAGTCATACTTTGTCATAAACGTTTTCGGTGAAATGATTAAGAAATGTCGTATAGTTTTGTTTTGGATATTTTTTTTGTTTTTCAGAAAAAAAACAAAAATTGATCCACTCTTCCATTGGAATCAATAGACTCCAAGCTGCTTCCTGTCTCCTAAAAAGGCGTCCACCTACGTCACGCAGAAACGGGAAGTAAACCGGAGAATGCGACTCTTGCTATTTCCCTCTTGGACGTTATGACCCTTGGGTCATATGTGTATTGTCCTGTGTGGTGCTTTGCCTGTGAATGTCTTTTCGCCCTCATTGGTATGGGGGATTGAATGATTTAGAACCAGCTGGTGTGTAGATAGATAGATAGATAGATACCTTTATTTATCCCGCGGGGCAAATTCAGTTGCCCAGAGGCGGCACAGCAGTTAAAGGTTACAGAGTTACAGGTAAAGAGTAAGGAAAATAAAACGTACTGTTTTGTACAGCAAAATACGAGGCAAAAACAAAAAGTATCAATACAGAGCAATGGTATACAGAAGTAAACACCTCTACAACTGGTGACTGATTGTGTTTGAGTGTTAACTACTAGGAGGAACAAGCTGCTGATTGGCTCGAGTGATAGGCTCAACACATCACCAGCTCTGATGTTTTCCTCCTGACCAGCTTTAAACGACACTGTTTGCCAGTGTTTTAGCTTTTGCCAGTGTTAATGTGGGTTACTGTACAGAGTTGGTATTATAGGAGTGAGTGGCCTTTCTTATTTTTTTTTATCAGTTAGTTCCCTGTTTTTCTTTAGTTTATATTAGAGATACCCGTATGTTTGTTTTCTGTTTGGTAAAGGTAAGCATATAGGATTTAGTTTGGGCACACCCTGGGCACACCCTGGGCACGCTCGCAAACGCATCAGAGGAATCTCGCCTTGAGCGCTGATCAGCCTAGAACCGGCGCTGGTCAGACCACAGGACCAGACTCCATCTATCAGAGCCTCCAATCAAACACTATGGATCGGAATCAAGTCTATGAAGTCATAACAACATCTACAGAACCACATCACCCATGAGAGTATGACCTTATAATCACCACATTATTGATGGATTTCTGTGTTGGTTGTGTGAGATAATTTGTGGGGGGAGTTTTTTTTCTTATCATTAATCTGCTTTTTATTTTTCATTGACCCATGCTCTTACATCAGTGATTTGTTCAGATTTTCTTGCATTTTCTTTGCTAATTTTGTAAATAGTTTGATTAAAAAACATTAAGTCTTCTTTTAACTGACATCCGTTTGTGTGTTCTCCTCCATTTTTTTGAACCATGAGTCAGCTCAGCATGGTTGGTTTGTTGGTTGGTTGGTTGATTTTCAAACAACAACAAACTATTGCACTGCTATCCTCCTATAATACAATCGGCATATCTGCCCATGCGCGGGCGTGCCTCTGTTAGGTCGCTGTTAGGTTGCAATTTGTTCATCCGTTTGCAAACTGCACATGCGTGGGCAGCTTCATGAAAAAACACAGAGCTAATCATAGCATAACTGCTTCTCCCTTCCTGCCCGCGAGCGTGTATCCCCTTGAACCGTGTGTGTGTGTGTGTGTGTGTGTGTGTGTGTGTAGTGTCTCAACACAGCCGCTAACTACAACACCGACTCGGCAGTCTGAGTTGCCACGTTGGGGGGCAGAAAAGCAGACAGGTCAGTGTTGCCAGATGTGCGCCAGAAACAAGCAACCACCTTCATGAAAAAAGAAAAAACAGCCAAAGGGGTCCACAATGTTTTACGGGGGTCCCAAGACTCCCCCATGTATTTATTGGGGGGGAACATTTTTATCCCACGATTTTGGCACCCCAAAATAAGCGAGCCCTCGCGTGTTGCAAATACAGGATCCAGTAATTAATTGATTTAAGAAACATAATGCTACTATCAGTCAGTGAGGTCCATTATTTGTACAATATCTTTTTACTAGTAATCATTTTGTAAAAGTTGGCCTCACTCTATTAAGATGAAAGTGAAACATAACTTTGTAAGGCTTTAAGTGAAGCTAACCACGGGGTTGGTGTCTATGTGAGAATGTATGCATGTGTGTGGTAGAGATTCGAGGAAGAAGGTGGAGCTTAATAAAAAACTAATACTTGGTTGATTATTTTTAGCACAGATTGTAAACGTCTAGAACTTCATAGCATGAAGGAAGTGACAAATTGTCTCCCGCCAGGACCAGACAAGTCATCTGCAGCTCGTTGTCGTCATGAGAATTGTTTACATTTACTGTTTGCTTTCTGGTGAGTGACCTCTGCTTGTTTTCATGTGTCTCTCTACCTGTGTGGTTGTCTCTGTCTCTGAGTGTCTGTATGATGCTCTCAATGTCTCTGTCTCATTATTTGTCTGTCCACTGTCCACACAATCCTTCTGCAAAAATACACTCCTCTAATCATGTTGTCAATTAATAAGTTGTTTGGTATCTCATCTAATACTAGGTTTTATTTTCTTTAGTGTGCAGCATTCTGTGGGGGGACCCGTGTCTGTGTAATCCTCCATGCCTGTATGATTCTATTATAAGCGTTGAATTGGGTGAGTGCTCGGCTCATGTGGATGCAGCATATTAATATGTATAGTATTTATTCATTTATTTATGGTAATATGGTTTCATAAATTCCTATATGTCATGTGTATTGTATGCTTATTTGGGGGTGATCTAGTATTCATTGGTTTTCATGTCTTAACAGGTGGTGATCAGTGGTCACTGCTTTAGTCCACAGCTCTAGTATAATCAGGGTATTCAGTTTATTAGGGATGGCATTAGTGTATGGTCCAGTCTACCTATCTATTCTACATTTTAAAGTAAAGAGTAGCCTATATTTTAATTATAAGTCAGTGGTCTGTCTGCTATATACCCTTTCTCTCTTGGTTACATTTGGTTACCTCTTGTACTGCAGGGTTGAGCAATGTGGAGACAACACCTATCAACATAACCGGCCATGTTGGGGGTGAAGTGTCTTTCACCTGCTCAAACTGGGATGTCTACGAATTCACCTCTACTGAGAGTAAAAATAAGTACTTCTGTAAATGTCCATGCATTGCAAATAAAGACAAGATCAAGGCAGAATCTGGACAAACTAAAGTAAGCGATAGAATAACCTTGAAGAACACAGGACAAAACTTATCTGTATCCATCACTAAACTCAACAAGTCAGACTCTGGCCCATACATATGTGGACTGCAGAGAAGTGTCCTTGGTGATAAACGTCTACAAGTACAACTTTATGTTAAAGATGGTAAGTCTTCAACTACTGTGTTTCAATTATGAACTGTACGTCATGTTACTATTAATATTGCCTTTGTACTGTATAGGCTCCATATCGTGAAAGGGCTATGCACATTATTGATGTGTCAAAAAGAATATTAGAAGTGCTTAGATGTGAATATAACTTGATAAAATGTATCCGTTTCTATTGTATTTGTTCCAGCTCCTGTTACATCAACAACAACAGCTAAGATGGCCATATCCACAACAACCGTGCTTCATGAATCCTCTCCCTCCTCGTCTTTAGTGGCTGGTATGTTGTCTGTTTACTCACATCCTTTGTATGCAGTGTGTCCTGTAATAGTCATACAGCAGAGAGTCAAGAGAGTCAGTTTATTATTGGCTTTTTCAATTTGATTAATTCATTAGTCTTTTTTTTATTATGAACAATGTAGCCTACACCTACTGAATAGTGGATTAAGCAGAATGATTGTCAGAAGCTCATTCACATCAACTCCCCAGCCTTTCAATAGCAGAGCATTCATTTACCAGTCCTGGGGACACCACATCTACAACTGAATGTAGGCACTTAATCCAGAGGGATTTAAAGTAAGCAAGGAAAAACACAAGGTACATCAAATGCATAGAAATAGTAATCTAGGATCATAGGTAAACCAAGAACCTATCATCAGTCTAAACAGAATAATATAATTAAACGCAAGGGACATCAGTTGGAACGTTTACAACACAATGGTGTAGAATCTGCGCCAATTGAAGTGTAATCTTCACTATGAACACCATCTACAGTGTTCATTCCACCACAAGTCCTACATGGTGTTGTAATCATGTTTTCAATCTTTTAGACAGTGATGGGGTTTATTTAGAGACCATGACCTACTAACGATGTGCAGTTTAAGAGGAAACTGTCGTCAATGTGGTGGTTGATGATGGACGTAGATTACAATGATACTGATCTTTATTTTAGAGCATCAGTTAGTCATAGTATTGACTCAGAATGTATTTCATTCGTTTTAGGAGTTGCTTCATGTTCAACTACAACTGTAACTCTATTGTCACATGTCAGTTTACACCAGGCACAAAGGAGTTTGTGACATTATTTTGTTTAACTGCAGTTACATAAATAGAAATAAAATATGTATATATATATATATATTTTAAACTAATCAAACATGTATGTTATGATACTCATTTGAGTTGTGTTTTTAATTCCTAATTTAAAATTAATTATAATAATAATAATCAAATCAAAATGCATAAAATGTGTGACATGAAATGTATTGAGGATATGTTTGTGGGGGACGGCTGCAGTGGCTCAGGAGGTAGAGTGGCCATTTGGGAATGTGAAGGTTCCTGGTGTGATTCCAGGCTCCCCCTGGGAAGTGTCCTTGAGCAAGACACTGAACCCTCAACTACTCCTGCTAAGCAGGTTGCTATCTTGCATGGTTTCCTCCGCTAATGGGTGAATGTAACGCACATTGTGCTTTGATAAAGGTGCTATATAAATGCACCATGTATTAAACTTTGTATGTATGTCATGCTGTCTGCCAGACTCAGCTGATGTAACTCAATTATGTTCACTTATAGGTTGGCTTGTCGTTTTAGCTGTTGCACTAGCAGCGACAGTGGTGGCTCTGCTGATGATTTACATAAAGAGAACCAGAAAACCACAAGGTGACACACACACACACACACACACACACACACACACACACACACACACACGTGTATATGTGTATGTGTATATGTATATGTATATATATAATATTGTCGCTGTCCAGGAGCAACCAGCTAACTCCATTTTCAGCTTTTTTTTTCCATAAATCAACACTATTGAACACCCTTTACAGTACATCTGTGTTAAAAAAAAGTTTTTAAGTATTAAAAAGCGCCTCTGACAAAACCTCCCAACTCTGACAAAACCTCCCAACATTGGATCCTCAAACTGTCACGCAACTCCCCCCTCTCCTCTCCTGCTGCTGTTTTACAGCTCAGAGCACAGCGCACTGCGCAGTGAGCGCACACAGACAGAGGAGCAGCACATAAACAAACGCCGTTTTTTTCCCCCCGTAGTCTGTTAACACTATGCAGTGTACCTGTTTATCAAACTTAGCACTGACGCTAATGTTATGAAAATAAGTAATTCTATTTCAAAAATCTATGAAGTGTTTAATGAGGAGAGCATTGTGACAAGAAAGGAGTTCATAGCTTTTCTGTCACGCAAGTTCTACTGAAACTCCAACTCTGTGAACCCCTCTTTGCAGAGGTTATTGTAATATTGAAAGTCCTGTTTATTACTGTAGGCCTATATAATAAGTGTCATGAAGCATCAAGACATTAATTCACACGTTGTGATGCATTGTGCGCTTGGAGATCCATTGTTAGCTTTTGGGAATTTAGACCCATTTGAAACCTCTCCCTAAGCAGCGATTGGAGCTACTGTCTTGTCAGTTGTCCGGACTCCTAACTCCACTTAGGCTGGATTTCTGCTCGGACAAAACTCCTTACTCCACTTATGCTAGATTTGGGTAAAGTATTGATAATGACATATGCAAGTATCTGACAATATATAAAGTCACTAACTTTGATGAGGCAGTATTGCTTTGTTTTAAAAATATAAGGTTTCTTCATTTCCTGAAAAACATATTTTGTTTTTTCATTTCCTGAAAAATTAGCGTTTTGGATTTAGCTGGTTGATGGACAGCAACCAGCTAAATATATTTGCATATTATATATATTATATATAGATATATATTTGCATATGTTTTTTCCAGTGGTCACCCTCAGTGCCAGGATCCCCACTGAAGATGCAGATGGAGATGTGAGTATTATGATTCATCATTTTATTGCTCTGGTGTAACTTGCATGTGTTGTGTTGTTTTCACTGTAAATTGTTTTTTATTAAGTTTTTATCTAAAATGTGTTTTGATGATGTTCTTTCAAATCTCTTGCAAATGGCTGACATGGTCAATCTCAAGGTAACTTGCTGATTAAATGAAGGTTAAACCAAACTGACTGGTTCTAAACCTGACTGTTTCTGGTGGGTGTCCTCATTGCACTTGTGTTAAGGATTGCCCTGCTATTGTGATATTGGCATCACACAAGTTAATAGGTGTCCGAGCATAGAGGTCACAGGTAAACAATGCAGTGCACTTTCTGTAATTCATGAATTATTAAAAAAACACTTAAATAGCTAATAGCCAAATAGCTCAAGTGGGACCTTGGAGAGCTGCAGTGGCTTAATAATAGAGCAAATGTTTGGGAACAGGAAAGGTTCCCCGGTTTCTTGTGTCAAAGTGTCTTTGAGCAAGTCGCTGCTCGGGTGCTTTTCCATAGTTTCCCGCTGCTTCTATAGGTCCTAACCATCCTAATTAGATAATGCAGAGCATATATTCTGAATATATAATAATATCTTAACTTGAATTATAACTATGCAAATTTTATTTTTTTCTGTACATAGAGTAGCCAATGTTTTTTACCCCCTTTTTCTCCCAAATTTTGTCGTTATACTAATTGATTCCTCCCCACACACATTTCTCCTCCCGCCCAACACTCCCCGCTGACAGTTGCCTCCCCAGTCCGTGGGAGTACATGCAATGAGCAATTATCACCCTACCCGCCCAGCTTCCCTCCCCCGAACACTACAGGCCAACTGTGTTTTGCATAGATGCTCGACAAAGCCGTTCTGCATAGGCTGTTCTAATATGCTGACATCTTTAGCTATATATATGTAGCGAGGGAATCCACCATTCTGTTGAAGACCATAGCCTACTGTTTCCATCAGCATGTAGTGGTAATAGATTGGTCATCTCATCTGGTTTGATTGTGGTGTTACACTCTCTTCTTACTCTCTTATAGCTTCATACAAATGAAGAAATGAGAGGTGAAGACCAATCAACAGGGAGCCCCTCTTTCTCCATGTCTCATCATATCTACGAGACCATCGAGGTGCCTACTGTTGACCCAACCTCCAACATCTTTGCTAATGCTAATGAATACATCCACCAGGATCCTTCAGATTCCATGTACGATACTGCATTCCCCTCTGAAGAAGTCACTTTATGTGTTGATTTGCATCCAGGCCAAGATACTAAAATGTATACTGAAAGCTCTTCACTGTTGCCATCAGTCAATGTGATTCCTGATGATGATTTCTATTCAATGGCACAGCCACCTGAAGACCTTAAAGAAAATTCTGGACTCTAAAATCCCCATTGCTTAGTAAAGCCGTTGCCACAGAACAAGTATTGCTTTGCTAGTATTATTGACTATTGTCAATTGTCATTATCACATTTACCACTATATATATATATATATATATATATATATATATATATATATATATATATATATATATATATATATATATATATATATATATATATATATAGGTTAATGCAATATTATGTATTTTGCTTTGCTCTTCCGTTACATATGTCTCCACTGCCAACGTTAGTTTGAGCTTTTTCAACCCAAGAGGTTGTGGGCATTTCTTTGTGACTAAGAGGGAGGAAGCCATTGTTCATGTTACTCTATTGTTCATTTACAAAAGGAGAGATGCAACAGTCACTAGCCACTTAACCTTGCCCAGACTTAAGTAATACTGTATTAACTTTGCTTTTTGGAGTGTTTTTGGTGTCAACGCTGGTACATGTGTGGTCATTATGTAGCGGGCACTCCGGGCAGGCTAGCAGGCTGCTGTTGTCTGTGTTGTCAACCTTTTTAAAAGTCACACAAACTCTGGCTGTATGCTTCTGGAACCAGTTCGTACAAGAAATGTTCCATTTGACCATATCATAGTGTGTTATAGTCACCTTCTTAAACTAATGCCCTAAGTCATTTTTTAGGACAATTATATGTTTGCCTAAGTCAGCTCCTCATGACACTGGCCACCTCTGGTAAAATCTCCTAATTGAAAAGGATGCTGTTCCCTCCCCTTTTAGTATAATGGCCTATCTCCCTAGTGTGATTTGGGCCAAAATGAGCAATTCTTTTGGCCTATGTTTTTTTGACTTAGGCCAAAACGGGGTCATGCCTATGTTCCCTCAGCCCTATGTTCCCTCAGCCCTATGTTCCCTCAATCCCTAACAAATTTATTTTATCCAAATGAGTCCCTATGTTCCCTCAGCCCTATGTTCCCTCAACCCTATGTTCCCTCATCCCAAATTAGACCCTATGTTCCCTCAGCCCTATGTTCCCTCATCCCAAATCATACCCTATGTTCCCTCAGCCCTATGTTCCCTCATCCCAAATTAGACCCTATCTTCCCTCATCCCTATGTTCCTTCAGCGTCACATATGGCCCTTCCATAATGTGCTGTTGGGGTCACCTGTTGGGTTCCCCCGGGCTCCCCAAGGTATCCCCCAAAGGTATAAGACTATATATAGATATATTATTAGTAAGTTATAAGTTATAAGACTTCATAAAGTTTTCTTTACACCGATGATGATGGTGACCACAACATTAAATTGTGGATACGTGGTGCAGCTCCGACGGCCCGCTGCTCCGAAAGCCCACCAGTCCGACAGCCGTCCCTGGGCGCGGAGGTGGACCGACCGACCGGTCTGTCGGTCGGGTCAGGCCTCTACAGCCAGGGACCCCTGGGGACCCCCGGGGAGGCCTCGACGGACACCCGGCTCTCCAGGCGGTCCCGTGGACCCACTCTTAACACATCGGGTGCCAGCGTTTTTTCATAACAACTTACGTTGGGTGCCAGCATTCTCCCCATTGACTGCGCTTTACTGTTTAAATCTGTAGACTCCGCGATGAGCAAATCCACACGAAAAAAAGCATCGATTCATGTTGAGCCATGAGCCTGGCTACAGCCTGGAACCATAACATTACCCTTGCGAGTTACAACGGGGGGGGATCGCGCATCGCGCATGACCGGTTTTCCCCACAGGAAACAGATTCGGAGATATAGGCGTTTCAAAGTAGGAAATAGACAGGAAGCGGATGTGAATTTTTTATTTTTTTTCCGGTGAGCGATCTGGCACTTCCTTCGCAGGATTACAATGGGTGCTCCCAGAGCTGCTCTAGCCCCGCCCGCGCGGAGAAAAACGAAAACAAAAAAAAGACCATCCGAACCGCCACTATGTAAACACACGGTTCAGACCGTGTTTGGCACCCGATGTGTTAAGCACCCCTCAGCGGGCGTTAAGTGAAGTTACAGACCGTGGCCCAAGCACCGCGGGGACCTGGTGGTACAAACCAGAATAGTCGCCCCTGGGACTATTCTGAACTTAGCGCGTCGGGCCCGGCTCACCGGCCGGTCCCGCATACCCACGATTAAGCACCCCTCGGCGGGCGATAAGTCGGGGGGGGTCCCGCGGCCTACAGACCGCAGGTACCTGGTGGTACAAGGGGTGCCGCAATAGTTATCACGCCCATTAGCAGGGTCTTGTTTCCTCGCTGAAGATTGTCTTCTTTCCTCTATGGTCTGAGCTTTCTCTTGGCTATGGTTTCGCTAGGTAGCTGGTAGGGACAGTGGGAATCTCGTTCGATTAACTCGGGTGCAGCCACTGCTGAGTTGCGGGACAACCGCGGCGCCGGGCACAACCCACATAGATACGTAGCTGCTCGCAGGTTCATGTCAAGTTCCCCCGCCCCCAACCCCATCAAGGTAACTTGCCTTGTGGGTCCTCAATCGGGAACTGCGTGCGCCAACTATGTTGTCTACACCCATATCAGTTACTGTCCTGGCGTGGTCACTTGGCAGTGACTGCACGCCCAACTCAGACGAGTCTGCAGCGCCCTTTAAGACAAGCATATGCTACTGGCAGGATCAACCAGGTAGGCCTCCTGTTCCGCCACAGAGACAGCGCGCCCAGGTGAGGCGCGCACCGTGGGGTTGCCGGTCCGTGGAGACTGCCAAGGCCCCCCGTGAGAGGGGCGGCGGGAGCTCCCGGCGGCCAAGCTCCCCACGGCCAAGCTCCACAGGTACGTTCTAGAGCGAGTGGGCGTCCCGACCGGGGGACTTTTTCACAGGAGGGAGGCAGGGACGAGCGGGACGCCTCCTGGGCCACGGGGAGGGGACAGGGAGGTACGACGCGGAGATCCACAGACGGAGCCTCACGTCGGGTGAGGCTCCGTCGCCCTAGCTATCCTATGGCACCAGTCGGCCAGTTGTCAGTTGTCCGTAGCTTCCCCCTCTCCACCAGGGGAGAGCCAGGGCGACCTGAGGCTGCAACACTTCAGGCTGCAACCTCCAGGATCCATGGCCCTGCGAGGCACGGGGACGCCCCCGAATATGGTGCACCATGTCCGGCCATGGTCTCTAGCTACCCTATGGCACAAGTGGCCACTTTCCCCCAATGCGAAATTTCACGCATGGGAGAGGCAGCGAGCCCTAAAGCTCCTGAGCCTTCCTGAGCTTTCTTCGGGTTTTTCGGCCACCGTTTGCCCGGGCAGCCACCCAGGGGCCCGGGGGAGGGGGGGGGGGGGGTACCGACACGTGCGAACCCCCGGCCCGGATCCAACGAGCCCTCCGCCGGCCCCGAGCGGCCCACGGACCGGGAGGTACGGGCCGTTTTAGCCCGAAAAAGCGCAGATCGACAAGCCGAAAAAAGTTGGAATTTTAGGCCGGGGGTCCTCGGGGACCTCTGGAGCCCATGCGGACACTTAGAAAAAAAATCAATTTTTTTCAAAGAACCATGATTTTGGGGGTCTTCGCCGCCCCGTCGCTACCCCAGGAACTGGAAGGTGCCTCTTCCTGGGCATGATCCCTAGCTATCTTATGGCACGAGTCGGCCCTTCTCCCTGGCTTCCCCCTTCCAGCAGGGGAGAGGCCAGGAGCCCTGGGCCTCCCGGCAGACTGCCGGGTTCACACTCGGTTGCTCTACCCGCTCCGGGAGCCACCGTCCCTGGGCGCGGAGGTGGGCCGGGGAGTAGTGATGAGCGGGTCGGGTTTTTTCATGACCCGCCCCGCCCCGCCCCGCCCCGCGACGGAACCCAACCCGCCTCAACCCGCCCCGCGAACCCATATATAAATCTATGGCTCAACCCGCCCCGCGACCCGCGATGTTTTTTTAATTCTGTAAAATCATGGTTAGAAAATAATCCCCAAGTGTATTCAAACTGTTTTATTGTTATTATTCTTATTCTTATTAGGAATAAAGACAAAACAAGAGCATGTGATCATTTTATTTTTTTTTTGCGTGTGAGAGCGGCTGACCCGCTCACCCACAGCCCGCATAATTGCCTCTGAAATTCTGACTCGACCCACCCGCGGGTTGACCCGCGGGTCCCGCGGGTTACGGGTCGACCCGCTCATCACTACCGGGGACCATGGACTGGGGAGGGTGCCGCCTTGTGGACACGGCCGGTATTGCGCCCCGCGGCCACCACAGGCCTATCCAGGCTTGTGGATCTGCTCTTTTTCCACGGCAGGACTTTGTCCCTTTTCCAGACCCACGACCGGGGACCCCCGGGGGTCCGCGCCGGCCGCCCTTACCCGCCTCGGGAGCCACCGTCTCTGGGCATGGAGGTGGACCGGGGACCCCCGGGGGTCCCTGGCTCCATGTGGACACTTAGCCCCATCGCTTCCCCCAGGAAGGTGCCTCTTTCTGGGCAAGGTCCCTACCTATCCGATGGCACCAGTCGGCCCTTCTCCCTGGCTTCCCCCTTCACACAGGGGAAGGGCCAGGGAGCCCAGTGCCTCCCGGCATAGTGCCGGGTTCACACTCGCCCGCTCTACCCGCCCCGGGAGACACCGTCCCGGGCACTGAGGTGGTCCATGGACTCCTGGGGCTGACGGCGCCACCTGACGGCGCCACCTGTGGCCGCCGGTGGTATTGCGCCCCACGACAACAGGCTTTTACAGGCTTTTACAAGCTTGTGGATCTGCTCTTTTTCCACCCTTTTTGAGCCCGGATTTCGGCTTTCGGACCCGCGGGGCGTCGGAGCCGTGCCACGTAACCTTAAATTGTACGTGTTGAAAGCATGTTCTGGGGGTACGTATACGTGTACATTATGTCACAAGGAAAACTTGACCATGATGACCATGACCATGACTGACCATGATGCTGACCATGCTACTGACCATGATACTGACCATGATGCTGACCATGATGCTTGGGCAACATGATTGGTCAAACTTAATTGCTTTGACCTGCTCAGCTAAGACACATTAAACTATATGTATAGTTTCTCTCATCAATTCAAATTCAGACAGCTGTGAAACTGACTGATGTTAAATTATATTGATAATTTCTCATCAATTCAAATTCAAACAGCTTTGAAACCTATAGGTACCTATAACAACAGCTGCAAAGAATTACTGATCATTGCAGTGAACTATTGAACTTTTATCACAGCTAATAAAGTAAAATATTAATAATAATAATAATGATACATGTCTATACTAATATCGAGCTTTTGTAGATATCCAAAACAACTATATCACAAAAAATGAGTTTAAAGGTATGATAAGCTATGTAAAACTTAGCTTATTATAAAAATAAAAAAAAATAGAGGGGGATTTAAATGAGTACAAACAAAGTTCTGATATACAGACATGAACATTATACAGTCAAATGAATACGGGTTGGACATATATGGCTGGGGGTCCTCCCCCAGAAACTTTTTAACACAGTAGATACTGTATTAAAAAGGGAGTTTAATACTTTTATCAGTCATAGGAAAATTATGGGTAAATTATTTTATTTTATCCATTACAACCCTAAACTTATAGAAATCGTTTTGATGACTGAAGCAAATAACCACTCCTGATATTGACATAATTCTGACATGATACTGACCACCATGATACTGACCATGATACTGACATGATACTGACATGATACTGACCATGATACTGACATGATACTGACATGATACTGACCATGATACTGACATGATACTGACAGACAGACAGACAGACAGACAGACAGACAGACAAGACAAAACATTAGAATATTACATGGGCTGATGGAACATAAGGCTGAAGGAACATAGGGCTGAGGGAACATAGGGCTGAGGGAACATAGGGTCTATTTTGGGATGAGGGAACATAGGGCTGAGGGAACATAGGGTCTAATTTGGGATGAGGGACCATAGGGCTGAGGGAACATAGGGATGAGGGAACATAGGGCTGAGGGAACATAGGGCTGAGGGAACATAGGGTTGAGGGAACTTGAGTACGCTCCCGCGAAAACAATGGCCTAAGTCTGGAGTAAAGCAGTATATTATTTGGCCTAAGTCAGGTTTAATCCTATTTAAACCTATTTAAATATCTTATGTTACATAACTGACAGACAGTGTTATTTTTATGTCATAGTTTATGTCAATGGTCATAATTTGTTATAAACGTTATGGGTGAAATGATTAAAAAATATCATATAGTTTTGTTTTGGATCAGTTTTTTATTTGTTCTGAAAAACAAAAAAAATAAGTAGGCCATTAGTTTAAGAAGGTGACGTTATGACCCTTGGGTCATATGTATTTCCCTGTGTGGTGCTTGCCTGTGGATGTATTTTCCTCTCATTGGTATGGGGGATTGAATGATTGAGAACCAGCTGGTGTGTAGATAGAGAGATAGATAACATTATTTATCTTGCGGGGGAAATTCAGTCGCCCAGAGGTTACAGAGTTACAGGTAAAGAGTAAGGAAAATAAAAAGTACTGTCGTGTACAGCAATACGAGGCAAAAAGAAAAAACAAGAAGCATCAACAATACAGAGCAACGTTATACAGAAGTAAACACCTCTACAACTGGTGACTGATGGTTGAGTGTGAGTGGTTAACTACTAGGTGGAACTAGCTTCTGATTGGCTCCTGTGACGATGGGCTCAACTACATCACCAGCTCTCTGATGTTTTCCTCCTGACCAGCTTTCAACCACACTGTGTTTGCCAGTGTTTTAGCTTTTGCCAGTGTTAATGTGGGTTAGTGTACAGATCTTGTTTTTTGCATCAGTTAGTTCCCTGTTTTTATTTTGTTTATATTAGAGATACATGTATGTTTGTTTTCTGTTTGGTAAAGGTAAGCATATAGGATTTAGTTTGGGCCCACCCTGAGGCAATTTACTCATGTCTTTTACAATTGATTGCAATTCATAAACATACACGCACACACACGAACGCCAACCCGATCGCCAGAGGAAACGTTCTCATAGAACGTTTTTCAACGTTTCTCAAAATCCGTGGAAAACCACAAATTCCGTGCATAGCCGCCTCGCATCTCCCCCATTGTGACTAAACCATTTCGGAGGCGCGCAGTCTCAAGGGAATTGTCGCCGTGTGAAGGACCACCGAGCGAGCTAAAGCGAGCGAGTTGCCGTCCTGAACAGAGACGTGCAGAGAGATTTGGAGAAGCAGGGGCTGGAATTTCAAAAGGGCACATGCACGGACACATGCACGCGCGCGCAGCGCGCGTGCATGTGTCCGTGCATGTGCCCTTTTTTGCATGTGTCCCCCCTCTGCGCGCGCGCACGCGCTTGAAATTTTGTGGATATTCGTTGGATTCGGGTACTTTTTTACCCGTTTTTTGTTACTTTATTTCGGTTTTAGGGTTAGGGGTAGGGTTAGGTTAGGGTTATAGATATATAATGATTTAAAAAAAAAAAAAAACTTTTTTAAATATTTTTTTTTATTGGTGGCTTTGGATAAAACATTGGTGGCTATAGCCACCGAAGCCCCCGCCTAACGACGCCACTTATTCTTCTGTATAATGAGTACTTTTACTTAAGTAAAGAAATTGAGTAGGCCTACTTTTCCCACCACTGCTGCTGAGAGAGAGAGAGAGAGAGAGAGAGAGAGAGAGAGAGAGAGAGAGAGAGAGAGAGAGGGAGAGAGAGATATAGGCTCCTGCTTGACAAGCAATTTCAAATTAACAGCTATATATATATATTTTTTGTCCATACATACCTAATCTGTCTCAAACAATTGGTCCGTGTTCTGCGTGCATTCACTGTGTTCAGTTGTGCCCTCAGTTAGGTTTCGATTGTGTATAATATACTATTTTTCTACTTATACAAAAAATAGCCGATCTACAAGCTCACAATGCCTGGCGTTGCGACGCGTTGTGAGCTTGTAAATCAACTATAATTCTGCGCGAGCACTGCATGGCACGGGGCTCAATTAAGTAAGCTTTACTGCAGGTGCGAGGCCAACGGGCGCACGCAGGGGTTTCTACAGTAAAGACGCAGGGGTTTCTACAGTAAAAAAAGTGCCCCAAGGGCACTTTTTACCGACAGACAAAAGGGCAGGGGCTCAAGCCCCCTTTGATGTCTATGTGTGCACGTGCATGGTCCTGAACATTGCGACATTCCCTTGAGCCTACTCAGCGCTGTTTGAGTTACGTACCGATAGGCACAGAATCGTACATTTTGTTGTGGGGACTGCTCTACTTCCTGGTTTTTCCGGGTTGCGACTGGTTACGCCCACCGTGGGACTCCCCGTACATATGCACGGAATTTGGGGGTTTCTAGGCGACTATGCACGGAATGACGTGCACAAATCCGTGCAATGTATACTAATTCTCTGGCGATCAGGCTGCGAACGCACGCACGCACACACACACACCCTCTGGCCTCTATATACATAATCACATAACAAGCACTTGTAATTGAACCATGGCAAGAAATCAATCAATATAATTCAGTTCAGTCCATCTTTATTTGTGGAGCACATTTCATAGAAAAGACATGTTTAGTCAAACTCATGAATATTGCAACATTGTGCATCATTTAAAAAAGAATCCTGATCCATTAACACGTGTCTGCCTCACTTGACTACCACACTACTGTACATCCATTTCACCAGCAGAGGCAAATCATGTGCACTTAGTTGAAGTCTACTTGTGTAATGTTTTCAATTCTTTTTAATTTTCACTGGTATATTTTCACAATAATTGTTATACTGATAATCGGCTGGTTGTTTAGAGCCGGACTCAAGAACCACTTTGAAGGCCTAGCTGGGTTGTAAGGCCAGCTAGCCACTGAATATGCAATCCGTGATTAACTGGGTTGTAAGGCCAGCCAATCTCCTGGTACTCTGGAGAGAGTTAAGATGATCTTCGAGCGTCGCTGAGGACACTCCCTTAACCAGGGCATCCAGCTACCCTTATACTGCTGGCTGTGCCCTTGATGTCACCACGGTGATGTCAGAGAGTGTCAGACATCTCCATACATGGAGCTGCCCATGTCAGTAATTCCCAAGTATGGGACCATGACGTCGGTCCTGGACGTGACGGCCATCTCCATATATGGAGTCTCGGAGAAGGGTTCGCTGATGTCAGACCCCGTATCTATCGCACGTCTTGGGTCTCTATGACGACTTCGTAGGTCGATCGTCTCCATTTATGGGAATATCCATATATAGGCCAGTGCTGGCAAATATGCCCTAAACGTTCGCAACAATAATATTCCACATAAATACATTTTTGATAACTTTGCATGTGTCTGCCCTCCAAAATGAGGCATTGGTAATGTACCGTGTCATTATTTATGTACCTGGGGACTTTGTTGTAGCTTTACAAAACAATCTCAGAACTAGGATCCTGCAGCATTTCCAACAGAAAACGGAGCTATGAGAGGTTTCATTGATTTAATACTTTATGAACAGTTTGCAGATTGTACAGAAGTACGGTTTACAAAGATTGTTAAAAGGATAACACAAAAAGCGTAGGGGCTTGTTTCCATTGTGGTCCTGTGTATTCAATTAATTAAGAATGTAATTCAATTCATTAAGCATGTAATTCAATTTATGAAGAATTGCAAGTGTTGCCAAAAACACTACTAAAGTAGATGTTTCACAGTGTGACTTCATTAGTCACTATTGTGATGATGGATTTGAGGAATGGGAATTTTATTGACAAGGATTTTCTTTGAGATTGTTAGGTAGCTGTGCCAATGAATAAAAATCATCAGGAATCCCATTGACTGGTTGGGACATTTGAGTATATACTGTAGTATTTTGGTTTGGATGCAAATCACTGAAAGCAGCACTGCTTACTTCAGGGGGGAGTACATTATCGTAAGTCAAATCTGAAGGATCCTGGTGGGTGTAATCGTTACTATTAGCATAGATGCTGGAGGTTGGGTCAACCCTGTTGGTCTCGTTGAACTTGACGGTGGTGTAGGCAGGAGACATGGTGAGACAGGGGGTCCCTGTTGATTGGTCTTCACCTCTTGTTTCTTCATTTGTATGTGTCTATAATAGGAGGAAGGAGTGCATCATAGACAAATAAAAGCTTTAAAAATGTAAAAGAAAGACTAAGATAAACCATCAATTCAGCATCAATTCTGTTAAAGAAAAAATACATACAGATGTGCCACTTCAAAACTTCACATGTCCTGCCATCGCCAAGACAGTAAATTTTCAGGGGATTCCCAGGGCAATAAGAGGGACAAAGAAGGGCATTTAAAATGCTGAATTATTTTGATGATCACTGCTTTTATGATGCTAATTAATTTGAGCAACTGGTCAAATCACCTTTCGCCTCATAATGAGTCTGACACCTTATTCAACACACATTCTTTTGTTCTCATGTATATGGATGTCTGTTGAAGGGAAAAACGGGGGTGTGTAGTGACAACTTCTTTTCAGGGGCAAAACAGTGCATTTTAAGGGCAGAAAAGGGAGGAAAAAAATGCATTTTCAGGGGACTTTCAGGGAAAGAACAGTAACGTGTGAAGTTTTGAAGTGGCACATCTGTATTAGTCCTAATTCACATGTTAGGACAATACCAGTCACCAAAAGCAGGGATGTGTGTTTGTAATGAGTCTAACTAATGGTTAAAATGGAGTTTGAAGTTGAATGGGCTCATAAAGGAGGGGGTGTATCTGATACAATGAATATCAAATATCTAAATATTGAATCAAGCAACTTTTGGGAACTGTCTGGGTTGCACACAAAAGCCATTGGTAGATGTAAAATGAACCCAGTGTGTTTTAAAGTGAAATACCCCTTTAACCTTCATTTAAGCAGGAAGTCACCTTGAGATTAGTCTCAAGACATACATGTTGGCTCCCACAATATTAAAATGTTTTCGCCTAACGGTCTTTACAAAGTGTGATCAGATAAAAAAAAAAACATTTGCAGGACAACAGAAATGTTTTTGCGGGACAGTGCGGAATATGGGGGGAGGGGAAGGATGTCAGACAGATTAACTGTATTTCGGAATCTCTGAAAATGAGTAGCACGTAAAGCGGATGTCATGTAATTTGCCCACTTCCGTTTTGTCTGTGCAGTACGTAACGATCATAACTAAAACTGTAAACCAAATTAGTCAAAGCCTATAGCTATAGCTGCTATTTTCAAAGATATTTTTTGTGTTATCTTTTTAGCCTAAGTGTTCTACTGTAAAGTATTCAATCGATCGATCAATCGATCAATCAATCAATCAATCAAACCAAGACAGCATCAAGCACAAACACATTGAAGACAAAACAATATAAAAAAAAACTATGTACAGTGAAGCAACACAACAACACACATGTTACACCAGAACATAGAACAATGGAGAATCTTAATAAAACTCAAACATAACACTCACCTCACCAACATCTTCAGTGATGTTCCCGGCACTGAGGACGGTTACTGGAAAATAGAAAGAAAGTAGAAGTCTGGGCTATACATGAGGCATATACAGGCTATACTTGTCACTTTGTGTGTGTGTGTGTGTGTGTGTGTGTGTGTGTGTGTGTGTGTGTGTGTGTGTGTGTGTGTGTGTGTGTGTGTGTGTGTGTGTGTGTGTGTGTGTGTAAACACAGGGTGCGTGTGGCGCGTCTAGTGCAGTAGCGTAGTAGTAGTATAGGCCCACTGTCATGTGGACACGCCCTGACGCCCGTCAACCCCTGCCCCAATTATGGGTAAATAGCCCCGCTGCCTTGTGGGTAAGCCTATTTAGGCAAAGGCTAAGGGAGCACACCCTGACAGAAAAGCAATGCGCTAGCGCTGCGCAATAGGCGGGTCTTACAAAAAACATGGACCCAGCAGCCTCCTGCAGCCAGGATGGGGGACTGGTCGTCATGGGTCACCCACGCCACCGGGCTTACCTCATCGTGGTGAAGATAGTGCTACTGGAAAGTGCGCACCCCCTATGGCACTTAAAAACTTCCTTGCGCAGGTATCCACCTCTGACCATGGTGAAGTACCTGGACCTTACAGCGTGTTGAAGTCTGGCGGAAATGGGGTTCTGGCGACGGGAGCAGTTACGAATTAACTGGAAGCTCTTAGCTAAGAACCCTGCACGGCAGCAGCACAGGGTATAGGTCGCTAACAGCTCGGACTGAGTGGAAGCTGTTTTCGGCAGACCCCTGTGCGCTTGAGCAGCCCTATTTAGGGGCCACACTGCTCACCCCAATTGGGGAAGGGCCTAGAAAAGGTGGCCTAAAAATTGCCCACTCAACCTCGCCTGGATATGATACCGCACCTATCGGGCCATTCCATTAACGCGGTCGAAATACAAATAAAAATAACGGACAGAAATCACGGAAATCATGCAACTTAAAACTGGCAACATGGAATGTAAGGACTCTCCTGGACTCGTATGGCAGCTCTGACAGACCTCATAGGAGAACAGCAATGGTTGCTGCTGAGCTGAGTCGCTACAACATCGACATTGCTGCTCTGAGTGAGACCAGAATCCTGGATGAAGGCTCTCTAAGGGCCGTTTCAGACTATGGTTTCGGGTGCGCACCCTGGGCCACTTGGCTGATGTTGTGGTAGTGTGAACGTTGCGTATCGTTCCCCGAAACGGATCCCCGTTCCGTTCCCGAAACCACCTCCGGAGGCAGTCTCGGATCCGAATCATGCGTCCTCGGAGACGGTACGCTGCAGTGTGAAAGCAAGCGTACTGTTTGACGGAAGTGGCCCGCTATTTGGAATAGGTGACGGTATATAAACTCGCCAAAAACAGTCAACAAAAAGACGTCGCAGATCAATCCACAGGGGTTCAACCATGGCCGGATCCCGCGGTTTAATTTCATCATTAAATTATAAAATGAACCCGCGGGATGATGCGCTAAAACCCGCAATATTTATATATAAAACATTTTTATTTATTTATATAAAACATTACATACAGAAATAGAATGAGAGCGCGAGATAGAAAGAGAGGCCGTGTCATGGCCATATAATGACAGCAACAATATATATATATATATATATATATATATATATATATATATATATATATATATATATATATATATATATATAATAGTATATCTTGTGGATATCTTGTGGAGTTTCAGCTACTATGCATCCCAGAAATATATAGCTTATAAGGCTTTGTAATTTGAAATTTGTAAGTAAATATAACTCATTTAGATGTAGGCCTACGTAGGTTTATGGTTTCCCATGGACTATAGCCGTTTCACTCATGATGCAATTTCTCTTTCATAACAGATGCATACATGTGCCAGATAATCCCCACACAAAGAGAGTAAAAAAAGAGAAGACGTTACTTTATTTAGTAAGACATGAGAAACAGTACATGGAAGTACAATTCACAATACAAGGTTTCAGTCATTCAGTCCGACTTCACTGTATAGGCTAGTTGCCTTTTCATAAATTATATATTTTTGTACTTAAGCTGTCGTGAAAGTTTATAATATTTAGAGAAATGTAAGGTTTCAAATACAAAAGTAGTAGTTGTTGTGAAGGTTAGTAAACTGGACATTTAGACTGAATGTTTCCTGTATCCTCATCTTGCGCAAATGCACACACGTGTTTCACCAGGTTTTATTTGTGTTGTTTCTCATAAGCGTGCATCCGTTGTCTGTCAACAACACGCGCGCCAACAACACAGCAGTCTGTGCCTTGACTTCTGTGCGCTCGCTGTGCGCTCAGTGCGCTCCTGACTCTCTCCAGAAGGCCGTTCGCCTCCCCAGCGGCAACCCTATATTTATGCGCGACCAGCACAAACATTGTCGCATAGTTGATGACGTCTGTGTCCACTGGCGAAGCACTATGTGCGTTCCGCCACCTATAGGATCGGGGGTATATATGCAAGCGTATTCGGGCGCGTTAGAGACTTGGCCAGTGTGAATGCTGGCCAGCCAAGCGCACTCGGAAACGGAGCGGTCTGGAGTGCGCACCCGAAACCATAGTCTGAAACCGCTATCAAGGGCCGTTCAAAGTCCCTAGATGGGTCTTTAACGTGCGTCAGGGGGTGAGGGATGTCTTGTGTTCTTTATGGACACATGCAAGGTCGCTGACGTTAAATCCGTAGAAATTATGACGTTGAGGCGTCGTACACCTATTAATTCACTAGATGGCAGTTGCGAGCCTTTAAATGTTGCGGAAAGTGTTGCCATGTCCGCTTATTATAAGCGACTTTGGGCTTATTTTTCTGTAAAGTTGCTTGTAAACAAACTTTGGTGGTTGCGGTTTTATTTGGGCTTGTTTCTAAAGTGTAACTTTGCTTATTTGGGCCAATTATTATTTAAACCAGTGATTCTCAAACATATATTGCAGATCTGCTATTTTCATGTGATGTGGCCTAGTCGATTCTTTTGGGCTTGTTTTCATAGACCTGGTTGCTTATTTCTCTCACAAAACCTGGCAACAGCGCAGCTAAACAACGTGAAGCTACCATTGTAGCATCTAGCCAAAACAACGCAATGAAAGACACAAACTAGTCCACAAACTAGACAAAAACAATGGTTGTCTACAAAACGTGAGTCTCGACCCCTACTGCACTGTGCAGCACTGTGTGCTATATTATTTGTGTGTGTGTGTTTAACTTTAGGGAATGCTGGGTTCATTTTGTCACAGACCGTGGATCGACGGGTCTAAGTAATTAAGTAGGCTACATTTACTCAAGTAGGCTACTTCCACCAACGTGGGTCTTTTTTTGGAGAAAGAGGGCCCGAGAAAAACTTTTTTTCCTTATACTGCCAACAGGCACCAGTGGTACTACAGGCAACGTAGTGATCGTACACGTCGGCCTGACGGGAATTTTGATCGCACGAAAGGAAATCCTGGAGCCGCAGGTGACGGAGGGGGAGACAACACCAACAACGTAAGGAGCGCCGGCGCTCGTTACGTATCCTTACGTCCGACTATAAATGATACTTAACAGAGAAAGGGATGGGCTACACGTTATTCTGGAAAGGTTACCCGTCAGGAGGAAAACATCTGCATGGTGTAGGACTAGCCATCAAAAACACTCTACTACCAAGACTCACTGAAACACCTGTTGGCATTAGTGAGAGACTAATGACCCTCCGTATACCCCTGGTTAAGAACCGCTTCGCCACACTTCTCAGTGCATATGCACCGACCCTGCCATCCGAGAGTGAGGCCAAGGACTCTTTCTACCAGTCACTGGACGAGGCTCTTCGCTGGATCCCCAAGAATGACAAGATTTTCTTGCTTGGGGATTTTAACGCCAGAGTGGGACAAAACAGCAGTATATGGAGTGGAGTGCTTGGCAGGCATGGAGTTGGCCAGGTTAATGCAAATGGGTTGAGATTACTCACTCTCTGCTCTGAGCATAACCTGACCATAACCAACACTATCTTCCAGCAGAAGACTAAATACAAGACTTCATGGATGCACCCTCGTTCCAAACACTGGCACCTGATAGACTATGTCATTGTGAGGAGTAGTGACATCAGGGACATTCACATCACCCGTGCCATGAGAGGTGCAGAATGCTGGACAGATCACCGTCTGATCATGGCCAAGGTCCACATGCAAGTGCACCCCCCATTGCGGCTGCAAGGACCCAGAAGGAGGCGACTACATTGCACCCGCCTGGAAAACCCTGATGCAAGGAATGAATTTCGTTGCTCCCTGGCTGAGAAACTAGGGGGGATGGAGTTGTCCTTGAGTTCATCTGAGAACACCATGGACCAGAAGTGGAACTCTATCAGCTCGGCTCTCTATGAGGCAGCAGCCCAAACAATCGGCTATAAGAGCAAGAACCACCAAGACTGGTTTGATGAAAACTCGGAAACCATCCATGACTTGCTGAAGGACATGCACAGAGCACATCGGGCAACGTTAAAGAATGAGTGGTGGTCTAAAAAGGCACACGAAATCCAGTCTTTTGACGATAAAAATGACATGCACAACTTTTACAATGCTGTCAAGAAGATCTACGGCCCAATAAGCCGCTGTATCACTCCCCTGAAAACAGCAGACGCCTGACAGTCCTGAAGGACCAGCATAGCATTCTGCTGAGATGGGCTGAACATTTTGGTACCCTGCTTAATCAGGACTCTGATGCAGACCCCACCGTTCTTGACGACCTATCTACACTTCCTCCTATGCACAATCTAGACCAGCCCCCAACCTTCCTGGAGGTCCTATCAGCTATCCGTTCCCTTAAAAACAACAAGTCCCCTGGTAATGACAATATCCCTGCTGAGCTGTTGAAACAAGGAGGCTGCCTCTGTACAAGAGCATTACACAAGTACATCACCAAGGTCTGGGATGATGAGAAAGTCCCACAACAATGGAGAGATGCCAATGTTGTCACCATTTACAAGAACAAGGGTGACAAGGCTGTCTGTGGCAACAGCAGGGGTATTTCGCTCCTTGCTGTAGCTGGTAAGGTCCTGGCAAAGGTTATTAAAAACTGATTAAAAACACCACCGAGTCTATACTGCCTGAATCACAATGTGGATTTAGGAAGAGCAGGAGCACGGTGGACATGATTTTCACAGCTCGACAGCTGCAGGAAAAGTGCAGAGAACAACATCAGGACCTGTTCATGGCCTTTGTCGATCTCTCCAAAGCCTTCGACACTGTCCAGAGAGAACTTTTATGGGAAGTCCTTATCAGGTTCGGCTGCCCCAAAAAGTTTGTCAACATCCTCCGCCAATTCCATGATGGAATGACTGCTCGGGTGACTATAGGAGGACAAGAGTCTTCCCCCTTCCCTGTACATACAGGGGTAAGGCAGGGGTGTGTATTAGCACCAGTACTTTTTAACATCTTTCTGCTATGTGTCACCCAGCTTCTCCACAAGGAGCTTGAGGACAGTAGCGGTGTGGCAGTGGACTTTCGTCTAGATGGCAACCTCTTCAACATAAGGAGGCTCCAGGCAACCACCAAACTGCAAAGGGAGAGAGTCATTGAGCTACAGTATGCAGACGACTGTGCTCTTGTATCTCACAGTCCACAAGACCGCCAGTCTGTTCTTACTGCTGTGGTGAGAGCGTACAGCAGGATGGGACTGACCGTCAACACCATCAAGACGGAAGTAGTTTGCCAGTGGAGTGCCAACATCCCATCTACACCACCTACTGTACCTTCACTGCTGCTGGTAAACAACTGTCTGTTGTACCATCCTTCAGATACCTGGGGAGCATTCTCTCTGAAGACAACACCATCGACAATGAGGTCCAAAACAGGATAAAGCAGGCATCAGCTGCTTTTGGGAGACTCCGGCGTCGGGTCTTTCAAAACAAGAACCTCCATCTACGCACAAAGGTCTGTGTCTACCAAGCCATCTGCATCACTACCCTCCTTTACAGCTGCGAAGCCTGGGTAACTTACAGCCGCCACATCAGGGCCCTAGAGCAGTTCCACATACGCTGCCTTCAGCGCATCCTGGGAATTACTTGGCGCGATCGTGTGCCTCACTCTGAAGTACTCTCGAAGACCAACTGCAGGAGTATTGAGGCCACAATTACTCAGCACCAGCTACGATGGCTGGGCCATGTAGTAAGGATGCCCTCAAACCGCCTGCCTCGCAGAGTGCTATATGGCCAGCTACACCATGGTCGACGCTCTGCTGGAGGGCAGAAGAAGCGCTATAAAGACCAGCTGAAGACTGCGTTAAAGAAATGTAAAATCAGACCTGAGGCCCTGGAGGATGTTGCTGCTGACCGTAACACCTGGCGTCAACTGTGCCGGGATGGGACCCAAACGCTGGAGGAGGAAAGGACAGCCAGGAGACAGGAGAGGAGACTCAGGAGGAACACACCTACAGTTGCCGTTGCTACTACCACCACCACATACACTTGTCCTACCTGTAATAGGATTTGTGGGTCCAGGATAGGGCTATTCAGCCACCAAAGAAGTCACCGATGGACGTCATCATCGGATTCAATGGACAACCATAAGCAAGTGTGTGTGTGTGTGTGTGTGTGTGTGTGTGTGTGTGTGTCACACCTTGTGTTTTTTTGTCACTTTTTATGTAGAACATCAGCACTGCCACCACTGTCACTGCCACAGCCAAGCTGACCAGCAAACCTAAAAGTGTACATACTTGAGTTACATTTGGTGGACAGTGGACACACATTGACAAACTGCATGACACGCATACAGTACATACATACTATACAGGTTTTTTGCTTAAGTAGAGCATAAATCTACGGAAAAACAAAAAAAGTTGAAATGTAAGGTGTCTGCCCGACAGCAATGTCTACAACGGTATGCTCCTACATTCTACAGTATATGCAATTGATAATATGTTGCACAATAATCTTATGAACACTGCATATTTGACCACTTGTATTTGATCACATGCATAGGCTACTGTTATATTGTATGCATATTTTCTTATGTACGGGTAACAGCAGTCGTGGTAGATTTGCACCAAATATTTTCACCCTTATTACATGGTGTAAACATGTGATGGTTGCAATATATTTGCAGTTGAAGTTTAACATACCACGAGCCAGAGTCAAAACCAAGACTATAAGAAATGATGTGCAACAAAAGATCATGTTCGTCATCATCATCTTCATCAACCACATGATCACAGTTACCTCTTTACTACACGTCCTTGGTAGCCATTATCCTATAGCAGGTGACACCTGAAACACTGTCTCTTTATTCCGAAGCACCATACTGTAGGTCCAATTGCACACCTTATTACTAATGCTAACCCTAACCTTAACTTCACACTAACCTAACATTTTTAGGACTATTGGGGATCAGAATAACGGGCTGTCAGAACAATAGGCAGGCGTTCATATAGGACCTGCGGTAGAATTTGTGGTGTAATCTTCATTATGAGCACCATCTATATTCAAAGGGTAGTTTTATATCTGAGGGCACAATGGCAGGGTCTCAACCCCACCCTAGGGTCCTATCTGAACACATGCCTGCTGATTAGTGTAGTAATTTGATAACATTGCTGCAGACAGACACACAAAATGATATACACAACATAAACTCCCCTTACGTTCGGCCTGGTGGAGGTAATTGATCAAACACACACAGGACACAAAAAAGGAGGAAAAAAAGACCTCAGGTGGCATACCAGTCAATAACGAGGAGGAAGAGGATTCATTAGTCAGTGCTGTTGTGGATACGATGGAGATCATTGTAGAAACATCAGGATGTTGAAATGTAGACGCGGTAGTGGTCATCATAACTGTTGTAACAGGAGTCGTCATCTTAACCGTTGTAACAGGGGCTGGAAATATGTTTGAGAACAAGAAAAATTCAGTCATGTATTTATGTTTAATGATTTCTAGAATTATTTGTAAACATGATGTTCAGTTTATCATTGAAGCACAGTAGTTGCAGACTTACCATCGTTAACATTAAGATGCACGTGCAAATGTTTATTCGGCAAAAACGATCTCTCCAGTCCACATATGTATGTTCCAGAATCTGACTTCTTGAGTTTAATGATGGATACAAATAAGTCTTTTCCTGAGTTCCTCAAACTTATTCTATTTGTTACTGTAGTTTTTCCATATTCTGCCTTGATCTTGTCTTCATCTTTGTTGCATGGATTTTTACAAACGTACTTTATATTAACCTCAACATTGGTGTGTTGCCAGACATCCCAGTCTGAGCAGGTGAAATTCACTTCACCCCCAGCATCACCAGTTATGCTGAGAGGTGTTGTCTCCATAATACTCCACACTGCAATACAAGAGGTAACCAAGGAAACAGCTCATCAGTATGACACACAACTTATTAATTGACAACATGATGTGAAGAGTCGATTTTTGCAGAAGGTTCTAGATGCTTTGTGTGGCAGACAAAGGATGAGACAGAGACAAGGAGAGCATCATAAAGACACTCAGAGACACAGAGACAACCACACAGAAAGAGATACATGTGAAAACAAGCAGAGGTCACTCACCAGAAAGCAAACAGTAAATGTAGACATTTCTCATGATGACAACGAGCTGCAGGTGACTTGTCCAGTTCTGGAAGGAGAGGATTGTGCCTCCTTCATGCTTTGAATAAAGGTCTAAATGTCTTTACATCGTTAAACTCCACCCTCTTCCTCATGTTTGCATGCAAAACATGGTCACGCTCACACGTATACAGTACACACTCATTTGTGGTTAGCTTCACTTCATGTCTCAAATTCACAGACTCTTTAGAGCCACACTCTATAGGTTTCACTTTCATTTGAATGGAGTGAGGCCTGCTTTTACAAAATAATCGCTGGCACAAAATGAATACAAATAATGGTCGTCCCTGACTGATAGAGTATGTATCTTTAGAACTGTTAATTATTGGATCCTTTGTTTTGGAACACATTGAATAATGAACTTCAGAAAACATTAAAGCGCTACTAAATAGGCTGCTACCCACTTCCCCTTTGTTTACCTATGATGGCAAAGGCCTACTGCTGCTGTGCATAGAAGGAAACAGATGCCTTTCTGAGACATCTGTGGGTGCGAAGCCCGGTTTAGAATTTAGCACATCACGCACGTGAACGTGTTAACACGCTAGGTTCCGTTCACAGGCTTTTTAACAGGTTATGGCTCCTGCATCATCAGTGCACAGCAATGCAACACAGTTAAACCCATGCAGGGGCCAGGGTGCCATCTCATCAATACAGCGAGCAGTGGTTGTGTCCAACAACAGAATATTTGTGGGGTTATTAATATTCATAGGATTTGTTTGACAGCACCATAATCGTGTAAAAGTGTTGTGCAACTTATATATTTTTGAACAATTTATATTTACTGAAATATGTTATATTCATGTTAATGTGTATTTTCAGACATCATTTAAAATGTTGATGTCAGGATCTATGTCTCTGAATCTTATTATGTAGTATCGTTCCTATTGTTCTCTTTGTACTTTTATTGTGTAGTTATGTTCCTAGTGTTCCTGTCTGCCCTAGTGTTTGCTACCTGTCTTGTCTCACCTCCCTTTGATTAGTTATGTTCTCCACTTGTGTCCTGTTGTGCCCCAGCCAATCCCTGTGTTGATTGTCTTGTGTTCACCTGTGTCCAGTTAACCCTGTGTGTGTGTATATATAGACCCTCAGTTCCTCATGTTCCCTGCTAGAATATAAATGTTGTCTTGGTGTTCTGTTCAGTCCTGTTCACCTTATGTTCAATAAATCCATGTGCATATGACCTGCTCTGCTCCTGCCTGCCTATTCTACTTTGGGTCCTAAACTCCTGCCTCGCACCGTGACAGTTGGAAAAAAACAACTTTCCTAATACATCACAATATAATTTGCCAGCCCCTCTTCAGTGACTCTGAGGACCTCCTAGGGGTAATGGAATGCCTGTTAAATACCCGCAATTCAGCATAATCTACATTGTTTTAAATGTATTTCCAGAATTGTATATTGTCATTTGTGGTGTGAGTGATGACTGATTTAATAAAAGTTGTTTGATCTGAATGTATTACTTCTTACTGTAAAGTCGCATTCAAATATAATTTGTTAAGCCCTTCACATGCTAAAGGCCTAACCTGTAACCTGCATAGTCTATTATGTGCTAATGGATCTGGTCACCCTACTTAGGATTGGATACTGTAGCCTATATGTCATGAAAGAGATAAAGATAAATCCAAATGCAGTGACAGTGTTGACAAACTTGCTAATGCAAATCTATAGGAGAGAGCTCACAGACAATGTTTTTATAGTCTTAAAAAGAAAAGTGTTTATTAATCAAACTATTAAAAAAAAGAACATTACAAGATAATTGGTACATACATGTATCAGCGATATACATGGGTGAATGGAAAATAAAAAACAGTTGAATGATACATGAAAACAAACAGCAACCAGAAGCACATGTGGGAGTGAACAGCTAAATAGTTTATAAGGTAAGATCAGTCTTGGACAGGGAATTGAAACAGTCATTTCAAATGTTATGGATACAGTTTAGTTCAGATTGTCCAGAAAGTTCTGTCTGTCCTTTGGCCTCCTCCCTGTCAGTCACCAAGAAATGCTGTCCACAAGTTCTCAGGTCGAAAAGGATGAGTTGTTTATTTCAACCAGACTCTGGGACGGGCCCAGGCAAAAACAACAAAGCTCAAACTAACTTTTGCATGGACACTTGTGTAAAAACATACCTAAAAATAAGTTATTAGCTAGAGATTGGCAAAGCAGGCCTGGACGGCTGGCGTAGCGGGTTCAAGTCCACAGCCTTTGCTCCATGTCACTCCCCATCTCTATCCCAATGTCCTGTCCAAAAAGATTGGCAAAGTATGCCACATACACTGTATGAAAATGTCAATTGTCACATTTATTTATTTATTACAGCTTTGTATGACATTCATTTTGGTTGAAAGTATCCTAGGACTTTTATTTCTGATCACATAAACACCACACCACCTTCTCCATGGTTCAGGTTAAAGGACGACTTCACCACTTTTCAACCTATCTTCATATAATAGGTCCTCAATGCTCATGATAAAATGATAAAAAAAAATTATACTTGGTCTCTGTCTCATAGGAGGGCTGTGGACAGTCCAGAAACCCGTCTACCAGTGACATCATCGTTAGGCAGGATTTTTTTTTTCAAAAAAGATTACAATTTTTTTATTTCGATTTGTATTAAGGCGAGAACAATGGGATCTATTATTGCATTGCAACTTTCCAGGAATAGAAAGCCTGCAGTTTCTATTAGCTTGGATTCCCCATCAATGATGTCACTGGTAGACGGGTTTCTGAACTGTCTACAGCCCTCCTCTGAGACACACTCATTAGAAAAAAATTGTACCATTTTATCATGAGCATTAGTGAGGACCTATTATATGAGGATATGTTGAAAAGTGGTGAAGTCGTCCTTTAAAGGGGGAATTTAGGAAAGTGTTGTGAGATTGCTGCCATCTAAAAAGGATCTAAAGGGGGTGCTGATAGCTGAGTGGTTAAGGTGTGTACCATAATACTGTAGGCTCTGATAACTGACAGTGAGTCCCAGGTTTGGATCCCGGGCCCGGTGGGTGGACCTTTGCTGCACGTCACTACCCAAATCTCTTTCCCTGTTTCCTGTCTCTCTATACTAGGGTCTATCAATAAAGATGAGATTAATAACTAAAAGAAAAAAAATCCTTGGTATGTATGCAAAACAGCTGTAGCCTAATGCAATCTATAATGGGTGTGTTTAGTGGGTGCCAATGTGATCATGTCAATTGCAATACTATACTTGTTATGTGGCAAATGGCTTTACTGAGCGTCCAGAATTTTCTTTTAGATCTTTAGGCAGCTGTGCCATTGATTGATACAAATCATCATCAGGGATCACATCGACTGATGGCACCAGCTTTAAGTATCTTGGTCTGGATGCAAATCAACACAGAAAGCAGCTCTGCTTACTTCAGGGGGGACTACAGTAGCGCAATCTGAATCTGAAGGATGCTGGTGGGTGTCGTCGTTAACATTAGCATAGATGCTGGAGGTTGGGTCGGCCTCGTTGGTCCTTTTCATGGTCGTGTAGACAGGAGACATGGTGAGACAGGGGGTCCCTGTTGATTGGTCTTCACCTCTTGTTTCTTCATTCGCATGTGTCTACACAATAGGAGGAAGGAGCATATCATAGACAAATAAAAGCTTTAAAAAGTTGAAAGAAAGACTGAGATAAACAATCAGTTCAGCAGATATACAATAACTTATAATGTTATTAATAATAATGTAATGTTTTTGAAAATTAAAAAAAGTTAATTAAATAAAAATGAAAATGTTTAAATTGAAAAAACACATTTGAGGGACAATATCAGTCCCCAGAAACATAGGGATGTGTGTTTTCAATGAGTCTAACATGGTTAAAATTCCTCAGTAGAGCCATTGCCACAGATCAAGCATTGTAATTATTGTCAGTATTACCATGATCACATTTATTACTATACCAATATGTTTGCGATGGGTATAAGATAGGGCCCTTAGTGGTGTTTATATTAGAACACAGTTTGTGGCAATGCCATATACTATGTATTTACTTTTTACTCTGTTATAGTTGTCCACAATAGTATGAATCTTTATAGTGAACCAATTTGGTATATCATTGTCTGAAAAGCAGGGGGTTCACTGGCCTTTCAAGCATAAGCGTGCAATTTGAAATCATCCCAACCAAGCCATGATAATATAGGACCTATAGAATATATCATTACATGTGGGAGTTAGCTATGTTAAAGTTACAGGACCATAGATAGATTTATTAATTGAATACTTTGTCAGTCAGAAATGTGGTACAGTAAGACATTAAGGCTTAATGGATAACACAAAAAGTCCTGAGGACTTGTTTCCATTGTGGTTCTATGTATTAAATTCATCAACATGGCATAACATAAATTACACACTGGGAAAAAAAAAACACTAATTACAAAAGAGATGGACAATTAAATGTACCTCCCCTTGTGGTCTACTACTGTATATGACAAGTAGAACTTATATTGCAGTGAAAAAATACAGGCAAACAGTGGATGAAATCAATTATGATTTTGTGCAACATCTTTAACATGTTGGACTACAGTGTACCTCCAAACAGGCAAAGCCTCACGACCCTACTGCAAGACAGCTGTAGCTAATACTATTAATAATGTGTGTGTTAGATTTAGTGGTGTCAATGTGATCATGCCAATTGACAATAGTCACCATTATTTACAATACTTTTAATACTTGTTTTGTGATGATGGATTTGAGGAATGGGAATTTACTGACGCGAAAATGTGTTAGATTAGTTGTAATAGTTGCTGTAGCTGTGCGAATGAATACAAATCATCATCAGGAACCCCATTACCTGATTGGGACATATAGTATTTTTTATTTTGGTATATACTGTAGTATTTTGTTTTGGATGCAAATCAACACTGAAAGCGGCTCTGCTTACTTCAGGGGGGAGTACAGTAACACAAGTCAAATCTGAAGGATCCTGGTGGGTGTCGTCGTTAACATTAGCATAGATGCTGTAGGTTGGGTCGGCCTTGTTGAACTTGGCGGTCGTGTAGACAGGAGACATGGTGAGACAGGGGGTCCCTGTTGATTGGTCTTCAACTCTTGTTTCTTCATTTGTATGTGTCTACACAATAGGGGGAAGGAGTCATAGACTGTTTGTTAGGTAGCTGTACCAATGAATAAACATCATCATCAGGAATCCCATTGACTGATTGTGACATTTTAGAATGTATTATTTTATTTTAGTATACTGTAGTATTTTGGTTTGGATGCAAATCAACACTGAAAGCGGCTCTGCTTACTTCAGGGGGTAACGTAACAGTAAGTCAAATCGGAAGGATCCTGGTGGGTGTTATCGTTTACATTAGCATAGATGCTGGAGGTTGGGTCCTACCTGCTTGGTCTTGTTGAACTTGACGGTCGTGTAGACAGGAGACATGGTGAGACAGGGGGTCCCTGTTGATTCGTCTTCACCTCTTGTTTCTTCATTTGTATGTGTCTACACAATAGGAGGAAGGAGTATGTCGTAGAAACATTAAAAAGCTTTAAAAATGTAAAAGAAAGACTGAGATAAACAATCATTCAGCAGATATTTTCTCACAGCTTCTCACAGCTTTCTTCTTTCTGTAGATTTTCTCACAGCAATATCAGTCACCATGGGGATGTGTCTTTTCAATGAGTCTAACATGGTTAAAATGGAGTTTGAAGTTGAATGGGCTGATGTAGGGGGCCATGTCTAATAAAATGAATATCAACTAGAAAAAGTGCTCCTCGGACCACAGGTCTCCTCCGCCAGGTCAGGTAGATTAGTGTGGGCCAAATGTTTGGAATTTGACAATCAGGCTGGAATGTGAGAAATCGGACGGATCCGTCTTGATCACTTGACTAAAGAAATAATATGTACCAATTTGCGTGATGTTTGGAAGACATTTTTTTTTTAAATCGGACTCCTGGTGATCATGAGATCATGTGTACCAATTTGCGTGAAATCTGGATAACATCTGAAGGAGTAATATCCAAAAATGAGTTTTACATAAGTCGGCCTCCTGTTGGAGCTATAAAAGGCAGATGTGAAAAATGCAGGGCAAAGGCTTTTCCTTGGCTTCTAGGGAGTGCACATACAGAGTTTTACACAGATCGTGCAGTTATGAGTAAAAACTCAAATCAGCCTGTTATAGCGCCACCATGAGGCTGATTTGAAAATAATCAAGTGGCATTTCTTTCTCGGCCTAGTAGTGGGAATACAGTACGTGCAAAATGTGCGGAAATTGCACACTGTGTTCATAATTTCAGGCATTTTGTTCAAAAGGCACTCGTGCAAATTTTGGAAGCCATTCTTAGCCAATCAGGATGGAATATGAAAAATCTGAAAAACCCGTTTCCTTTAATGACTATAGAAATACTGTGTACCAAATTGCGCGACATTTGACCAAAATCTGTAGGAGTACTGTCAAAAAAATGTTTTTTTGACAGAGGCCTTCAGGCTGGCTGCACGGGTGAAAACTACCTCACGACAACTTACCTCTGAAAACTTAACCCTTTAAGGGTGTTTGTTTATACACGCGATCCGACCATGGATTATAATGGATATAACATTTCTGTGACCGGTTGAAAAGCTGTATGACAAGTTGGACTTGTATTGCAGTGAGAACATACATACAAACAGTGGATGAATGCAATTATGATTTTGTGCAACATTCTTTAACAAGGCAAAGATATTTAGTGGTATCAACATGATCATGCCAATTGACAATAGTCATTATTTACAATACTTCCAATACTTGTTTTGTGGTGATCGATTTGAGGAATGGAAATTGTACTGATGCAAATTTTCTTTGAGATTGTTAGGTAGCTGTGCCAATGAATACAAATCAGGAATCCCATTGACTGGTTGGGACATTTTAGCATTTTAAAATGTTAGCATATTTTAGTATATATTGTAGTATTTTGGTTTGGATGCAAATCAACACTGAAAGCGGCTCTGCTTACTTCAGGGGGTTGTACAGTAACACAAGTCAAATCTGAAGGATCCTGGTGGGTGTTATCGTAAACATTAGCATAGATGCTGGAGGTTGGGTCGGCCTTGTTGGTCTTGTTGACGGTCGCGTAGACAGGAGACATGGCGAGACAGGGGGTCCCTGTTGATTGGTCTTCACCTCTTGTTTCTTCATTTGTATGAGTCTACACAATAGGAGGAAGGAGTGCATCATAGATAAATAAAAGCTTCAAAAAGTTAAAAGAAAGGCTTAGATAAACCATCAATTCAGCATCAATATACACGATATTTACACATTAGTCCTAGTTCACACATTAGGACAATATCAGTCACCAAAAGCAGTGACGTGTGTTCTCAATGAGTCTAACATGGTTAAAATGGAGTTTGAAGTTGAATGGGCTCATTAAGGAGGGGGCGGGGCGTATCTGATCAAATGAATATCAAATATCAAAATATTGAATCAAGCAACTTAAAAACTGTCTGGGTTGCACACAAAAGTCATTAGTAGATGTTAAAATGACCCCAGTGTGTTTTAAAGTGAGATACCCCTTTAACCTTCATTTAATCAGGAAGTCACCTTGAGATTAGTCTCCAGACATTTTGGCTCCCACAATATTACAATGTTTTCGCAGTCTTTACAAAGGACCATATAAAAGTTAATTTGTAGGACAGCAGAACTGTTTGGGGGGAGGGGGAGGATGTCAGACGGATTATCTGTATTTCGGAAGCTCTGAAAATGAGTAGCACATAAAGTGGATGTCATGTAATTTGCCCACTTCCGTTTTGTCTGTGCAGTACGTCACGATCATAACTAAAGCTGTAAACCAAATTAGTCAAAGCCTATAGCTATAGCTGCTAAAAGAACATTTTATTCAAAACAATAGGCTATTTTGAAATATATTTTAAAATACATTTTCGTAAACACTGTGTCATGATTGATCGATCTGGTCTGAAGGGCAGATGACAGCTTCCTGTTCTCAACTTTTACTTTAATTACGGATTCACTTTTGAAAATTGTCTATGAAACAGTCTAGCTTGAGAGACTAAGATTAACCATGTCAACCATGTTCAAGAGAGATATTTTGTGTTATCTTTTTAGCCTAAGTGTTTTAATTAGGGCTGGGACTTTAACTGATTAACTTAGATTAATTAATTACAGAAAATTAACACGATTAAAAAAATTAATCGCATTTTAATCGCGCTTAGTTTATGCACCACAGTGCATAAACTGGACGAGTTTCAGGCGTATGCAGAACTATTTTTTGTTGCTTAAACTTATGTATTCACTCATTGATTCACTCATATACCAAAATCTGTTTTAACTTTTAACTGAAAATAAATTGCTTCTCAGGTCAAATATTGATATGCGATTAAACATGCGATTAATTTCGATTAATTAATTACAAAGCCTCTAATTAATTAGGTTAATTTTTTTAATCGAGTCCCAGCCCTAGTTTTAATGTAAAGTATTCAATCAATCAATCAATCAATCAATCAATCAATCAATCAATCAATCAATCAATCAATCAATCAATCCAAGACAGCATCAAGCACAAACACATTAAAGACAAAACAACATAAAAAACAATGTACAGTGAAAGCAACACTACAACTTACATGTTACACCAGAACAAAGAACAATGGAGATCATAATAACACTCAAACATAACACTCACCTCCCCAACATCTTCAGTGAGGTTCCCGGCACTGAGGACAGTTACTGGAAAATAGAGAGACAGTAGTAGTCTGGGCTGTAGGAAGGGCTATACTCTCTGTGTGTGTGTGTGTGTGTGTGTGTGTGTGTGTGTGTGTGTGTGTGTGTGTGTGTGTGATGTGTGTGTGTGTGTGTGTGTGTGTGTGTGTGTGTGTGTGTGTGTGTGTGTGTGAGTGTGTGTGTGTGTGTGTGTGTGTGTGTGTGTGTGTGTGTGTGTGTGTGTGTGTGTGTGTGTGTGTGTGTGTGCGTGCGTGCGTGCGTGCGTGCGTGCGCGCGCGTGCGTGCGTGCGTGTCAGTGTGTCATACCTAGTGGTTTTTTGACACTTTTTATGTAGAACATCAGCACTGCCACCACTGTCACTGCTAACACCACAGCCAAGCTGACCAGCAAACCTAGAAGTGTACATACTTGAGTTACATTTGGTGGACACACATTGGCACACTGCATGACATGCATACAGTACATACATACTATACAGGTTCTTTGTCGTTCTTTCGTGAGACACTCACTATGGGAAACAGCGCCATCTGGCGATGCAACAGAGCTACACAATACACTCCCGGGGCCCATTGTTGGGCAAGAGGGTATTTCACGTCACCGGCTGTCCCTTCCCCTTTCCGGAAGGACATATAAGGCCTGGTCGTGACGTAGTACTTTCTCTTCAGTTCCTCTGTTCGCAGATGCACTAGGCTACACGCTTATAAAAACTGAAAACAACTTAAAAACTACTCAAATCTTCGTTTTCCAGTCTTCACGAGAGAAACCAGCTATAACCCTAAAAGCGGAGATTAGGATCAATCGGCCACGGGTTTTCTCTCGCTTCGGAAAACAACTTTACGACTTATTTTCTGCCTCGTGGTGAGTTGGCCACTAGCCAACTTAGCTGCTACCTAGCTTAACTAGCCGCTTAGCTGCTACTAGCTTAGCTGTTTGGCTACAGCCACAGCTCTTAGCACCCCTTCCTAAGCTAACTCCCCGCATAGAGCCATTAGCTTAGCATTCCTTCACCACACGATGGTCTCCTCCAAAGGCGTCCCTTTCTATGAGGGCCCTCTGCCACTGAGACAGTGCGGGCTCCCCGACTGCTCGGCCAGCATCGCCGGAGACGACCCACATCTTATATGTATCGCCTGCCTCGGCGTAGCCCACGCGTTCAACGCGCTCTCCGATCCCGTGTCCATCTGCGGAGCCTGTTCGCGCTACTCGGAAAGGTTCCTATACGAGCTCGCTACGGCCAGGTCAGGGCCTGTGCAGGGAATGCTGACGGCGCTAGCGGTGCTCGCCTAGTGCCACAACGACACTCCCGCCTCCCCACCCCAACCCCAGCTGCCACGAGCGGCGGCCCTCGACGCTCGCGGAACCCTGCTGGAACCCCGCTACCACCATCTCCCGCCTCGGGCCTTGTGGAGAGCGGAGCTAGCCTCCCACAGGAGCGCGGTAAGCAACAGCCAGCCACCGCCGTTGTGGGGACCGGCCCTCAGCCCCTACAGCACCAGGCTAGCCAAGCTCTCTCCCCCTCCTCTCCCCCACCCCAGTCGCTCCTCTCGAGCGGCAGCTACCAGCTGGAGGACGACCAGTACTCCATGCAGGAGGACTACAACAAGGAAGGCGAGTACGAGGAGGGCGAGTACGAGGAGGACGACGGCGATGAGGAACTCCCGTGCGCTCAGGACTCCTCGGACGTCGCCATGCTCAGCCCGGTGCATGGAGACGACGGACGGGCCGCTTCCACCAGCACCCCCCTCCTCCTCTCTCCAAGGCCAACTCTCTCTCCAGGCCCCGGCGGACGACGCGTACAAGGCCCCGAGCGTCCCCAAGCTCTCTGTCTCCACTGCTTTCGAGCGGGCAGTGACCAGATGCGGCCAGGAGCTTCAAGTGGAGGAACCACAGGCCTCCTCCTCCGCAGCTACACCCTCGTTCCCGGGCATGGTTGCCCTGGAGCCCCGCCGCCCGCGAATAAGGAAGCTTCCAGTGGCCAGGGGCTTCAAGGAGAATCTCCAAGCATCCTGGAAGGGCCACGCTGACCCCCTGAAGCTCAGCTTCGAAACCACCGTGGCAGGGGGGGGGTGGGACTGGGACTCAGTCTCCCCCCCATGGACTCTGTTCTGGCCACCAGTCTGGGGGGCGATGAGTAAGGGACGCGTGTCCCTCACCTCCAAGCCTACCTTCGCCCTGAAAGCTGCCTCAGCGGCCACAGAGAAGTATGTCGCCAAGACTCTCAACGCCAGCACCCTGTTACAGGGCTCCCTGAGCGTACTGCTTCAGGATCTGAAACCCGCATTGGGCGACCACGCTGAGGAGATCGAATTGGTGATGCAGCTCAAACACCCAGGTCAGACCGGATGTTGACACCGAGGAAGCAACGCGTGCAGGGTCATGTGACTTCCTTGAATCTCCCAGTCAGTCATATAACGCCTATACTGTCTCTAGTGAGCACCACGAGTGTGGCCCCACCAGATCGACCGACAATGTCACTAGTTTCCATGGTAACGACCCAACGGTTTGTGGAACAAATGACGCAGGCATTCCCCCCCAACCCTCTAGCTCGCTGTTTAGCACAGTGGAAAGCCTGCCACCCATCTCCTTGGGTGCTTCGCACCATACAGAAGGGTTACATAATACGATTCTCCGCAGAAGCCTCCCATGTCGGACAAGGTATTGTTCTCCCATGCGACGGGCGGAGCAGCGCTGACTTTGAGGGAGGAGGTTCTCTCTCTCCTAAGCAAGGGCGCTATCAGAGAATTATCTCCGGATCAGAATCGCCTGGGATTAAGACCATCCTGGATCTAAGAGATCTCAACAAGTTTCTAACGAAATTCAGGTTTCGCATGCTGACAACCGCGACGTTATTACGCACGGTGCGTCAGGGCAACTGGTTGACCAGCATAGATCTGAAGGATGCGTATTTCCATATTCCCATCTACCCACCGCACAGAAAATTTCTGCGCTTGGGGCTCGAGGGACGGGTGTACGAGTACACGGTAGCCTGTGTGAGGTCTTTTCAAGTAGGAAAGAAAGTCACGTACAGGCTGTGCATGCAGGCAGCGGGTCTCATGGCGTCGGCCATACACCTGATCCGCCTAGGCAGACTCTTTATGAGACCTTTTCGAGGTGGGTGCGGGATCTTAACATCCCACCCACCATGGGGTCTCGACGGGTTCTGGTGTCTCCACGTTGCATGGAAGCACTCAGACCGTGGTCACGCGCACTTTTTCTGTCAGAGGGTGTCAGTGTAGGTGCTGTGATTTCACGGAAGGTTGTCACGACGGACGCCAGCCTGACAGGCTGGGGCGCCGTTCACGAGGGCCGTGCAGCCAGGGGGGTGTGGGACCCCAGTCTACAATTGGCTCACATCAACTACCTGGAGCTGATGACGGTGTTTCTCGCACTCAAGTATTTCGAGGCACACATCAGCAGTTGCCATGTCCTGGTCAGGACGGACAACACTACGACCATGTGCTACGTCAACAAGCAGGGAGGCTTAGGCTCCCGAGTGTTGCACAACCTGGCGACGGACCTCTCGTTGGGGCTGGATACGTTGGCTCACAGCTGGCCGAGGGAACTGCTGTATGCATTCCCGCCGCTGGAACTGATCCGCCCAACATTGGAGAGGGTCAGACTTCAGGGTCTTTCTGTGCTGCTGGTAGCTCCAGCATGGGGCCTTTGGAGATCAGAAATAACTCCTCTCCTCTACGCCGAGCCGTGGCCCCTCCCTCCGATCACGGACCTGCTGCGGCAAGCAGGGAACGAAATCAACCACCCCAGCCCCCGGGACCTGGACCTGTGGGTCTGGCCCGTGAAAGGGCCACCTTAGACTTGTGCGGTTTGCCCCCTGACGTGGTAGCTACCATTCAGGGGGCCAGGGCCGGATCTACGAGGGCTGCATATGACATTAAATGGAATATTTTTGTGTCATGGTGCCGGGAGCAGTCACCGGTGGTGGTGGATTTTCGGGCTCCGGTGCGCAGCATTCTTATTTTCCTGCAAAGCAGGTTAGATCAGGGCTTGGCTTTCTCGACGGTCAAGGTGTACCTGGGGGCCATCTCCGCCTGCCACGAAGTTTTCGATGGCGGGACGGTTAGCAAGCATCCCCTGGTGTGGCGGTTCATGGGCGGTGCCAGAAAGGCCAGGCCGACTAACAGGCCTCTGTTTCCAGCCTGAGATTTGGCGGTAGCGCTGAATGCACTTTGTCTCTCTCCTTTTGAGCCTCTCGGTACTGCGATTCTGAAAATAGTTAGTCTTAAGACGGTCCTTTTGGTGGCCCTGTCTACGGCTAAGAGAGTTAGTGACCTGCATGCACTCTCGGTGAGTTCGGAGTGCTTGAGGTTCTCTGGCGACGACAGGAGGGTTCTGTTGAAACCGAACCTGGCATTCGTTACCAAGACCGGGGTGGTAGCACCGGCTCCGGTCGAGTTGGTAGCTTTTCACCCACCTCCTTTCGCTTCGGCGGAGGATGAGCGGTTACATTGTCTTTGTCCAGTGAGGGCCTTGAGGCTCTACTGTCGGAAGACGGCGGCCAGCAGGTCGTCTACGCAACTGTTTGTCTCCTATGGCCGCGGTGACCAGCGGAAGGCGGTCGCCAAGCCGACGCTTTCCAGGTTGATAGTTGAGGCTATAAGGCTTGCCTACACTAGTGGTGGAACCCCAGTGCCTGATGGACTGAGGCCTCACTCAACTAGGGGGGTGGCTAAATCCTGGGCCCTCTCTGGGGGGCTTCGGTCCAGGAGATTTGCACGGTCGCTAACTGGTCGTCACCTTCGACCTTTGCAGCCTTTTACAGCCTGGACGTGGCGGCTTCCTCGGTGGCGCACGCAGTCCTGGGCGTGGCAGCCTCATCTACTTGAGGTGCCTTTCTCCTCCTGACACAATCCTGGGGGATAACGATCAGTTGGTCTCGGGAGCAGGGGGCCCTGTTCCCTTGTTTTAGGGTTAGTAGATGACAGACCTTGTTTGTCTATTAGCTGAATAAGGCAGACTGCGGTCTGTCAGGGCCTCTTTTTCTTATCCCTTATGCCGCGTACGGGCCCGGAGGGTCCTGGCGCCCCAGAGGTCAGGGCCCCACCGTGTGCGGGCCCCAGGGCCGGAGGGGGCATGTGCGTTTTTTTCAGGGATTGATGTTTTTAACTCTTCCGGGGGGTTTATAGATCCCATAGTGAGTGTCTCACGAAAGAACGACAAAGAACTAGAGGTTACGTAGGTAACCCCGGTTCTTTTAGTTCTGGAGTGAGACACTCACCAAACACCCCTTTGTTATGCCACTGCGAACAGAGGACCTGTGTTAAGAGGAAGTACAACGTCACAACCGGGCCTTATATGTCCTTCCGGAAAGGGTCAATCCACACATCTCCGTTCGCGACCGTTCCGCGTCCGTTTCCGTTCGCCGGAAGTCCCATCCACTCCCATTTTAAGAAAAAATCACACCCAGAGTGAAGTGGGCGGTGTGTGGTCATCACAACATGACTCACTTAAAAAAACGGATAAATTACTTTTTTTTTCCATACTGCTATTCATAGGGCTGCACATGTGTCATGTGTTTCGCTAGCCAATCACAGTCCTAATCACATTACAGTTAGTGGTGATGACACTAGCTGTAATGTGATTGGCTGACTTTGCAAAAGTATCGATTTGCATTAACAATGGAAGGGTTAGGGGTGTAGACTGCGTTGTAGACTATTGGCCAATCACGGTGCAGGATTGGTCAGTGTCCAAAACTCACTTATAGGGGGTGGTTACACCGCCCCAAAAATGGGACTGTACGGTCCAGTTTTTTTTTAACATGGGAGTGGATGGGACTTCCGGCGAACGGAACCGACGCGGAACGGACGCCGTACGGTCGCGAACGGACATGTGTGGATTGACCCAAAGGGGAAGGGACAGCCGGTGACGTGTCATACCCTCTTGCCCAACAATGGGCCCCGGGAGCGTATTGTGTAGCTCTGTTGCATCGCCAGATGGCGCTGTTTCCAATAGTGAGTGTCTCACTCTACTAAAAGAACTAAAAGAACCCTGTCCGCCCGTCCGTGTGTCCGTCCGTCCATCCGTCTGTGGACAGCTAATCTCCCGCACTGTTGGCATGATGGCAGCAAAACTATGGGTTACTTGCGTAACCCTGATTTTTTAAAATTGCAAACGAGTTGTTCACATATGGGAAACACCTAGTGTCCCTCCCCCCGAGTGTATAGAAGGACCCGGAAAACGGATGTTCATTCTCTTACACACCAGCTTCCTTCGGCAAGCAAAAAGAAGGGTGTTTTTGAGAACAACTTGTTTGCAATTTTAAAAAACGGGGTTACACCAGTAACCCATAGTTTTGTTTCATTGCTCTCTCATTCACATATGGGAGATAATAAACCCCCGGACTGTATCTTCAAATTCAAAATATCACAAACCTCCCGGGGTGTGGCCCTCGGCACCCAGGCGCCATCAGACCCCCCGGGTCTGGCAAGGATCATGAATAAAGTGGGGCCCTGACAGACCATAGTCTGCCTCATGAACTAGAGGACCATATTAGTGGAGGGCCCTGACAGACCGAAGTCCGCCTTATTGACCTAAGGCCCAGACGTCGGCCTATCATACACTAAGGTACAAGGGCATGAACAGATCCTACGTCCGTTCCGTGCACCTACCCACCTTCAGGTGTAAGCCACACCCAGGACCGCGTGCACCATGGAAGACGCCACCACGTCCAGGCTATAGAAAACAGCGAAAGTCGAGGGAGACAACCAACTCGCTGCCGTGTAGACATCCTGAATAGACACACCTCTGCAGAGGGCCCAGGACGTCGACGTGCTCTCGGGCCCTCAGGCACTGGGGCTCCTCTACTAGTGTACGCCAGGCGAATAGCATCCACAATCCACGGGAAAGCATTGACTTTGCCACCGCCCTTCCCTGTGACCCGGGCCCCAAAGAAACAAACAACTGGCTGGGTCGGTTCTGGGCCGCAGTCCTCCGGACATACAGCCGCAGGGCTCTCACTGGACAGAGACAGTGCAGCCTCCGATCCTTCTCCGGGGCAAGCGGAGGCGGATGAAAAGCCACCAGCTCACCAGCTCAGTCGGCATAAAGCAGCCCCCCCGGCGGAGCCTGGCCTCTCATCGAGAAGAACAGCGAGCATTTTGCCTTCTCCTCCGAGGCAAATAGGTCTACCTGGGGCCGTCCGAACCTGACCCAGATCTGGTCCGAGACCAATCTGAATAATAAGTCTTGCCTCTGGACAGAAGATCGGCGCCTCTGTTCAGAAGTCCAGGTACATGAGAGGTGCTGATTGATTCCAGGTGTGCGTCGTACCACAGTATCAATCTCCACGCCAGACTGTTCAACGTAGGAGATCTCAGACCTTCTTGCTTGTTGATGTAGGCCATGGTCGTGGTATTGTCCGTCCTAACCAGAACGTGACATCCATTGATGTGGGGCTCGAAGTGTTTCACAACCAAAAAGACTGACATCAACTCCAAGTAGTTGATGTGGGCTGTCATCGTATTGCAGTCCCACAGACCGCTGGCTGTACGGCCATCGAAGGTGGCGCCCCAACCGGTGAGGCTGGCATCGGTGGTGATCATCTTCCTTGCGATGATCCTCCCTACCGGGACACCCTCCAACAGGAAAGAAGCTACTTTCCATTGTTGGAGGACTGCATGCACGCCGCGGACACTGTCACATGGCGAAAACCCTGAGTGGAGCCCATCCATCTCTGAAAAGGCCTCATGTGTAGCCTGCCAAGGCGTACCAGGGAAGAAATCTATCCTCTCCTGAGACAGACGAGCCCTGAGAGAGACCCCGTCCAGCGCAATACCTATAAAAGTAGCGTGATGGGACGGGGTGAGCACGCACTTCTCGAAGTTTAGCGTGAATCCCAGGGAGGTCAGGTGCGACACCACTAGTTTGGTGTGATGACCTGCTTCCTTACACGAGTCCCCACTCAACAACCAATCATCTATGTAGCTCACGATGCGGACTCCCCTCTGTCTCAGAGGAGCTATCGCTGCCTGAGTGCATTTCACGAATCACGAACACTTTGGGACTCAAAGCCATCCCGAAAGGGAGGACCAGGTACTCATACACACGACCCTCGAACTCGAGGCGGGTAGATGGGGATGTGGAAATAGGCGTCCTTGAGATCTGTTGAGCTCCACCAGTCGCCCTGACGGAGCGAGCGTAGTAACGCCGTCGGCGTTTTCAGATACTTGTTTAGCGCCCTTAGATCCATGATGGGACGTAGCCCCCCCCCCCCCTTCTTCTTGACCAGGAAGTATCTCGAGTAGAAACCGAGCCGGCTTTCTCCCAGTAACACTTCTCACACAGCGTTCTTGCGTAATAAGGAGTAAATCTCCTCTCGCAACGTCACCGCCACTTGCCCACTCGCGTGTGACAACAGTACTTTGTTGGACATGGGTGGTGGGTGGGTCCCCCGTGGCCGGTGGCTCATTTTCATTTCGGCTGTATTTTGTTGCAATTTTTTGTTGTTTTTTAATACACAAACATTATTTGTCATGGAAAATACATTTCAAGCAACAATAACAGCAGGCGACACAGAGGCATGCACATTCAGGTAATTCTGTACGCTGACATGTGTGTGTCTGTGTCGTAACTTCTTCCAGGGACTTGGGGAGCGGTCCTCTGCCGCCTCCACTGGCTCTGGTGAAGATCTCCTCCTCTTCCTCGGCGTCCTGGGGCGTCCTTGTCGTTGAGGCCCTTGAAAGTTACATGGTCGAGCCACCGTGCCATTTCATGGGTGACGCACAAGCCGAGTACTCTACCAGCCCATTCTGTGGAGTTCTTGTTGAGGAGAATGATCTCCTGTGTGAGGCATCGCATCTCAGCCAGTTGCTGGGGTGTAGCGCCATCTCCAGCCTCGACCAGGAGTACCTTCAGGGACCCCTTTAGTAGAGCAGCGTTTGAGAGCCCTGGAACCCGACGACGTCGTTTTGTAAACCGCCTTGGTGGCCGCGGAGCCAGCGACGTCCTTCTCGCTGTTGAAAAGCAGGGTAGCTCTTTAGCCATGGAGAAGGGGGCCTTCTGGCCTCGTGGCTGGCTGTGCAGGAGGAAGGAGGAACTTTTTTGTGAGCTTGTTCTCATCAGGTTGGCAGAAGAAGCGAAGAAAATTGGTCCTTTTATACCCTCGGGGGGAGGGACTTCCGGAAACCGACTGATGGCCCACCGGACCAATAGGGATTATTCCGAGGGAGTACATGTGAAGCTTCTGTATCATCGCCAGAGGGCGCTGTTTCCCATATGTGAACAACAAGAGAGCAATGAAACAAAACTGTGCACACACACTCCCTGGATGCCAATTCAGAACCTCTGCTCCAAATATTTGACATGGGCCTGTTATAGCGCCACCAGGAGGCTGCTTTTTGCAAAACACATTGTTTGACAGTACTCCTACAGATTTTGTCCAAACATCACGCAAAGCGGTACACAGTATCTCTAAAGTCATTAAACACAACAGATTACAACAGTCATTAAACAGATACATTTGCAGGAGTGCTCCGTTTTGAACAAAATGCCTCAAATCATGAACATAGCGTGCAATTTCACATTCACATTCTCACTAGGCCAAGGAAGAAATGCCACTTGAAGTTTTTCAAATCAGCCTCATGGTGGCGCTATAACAGGCCAATTTGTGCTTTTACCTATAACTGCACCGATCGGTGTAAAACTTTGCATGTACACTCCCTAGAGCCCAAGGAAAACCCTCTGTCTTGCTTTTTTCACATCTGCCTTTTATAGCGCCACCAGGAGGCTGACTTATGTAAAACACATTTTTGGATAATACTCCTTCAGATTTAACCCAAAATTCACACAAATCGGTACACATCTCTATAGTCATGTGATCAAGACGGATCTGTTAGATTTTTCATATTCCATCCTGATTGGCTAAGATTGACATCTAAAGTTTGCAGGAGTGGCCCGTTTTAAACAAAATGACGCACATCATGAACACAGCGTCCGTTTGCAGTGAAACTTTACAAGCACATTCGCACTAGGTTGAGGAACAACCTAGTGCCACCCTTTCAACATTGCCCTATTATAGCGCCACTAGTAGGCCGATTTTTGCTAAACTTATTATTTTTATATTACAAATGTTGTCCAAACATCACGCAAATCTGTACATATTATCTCTTTAGTCAAGTGATCAACATGAACACGAATTCCGAACCCACACTAACCTACCTGACCTGGCGGAGACCTGTGCGCCGATGAGCACTTTTTCTAGTTGATAATATTTTGCACAATAATCTTAGGAACACTGCATATTTGACCACTTGATCACATACATAGCCTACTGTTATATGTATCCATATTTTCTTATTATACAGGTAACTGCAGTCGTGGGAAATTTGCACCAAGTATTTTCACCCCGATCTTTATTACCTGATGTAAACATGTGATGTTACAATACATTTGCAGTTGAAGTTTAACATACCACGAGCCAGAGTCAAGACTAAGACTAAGAAATGACGTACAGAAAAAGATCATGTTCGTCATCATCTTCATCAACCACATGACCACAGTTTCCTCTTTACTACACGTCCTTCCTAGGCATTAGCCTATAGCAGGTGACACTTGAAACCCCGGCTCTTAGTTCCGAAGCACCATAGGTCCAATTGCACACATTATTACTAATGCTAAGCCTAACCTTAACTTCACACTAACCAGTGTTGTTTTCGTCAGCGACGACGAAGACGATATGATTTCGTCAACGCCCCTTTTTTTCATGACGAAGACGCAACGTTGACGTGCTAAACATAGCTCTTTAATGACTAAAATATGACGAGACGAATGTGTGTTTTCGTCAACGAGACGAGACGAAAATGTTATTGGGTGGGACGTTCAAAATGCATTGAAGAGATCAAAATATTATAGCGATATTATTTCAATGGGGGAATAGTAGCCAATCACACGGAGGGTTCTAGGATGCATAGCAACATCCGGCTCTGTGATTGGTTTCTTTTCCTTTTTTCTTTTTTTTGTTGGCTCTGTGATTGGCTGGGGTACAGAACCTGGTCTTCTCAGTGTTGCCAGGTTTTTTTATTATAAGTTTCCACCAAGAACTTTATTTGAAAATAGCAGATCTATAAGCTCACAACGTGTCGCTCTTGATGCGACACGTTGTGAGCTTATAGATCTGCTATTTTCAAATAACCGATGTATACAGTAGGTTTAAGTACTAAGTTGTAAGTGCTCATGTGGCCCACAGTTGCTTCTTTTGGGCTTGTTTTCCTAGACCTGGTTGCTTGTTTCTTTCACAATATCTGGCAACACCGATACCGGCTTCACGTGTACTTGTTGTTGTTGTTATGAAGTGAAGACGCGAGTTGCCTAGCTGCCTTAAGTTATGATAGTGGGCATGTTATTAGGTTTTAATGGGTTAGGTGGTCTGAAAAGAAGAATGGATATATTATGGACATACAAACTTTACAATCCATCTGAAAGGAAACCAATGCACCTAACGGGAGGGAGAAGGCGTGCCACGCTACTATTTTTGCAACGGTAAGCTAACGGCAGTCCATTTACTGACATAATAAGTCGATGTTACTCGATAATTGGCCCGTGGTCATGTTTTTCCTACTTCCTAAAAGTTTTCCATAACATCTGACACTAGCATCAGGCTAAAGCTGGCTTGTTTAAGCTAATGTAATTGACCAATTATTTGTTTACTAACATTGAGACTGGACGCACAGGTGATTGTTTCACGCAATCAATTCTCAACCTGTTGCTTTGGGGTGCGCTGGTTTCAGCACACCCCAACCCCCTCTTGTGTTGTTGGCTTGTGAGGCGCGTCCTAGCGAGACCTGACAGAATGGCTTTCATTGGGCGCATACTGGTTGCCCGCACACTGGTTCTTATCAGTGTGCAATGGATTGTTTAGCCTTGCATCAAGACGGTCATCGGTCAGTCTTGTATCAAGGCTATGGATTGTTGTGAGTAAAACCTGCAGGCTTTTTTGGCTGAATCCTTGGAACTCAACAGTACAGTAACTTAATATACCTAGTTCTTACATACACTATGTACAGTACAGTATGTACATTATATTTTTTCCATTGCTTAGAAAGAGGGTGTGGTTATTAAGCTATTAAGAAGTTTTTCTTTTGTTTGTTTTTTTGAGAACACACACAGGACTGTGTGTGTGTGTGTGTGTGTGTGTGTGTGTGTGTGTGTGTGTGTGTGTGTGTGTGTGTGTGTGTGTGTGTGTGTGTGTGTGTGTGTGTGTGTGTGATCTCTTGCTTCCTGTCTCTTTCTGACTGTATGTGGGTTGTGTGACAACTGCATGTTGCCAGTTTAGTGCTACCATAATGTACACAACTGTCAAAAATACATACTTTTTTGTAGGAATACATTTGCCTCCTGTGTGAATTGTGCATATGAATAGGATGGGGCAGGTGTATACTACTGTATTTTAACATCAGTCATAATGGTGGTACTTGGAGAGACAAATATCTTCTGGGTGGTACTGGAACAAAAAAAAGATTGAGAATGAGAACCTCATCTAGGCTATTCTATTTTCTGAACATGCAGTTTTTTGTGTGAATTACAGTATGTGTTGTAACACACGTTGTATCCTATTGTGTTATCCCCTAAAAATGGGATATATTTTATGATGATACTGTTAGCAGTCATATCTTAAATACAATATCTATATTGACCTAATTAAATTAGTTTAAATACATTATTTTATTTTATTTGTTTGACTAAAACCAATGACTAAAACTAGACTAAAACCATTTGAGTTTTCGTCGACTAAACCATTTGAGTTTTCGTCGACTAAAACTAGACTAAAACCATTTGAGTTTTCGTCGACTAAAACTAGACTAAAACTATCAAGGATAGAAATGACTAAAATGTGACTAAAACTAACAAGCATTTCATCCAAAAGACTAAGGCTAAGACTAAATCTAAAATGCCTGCCAAAAACAACAGTGACACTAACCTAACATTTTTAGGACTATTGGGGTTTCAGAATAATGGGCTGTCGGAACAATAGGCAGGCGCTCATATAGGACCTGCGGTAGAACACATATCTGAGGGCACAATGGCAGGGTCTCAACCCCACCCTTGGGTCCTCTCTGAACACATGCACGCTGATTAGTGTAGTAAAGTGATAACATAGCTGCAGACAGACACACAAAATAATATACACAACATAAACTCCGCCTTATGTTGGCCTGTTGGAGGTAATTGACCAAACACACACAGGACAAAAAGGAGGAGAGAAAGACAATAAAGAACAAAGATGGCATACCAGTCCCTAACGAGGAGGAGGAGGAGGAAGAAGATTCATGAATCAGTGTTGTTGTGGATACGATGGAGATCATTGTAGAAACATCAGGATGTTTAAATGTAGACGTGGTAATAACTGTTGTAATGGGAGTCGTCATCTTAACAGGAGCTGGAAGCATGTTTGAGAAGAAGAGGAAAATATTTGATCAAGTCATATATTTATGTTTAATGATTTCTAGAATTATTTTTATAACAATAATGTAGTCCTTTCAGGATATGGAGAATACAATTCAATGTAAACATGATGATTGAACATTGAAGCACAGTAGTTACAGACTTACCATCTTTAACATTAAGATGCACTTGTAAATGTTTATGCGCCAAATACGATCTCTCCAGTCCACATATGTATATTCCAGAGTCTGACTTCTTGAGTTTAGTGATGGATACAAATAAGTATTTTCCGGAGTTTGTCAAACTTATTCTGTTGTTTACTGTAGTTTTTCCATAATCTGCCTTGGTCTTGTCTTCATCTGTGTGGCATTGATTTTTACAAACGTACTTTGTATTCCTCTCAACATTGGTGAGATACCAGACATCCCAGTCTGAGCAGGTGAAATTCACTTCACCCCCAACATGACCAGTTATGCTGAGAGGTGTTGTCTCCGTAATACTCCACACTACAGTACAAGAGGTAAGCAAGGAAACAGTTCATCAGTATGACACACGACTTATTAATTGACAACATGATGTGAGGTGTGTATTTTTGCAGAAGGTTTCTAGATGCTCTACACAACAGTGAACAGACAAAGGATGAGACAGAGACATTGAGAGCATCATACAGACGCTCAGAGACAGAGACAACCACACAGGCAGAGAGACACATGAAAATAAGCAGAGGTCACTCACCAGAAAGCAAACAGTAAATGTAGACATTTCTCATGATGACAACGAGCTGCAGGTGACTTGTTCAGTTCTGGAAGGAGAGGATGTATTGTGTATTGTAAGGTCTAAATATCTTTACATCGTTAAACTCCACCCTTTTCCTCTTGTTTGCATGCAAACACTTCATGTCTCAGTTATATTTAACTGTCAGATCCACAGACTCTTAGAGTCACACTCTAAGAAGTTTCACTTTCATTTGAATAGAGTGAGGCCTGCTTTTACAAAATAATCGCTGGCACAAAATTAATACAAATAATGGTCTTCGCTGACTGATAGTAGTGTGTATCTTTAGATCTGTTAATTACTGGATGTTTGGAACACATTGAATGATGAACTTCAGAAAACATTAAAGTGCTACTAAATAGCTGGTAGCCACTTCCCCTTTGTTTACCTATAGCGGCAAAGGCCTACTGCTGCAGTGTGCAGAAGGAAAGAGGTGCATTTCTGTGACATCTGTGGGTGCGAAGTCCGGTTTAGAATTTAGTGCATCATGAACGTCACGTCCATAAAGTGTTAACATGCTAGGTTCCGTTCACAGGCTTTTTAACAGATTATGGCTCTTGCACCATTAGTGCACAGCAATGCAACACCTCTTTCCCATACAGGGCCCCTGGCCCAGGGTGCCATCTCATCAATACAGCGAGCAGTGTCATTTTTGGGTCATTAATCATAAGATTTGCTTGACAGCACCATAATCAGTGTTGTGTAGATTACATATATTTTTTTTAAATGTATATTTACTGAAATATGTTATATTCATGTTAATGTGTATTTTCAGACATAATTTAAAATGTTGAAAAAACAACAACTTTCCTATAAAAGACGATATTATTTGGCAGCCCCTCTGCAGTGACTCTGAGGACCCCCTAGGGGTAATGGAATGCCTGTTAAATACCCATAATTCAGCATAATTTACATGACTTGTTTTAAATGTATTTCCAGAATTGTCTATTGTCATTTGTGGCGTGAGTGATGACTGATTTAGTAAAATTTCTTTGATCTGAATGTATTACTTTTCTTACTGGAAAGTCGCATTCAAAAATAATGTGTTAAGCTCTTCAAACGCTAAAGGCCTAACTAGCAACCTGCATAGTCTATTATGTGCTACTGAGTCAACCAGTTGGCAAAGTATAGAGATGATGAATGATGAAAGCTAAGCGGTTAGATTAAAACAATGTTAGACTCCCTTTCAGCATTGGTAACGTGTACCACATTTCATTTGTTGGGATCTAGTCACCCTACTTGGGATTGGATACTGCTGTTGGATACTGTACCCCCCCCCCCCCCCCCACCACCACCACCAACCCCCCCCTCCCCGAACTCTTCCTCTTTTTTCTCTTGTACATATTTTTCCCCCCACACCAGTAACCTGTAAGCTGATTGTATGATGTTCTGTATTGTAGTGTATGTCTGCCTCTTATATGTCATCATGATTCGTATGCGTGGGGATCTCATTTTAAACAAGCTCAGTGCTTAATGAGTCTTCCAGTTTAGTAGACATTGTATTGTGAATTTGTACTTCCATGTACTGTTGTTCTCATGTCTTACTAAATAAAGTACATCAATCAATCAATCAATCAATCAAACTGTTATGAAAGAGATAAAGTTAAATGCAAATGCAGTGACAGTGTTGGCAAACTTGCTATTAAAAATCTATAGAAGAGAGCTCACACACAATGTTTTCATAGTCTGCCAGGAGAAAAGTGTTTATTAATCAAACTATAAAAAAAACTAAAATACAAGAAAATGAGTGCATACATGTATCAGCAATATACATTGGGCAATGGAAAATATAAAACAGTTGAATATGTAGTTTATAATAATGAAAGGTCAGTCTAGGCAAGGGAATTGAAACAGTCATTGTCTCCGCCAGGCCGAAAGGCATGGCCGAGACTAAGTTTTACACCCTGTCCGTCCATCCGCGTGTCCGTTGCCCCCTCCGTCTGTGATCAGCTAATCTCCGGCACCGTTGCCATTATCGCAGCGAAACTGTGCACACTCACTCCCTGGATGCCAGAGCAGTACCTCTGCCCCAAATGTTTCACATGGGACTATTATAGTGCCACCAGTAGGCCTATTTTTGCAAAACATTTTTTTTTTGACAGTACTCCTACAGATTTTGTCCAAACATCACACAAATCCGTGCACAGTATCTCTATAGTCATTAAACAAAACAGGTCTTTCAGATTTCTCATATTCCATCCTGATTGGCTAAGATTAGGCTTCTAAAGTTTGCAGGAGTGCTCTGTTTTGAACGAAATGCCTCAAATCATGAACACAGCGTGCGATTTCAGTGAAATCAGCCTCATGGTGGCGCTATAACAGGCCGATTCATATTTTTAGCGGCGCTGGCGCCGCTCTATACATAGTATAGAGCGGTCCTGCTCTATACCTGGCTTTTCCGTCAACGTTCTGATTGGTCAGGTCTGTCAACGTTCTGATTGGTCAGGCCCGCCAAGGTTCTGATTGGTCAGGTCCGTCAACGTTCTGATTGGTCAGGCCCGTCGAGGTTCTGATTGGTCAGGTCCGTCAACGTTCTGATTGGTCAGGCCCGTCAACGCTCTGATTGGTCAGGTGCGTCAACAAAGTGATTGGTCAAGCTTCACGTGACACATGGCTATAAACACATTATAAACACATATCAATGACAAAATGTATCAAAGGCGCCGCTACCTTCACACAGGGTGTGATTTTTACCTATAACTGCGCCGATCTGTGTAAAACTTACGCAGGAGGCCGACTTACGCCAACGGAGATTAGCTCTGTTCACAGACGGCGGGGGCGACGGACACACAGACACACACACGGACACACAAACGGACGGACAGGGTGCAAAACATAGTCTCTGCCATTCCTTTCGGCCTGGCGAAGACAATAAAAAAACATACCAAAACAAAATGCATGTACTGCATTTTCTCCTAAACCAGTTAACAGCTAAATATTGGCAAAGCATGCCACATAGGCCTACTGTATGAAAACCATCTGTGTTGTCACACAGACAGATGTGTGTCAACTATCTATATTATATATACAATTTGAATCCTGCGCCATGTCGGTTGTCAGTATGTACGAACATAGTGGGTTTTGGTCATTGGAGAGGTGATGCACGTCACCTCTTTCTGAAGTGGGTACTTTCAAAGCCTGCCGTGGATTTAGGAGAGCACAAAACTCTCTCTCACACTGTGAGGTGCCTGTAAGGTGGCACTGCAAAGTGAACGACGCGTCACGCTAGACGTTCGGGCCGCGTAGCCCATGTATGGATGAAAGGGGACAGACAAAGCGTCATAGGCCCCCTGGGTCGGCCTACAGAGATGCTGATAGCTGAGTGGTTAAGGCGTGTAACACATACTGTGTATGCTCTTATGCCTGACAGCGAGTCCCTGGTTTGGATCCCAGGCCCGGTGGACCTTTGCTTCACATTACTCCCCAAATCTCTTTCCCTGTCTCTCTATACTAGGGTCTATCAATAAAGATGAGATTAATAACTAAAATAAAAAACCTTGGTATGTAAGCAAAACAGCTGTAGGCTAATGCAATTGATAATGGGTGTGTTTAGTGGGCCAATGTGATCATGCCAATTTCAATACTATACTTGTTCTGTGGCAATGGCTTTACTGAGGAATTGGAACTTTAGTGTCCAGAATGTTCTTTTAGATCAGGCAGCTGTGCCATTGATTGACACAAATCATCATCAGGGATCACATCGACTGATGGCACGAGTGAAGAGCTTTAAGTATCTTGGTTTGGATGCAAATCAACACAGAAAGCGGCTCTGCTTACTTCGGGGGGAGTACGGTAACGTAATCTGAATCTGAAGGATCCTGGTGGGTGTCGTCATTAACATTAGCATAGATGCTGGAGGTTGGGTCGGCCTTCTTGGTCCTTTTCATGGTCGTGTAGACAGGAGACATGTTGAGACAGGGGGTCCCTGTTGATTGGTCTTCACCTCTTGTTTCTTCATTCGTAAGTGTCTACACAATAGGAGGAAGGAATACGTCACAAACAAATAAAAGCTTTAAAAAGTTGTAAGAAAGACTGAGATAAACAATCCATTCAGTAGATATACAATTACTTATAATGTTATTAATAATAATGTAATGTTTTGGAAATGAAAAAAAAAAAGAAAATCAAATACAAAGACAATTGAATTAATTAAATAAATGAAAAAGTAATTGAAAACACTATCAGTCCCCAGAAACATAGGGATGTGTGTTTTCAATGAGTCTAACATGGTTAATATGGAGTTTGTAATAATCTTAAAGAAAATTCTGGACTGGATTTATAGTAGTATTACTAAACCAAAACTAAACCAAACACTGCGATGGGTATAAGATAAGGGCCCTTAGTGGTATTTATATTAAAACACAGTTCGTGGCAATGTCATATTTATTTATTTTATTTATTTTTTACTGTGTTATAGTTGTCCACAATGGTATGAATAAATGGAATGAAAGGCTGAACAGCCTTTCCAGCATAAGGGTGCATTTTGAAATCATCCAACCAAACCATGATAATATAGGACCTATAGAATATATCATTACTTGTGGGAGTTAGCTATGTTAAAGTTACTGGATCATTGATTGATTGATGTACAAAAGAGATGGGACAATTAAATGTACCTCCCCTTGTGGTCTCCTACTGTATGACAAGTAGAACTTATATTGCAGTGAGAACATACAGGCAAACAGTGAATGAAAGCTATTATGATTGTGTGCAAAATCTTTAACATGTTGGACTACAGTGTACCTCCAAACAGACAAGGCCTCAGAAGCCAACAGCAAGACAGCTGTAGCTAATGGTATTATACTAATGTGTGTGTGTGTGTGTGTTATATTTAGTGGTGTCAATGTGATCATGCCAATTGACAATAGTCACTATAGAGGATATGCGCATGCTTAAAATGAATGGCACATCGAGTGGCAAATCGAGTGGCAAAGAAACCTGCAAAATGAGTTTAACATTGTTTAATATTGTTTAATGCAATCAGATATGACTTTTCTGTTTGGATGCATGGGCTGTCAAGGCCAGAAAGTATTTTTTTGACACTCAGTAGGCATTCCTGCATAACTTCCGGGTTTGATGATGATGTCACACGCATATCCTCTATTATACAGTACTTGTACTTGTTTTGTGATGATGGATTTGAGGAATGGGAATTTTACTGACGATCATTTTCTCCATCAGGCCGAAAGGCATGGCGAGAGAATATGTTTTGCACACTGTCCGTCAGTCCGCCTGTCCGTCCGTGTGTCACTCTGTCTGTGTACAGCTAATCTCTGGCACCGTTGGCTTGATCGCAGCGAAACTGTGCACACACACTCCCTGGATGCCAATTCAGAACCTCTGCCACAAATTTTTCACATGGGTCTGTTATAGCGCCACCAGGAGTCAGCTTTTTGCAAAACAAATCTTTTGACAGTACTCCTACAGATTTTGTCCAAATATCACCCAACTCGGTACACAGCATCCGTTTTGAACAAAATGCCTCAAATCATGAACACAGCATGCAATTTCCAGACAATTGTGCACGCACATTCTCACTAGGCCGAGGAAGAAATGCCATTTGAACATTTTCAATTCAGCCTCATGGTGGCGCTATAACAGGCCGATTTATGTTATTACCTATAACTGCACTGATCTATGTAAAACTTTGTATGTGCCCTCCCTAGAGGCCAAGGAAAAACCTTTGCCCTGCATTTTTCACATCTGCCTTTTATAGCGCCACCAGGAGGCCGACTTAAGTAAAATAAATTTTTGGATATTACTCCTTCTCATTGTATCCAAATTTCCCGCAAATCGGTACACATGATCTCTAAAGTCATGTGATCAAGCTAGATCTGTTTGATTTTTCATATTCCATCCTGATTGGCTAAGATTGACATCTAAAATTTGCATGAGTGACCGGTTTTGAACAAAATGCCGCAAATCATGAACGCAGCGTCCGAATGCGGTGAAACTTTGCACGCAATGTACACTACTCCGAGGAGCACTTTTTCTATTTTTCTATGAGATTGTTAGGTAGCTGTGCCAATGAATAAAAATCATCATCAGGAATCTCATTGACTGACTGGGACATTTTAGTATTTTTTATTTTAGTATACACTACATTATTTTGGTCTGGATGCAAATCAACACAGAAAGCGGCTCTGCTTACTTCAGGGGGGACTACAGTAACGTAATCTGAATCTGAAGGATCCTGGTGGGTCTTGTTGTTAACATTAGCATAGATGCTGGAGGTTGGGTCGGCCTTGTTGATCCTTTTCATGGTCACGTAGACAGGAGACATGGTGAGACAGGGGGCCCCTGTTGATTGGTCTTCACCTCTTGTTTCTTCATTCAAATGTGTCTACACAATTGGAGGAAGGAGTACGTCATAGATAAAAAAAAAGTCGAAAGAAAGACTGAGATAGACAATCAATTCAGCAGATATACAATTACTTAAATTATTAATAATATATTGTTTTTGAAAATTAAAAGAAAAGTAAAGAAAAAATAATTAAATGAAAGAAAAACTTAATTGAAAAAAACACGGCCCCCTCACACATTTGAGGGACAATGTCAGTCCCCAGAAACATAGGGATGTGTGTTTTCAATGAGTCTAACATGGTTAAAATGGAGTTCAACAATCTTAAAGAAAATTCTGGACTCCAAAATTCCCCATTCCTCAGTAAAGCCGTTACCACAGATCAAGCATTGCAAACATTCTCAGTATCATATTTATAGTAGTATTACAAAACCAGAATATTTGCGATGGATATAAGATAGGGCCAGTTTGTGGCAATGCCATTTTCACTGTGTTACAGTTGTCCACAATGGTATGAATCTTCAAGTTGTGACCCAATTTTTAATACAATTGGCTGAACAGCCTTTCCAGCATAAGGGTGCAATTTGAAATCATCCCAAGCAACCCAAGATAATATGACCTATAGAATATGTGGGAGTTAGCTATGTTAAAGTTACAGGATAATATATTGATTGATTGATTGATTGATTGATTGATTGATTGATTGATTGATTGATTGATTGATTGATTGATTGATTGATTGGATATTTGTCAGTCAGAAATGTGGTACAGTAACACATTAAGACTTAAAGGGTAACACAAGTCCTGGGGACTTGTTTCCATTGTGGTCCTATGTATTCAATTCATCAACATGGCATAACATAAATTACGTAATAATATGTCATCAACCAATACAAACACTAAATGTACAAAAGAGATGGTACAACTAAATGTACCTCCCCTTGTGGTTTCCTACTGTATATGACAAGTAGAACTTATATTTCAGTGAGAACATACAGGCAGTGGATGAAAGTAATTATGATTGTGTGCAACATCTTTAGCATGTTGGACTACTGTTTACCTCCAAAGAGACAAGGCCTCACAAGCCAACAGCAAGACAGCTGTAGCTAATACTATTATATTCCTATCTGCTCTGGGCATATTTCCTGATAAACTCAAAATTAACAGTACTAAAAAGAGCATGATTTTATACTCTCTTCTCTAGGCTAAACATACAATTGGACTCTTGTGGAAAAACCCAGATAAATCAGACATCAGGCAATGGTACAGAGAATTATCAAATTGTCTTGCACTAGAGAAGCTAACTTTTGCTTGTCTCGCTATCTTTCAAGAAATATGGGGACAGTTCATACATTTTATGGAAGGCAATCCTTTAGGACCTGTATTAATAGATGGTTCTGCTACTTTGTAATGTGGGAGGAAAAACTATGACTATGATTTCTGTTTTATTTTCTTTTTGTCTCCGCCAGGCCAAAAGGCAAAGTTTGCAGGATTGGTCCGCTTTGAAACAAAATGCCTCAAATCATGAACGCAGCTTGCGATTTCTGTGAAATTTCACACGCAAATTCCCACTAGGCCGAGGAAGAAATGCCACCCTTTTCACATTGGCCTGTTATAGCGCCACCAGTAGGTCTAATTTAGCAAAATATATTTATGCCTCAAATCATGAATGCCACCCTTTTCACATTGGCCTATTTATAGCGCCACCAGGAGGCCACAATAACGTACCTGACCTGGCGGAGACCTGTGCTCCGAGGAGCACTTTTTCTAGTCGTATTTGTTTTTTCCTGTTTTTGTATTTGTATTTTTTCATATCATTAGGCTACTGTGTATGTGTTTCTATGTGATGTCTATTTGTTCGGTTTCTGTTTGATTATTTATAGGCATTTTATTAACACAAGAGCTGTTGTTAGGTTTTATATAATTGAAAATGCCAATAAATATATTGTTTAAACAATAATGTGTGTTTTAGATTGAGTGGGGTCAATGTGATCATAACAATTGACAATAGTCAGTATTATTTACAATACTGTAATACTTGTTTTGTGATGATGGATTTGAGGATTTTGAGGAATGGGAATTTTACTGACGATAATTGTCTTTGAGAGGGTTAGGTAGCTGTGCCAATACATACAAATCATCATCAGGAACCCCATTGACTGATTGGGACATTTTAGTATTTTTTAATTTTAGTATATCTCTGCTGTCGGGCAGAAACAAGCTAACGCCAAAATGCTAATTATTCAGGAAATGAAAAAACAAATCTGAAGAATCTTGGTGGGTGTAATCGTTAACATTAGCATAGATGCTGGAGGTTGGGATGATGAATAATAAAAACTGTAAATTTAAAATAGCAAAAGTAACCGTTAATGAAGTTGAGTGTCTGCTTAATAAATGTAAAGATAGACCACCTGGGGTTGATGATTTAGATGTGAAATTTCTCAGTTTGGTGGCTAATTTTATTGCTGTCCCTGTTTGTCATATTGTTAACTTGAGCATTGAGAAATGCATTTGTCCTCAGGCTTGGAAGATTGCTAAAATCATTCCACTTACAAAAAATACAGCTGCACCTTTTTCTGGTACAAACAGTCGACCTATAAGCTTGTTACCAGCGTTAGGAAATGTAATGGAGAGAATTATCTTTCAACAAATACAATTTTATTTTGATGTAAATGGATTAAATACAGAATATCAGCATGCCTACAGGCCTGGTCACTCGACATGTACGGCCTTGACACAGATGACCGATGATTGGCAATGTGAGATTGATAATGGAAGATTGGTGGGGGCTGTTTTACTTGATTTTAGTGCAGCGTTTGATTTGATAGATCATCTGTTGTTACTGGATAAACTCAAACAATATGGTTTCACTGTCACTGCATTAAATTGGATGGAGAGTTACTTAAGTGACAGAAAGCAGACAGTTTTCTTTAATGGTAGTTTTTCAAATGTATGCAGATGACTCGACCATATATGCTGCAGGAATGAAAACAGATGAGATTAAAAATATTTTGGATAATGAATTAAAGCTAGTAACAGAATGGGTAAAGAATAATAAACTTGTACTGAATATTGGTAAGACAAAGTGTATATTAATGGGATCAAAGTATCAGATGTTATCTAAACCAAAATTGAATTTGAATATAAACAACATTCCAATTGACCAGGTACAAGAAACAAAACTCCTAGGTATTACTTTCAACAACACTCTATCATGGTCACATCATGTTGATAATACTGTGAGCAAGATGGGACGGGCTGTCTCAGTTACAAGAAGAATTTCTAAGGGACTGCCACCAGATGTCATTAGACATGTCTTAAACGCTTTAGTTCTGTCACAGCTTGATTATTGTTTTGTTATTTGGTCTAGTGCCTCAATGATGGATATTAAGAAACTACAAATTGTTCAAAATAAAGCTGCACGTTGTGGGTTAAATTGTTCCTATAGAACTAATGTAAAAGACATGCATGACAGTCTGAGATGGTTGTCTGTTAGTCAAAGGGCTACTTATTGTTTAGTTAATTTTATTAGAAACATAAAAGTTACACAATCTCCAGAAATATTATATAAAAAGTTATTAAAACATTATACTCATCATGAATATCAAACAAGACATGCAATTGAAGGAAGGTTGAATTTTCCCAAAGTTAAGACATCTGTTATACAGAAAACTGTTATGTATAGAGCTATTGTAAGGTGGAATTCATTGCCTAGGTATATTGTTCAAGCCAATACAAAAGAGGGTTTCAAAATTATGGTAAAACAGTATCTTCCAATATTTCATGAACTTTACTGATTTTGTGTTTAACCTCTGACATCTTATTGACTTGTCTGTTATTAACATGAATATGGTGTAGGAAAAAAGTTTGGCTACTTTTTTTAAATGGTAAAATAAATGGTAAATTGTTGATTGGTCTTCACCTCTTGTTTCTTCATTTGTATGTATCTATACAATAAGAGGAAGGAGTATATCATAGAATAATTTAAAAGCTTTAAAAATGTAAAAGAAAGACTGAGATAAACAATCAGCATACATTTTCTGCTGTGAGAAATCGTAGCTTTTCTCACAGCAATAACAGTCACCATGGGGATGTGTGCTTTCAATGAGGCGAACATGGTTAAAATGGAGTTTGAAGTTGAATTAGGGGCGCGTGTCTGATAAAATGAATATCAAATATCTAAAAATTGAATCAAGCAACTTGAAAACTGGGTCTGGGTTGCGCACAATAGCCATTAGTAGATGTTAAAATGACCGCAAAGTGTTTTAATGTCTTGAGATTACTCTCAAGACATACGTGTTGGCTACCACAATTTTAAAATGTTCTCCTAACAGTCTGTACATTGAAGTCAAAACAACATAAAAAAACAATGTACAGTTAAACACAAACATAACACTCACCTCACCAACATTTTCAGTGAGAGCTATGTTGTCACCTTGTGGTTTTTTGTCACGTTTTATGTAGAACATCAGCACTGCCACCACAAATATCCCTGCCAGGACAGCCAAACTGACCAGCAAACCTAGAAGTGATGGACACATTGTTAGACCGCATGACACGCACATATACGTACATACTACTGTATGACAAACCAACAGACATTCTCCTTACAAAAGCTTTGCTTCACTTTGTGGCTCAGTAAGAATATGAACACCACAGTGTTTGTATTCACATTTGTACTGTTATGACCCTAGGGTCATTATGTGTTGTTCCTTGTTTGTGGTCTACACTGTGTGCATCTGCCCTCAGGACGGCTGGACTGACAGCCACAGCCTCACTACTCCTGCATGTCATGTTATATAATTAGATAGATAATGTATTTCTCATAGGCCTATATGAGCTGTTTGACATTCTCGCCCAACAAACAGTATGATTGTATACATAAAATGAAACCCATTATTGTCTCCGCCAGGCCGTAAGGCATGGCGAGAGACTATGTTTTACCCTCCGTCCGTGTGTCCGTCCGTCCGTGTGTCCGTCCGTGTGTCCGTGTGTTACCACCAAATCTCCGGCACCGTTGGCCCGGTCGCTGCGAAACTGTGCACACACACTCCCTGGATGCCAATTCAGAACCTCTGCCTCAAATTTTTCACATGGGCCTGTTATAGCGCCACCAGGAGGCCGATTTGTGCAAAACCCATTTTTTCACATTATTCCTACAGTTTTTAACCAAACGTCATGCAAATCGGTACACAGTATCTCTATAGTCATGTGATCAACCCTGATCTGTCCGATTTCCCATATTCCATCCTTATTGGTTAAGGTTGCCATCCAAAGTTTGCAGGATTGGTCCGTTTTGAACAAACTGCCTCAAACCATGAACGCAGCGTGCGATTTCCATGAAATTTCACACGCACATTCCCACTAGGCCGAGGAAGAAATGCCACCCTTTTCACATTGGCCTGTTATAGCGCCACCAGCAGGTCTAATTTAGCAAAACACATTTTTGGAACAAAATGCTTCAAATCATGAATGCAGTGTCCGATTGCCGTGAGCGACCTAAGAATAAATGGCACCCTTTTCACATTGGCCTATTATAGCGCCACCAGGAGGCCACAATAACGTATCTGACCTGGCGGAGACCTGTGCTCCGAGGAGCACTTTATCTAGTTTAATTTGTTGCTTCAGTAGCTTAGATCAATGTTATTCAGAATTATACATAACTGCATTTAAGTATCTCTGCAGTTTAATCAAATGGGACACTTTCACTCTCAAACTGTTCAACACACACATGTAGGTACGTTATGTTTACATTTTATGATACTAGAAAAAATATATATACCTCTATAATAGGTGAAGTGAATGGGCTCTCCCCAAATCCGTACCTGACCTGGCGGAGACCTGTGCTCCGAGGAGCACTTTTTCTAGTTGATAATATTTTGCACAATAGTCTTATGAACACTTTTTTTTTTATGTAATTGGATTACATAAATATCTTAGTCTTGGGCCTTAAATATCTCAGTATTGAGCCTTATTATATTACTGTTATATTTCATGCATATTTTGTTGCTTTTTTCATTTAACAATTTAACTGCACTTGTAGGAAGTTTGCACAACATATTTTCACCCGTTTCTTTATTACCATGGAGTAAACGTGTTACAGTAAAGTTACAGTTGAAGTTGAACATAGCATTACTTAGTCTTAAGCTCCTTTTTTTTCATGCAAATAATACGTTTTTAAAAAAAAAATCTTATGAAGTCAATGCAAGCTGCCACGGAGCGAAAAAGCGAAGCGAAAAAGCGTATTTTATTTATTCGGAACGAGTCCGAATTTTGCGTATATTGGCATAATCGCCGGTGTGTAATGACCTATAGTCTTAACTCTGGCTCGTGCTTTTAACCCCATTTTTTCTCCCTACCAATTGCTTCCTCCCCACACACATGTGTTGTCACTGCTGTTATATCCTACTGACAGGTGCCACGCCAGCCCGTAGGAGTATGTGCAGTGACAATTATCACCCTCCCTCCCCGGCTCCCCTTCCCCGAACACTCGGCCAAGCCGGATGCTCCACCCGAGTGCCCAAAAAAGATCATGATCGCCATATCTTCACCCATCATCAACCATGTGACCACATGTTTCCTCTTTACTGCACATCTTTGAAAGCCTGAGCCTATTGCATGTGACACTTGAAACACTTGACATTATTCTCTACATAAAACACATCACTCTCTAAAAGATTGAAAACATGGATACAACACTGGCTCTTTATTCCGAAGCACCATTGGTCCAATGAGGCACATTATTACTAAGCCTAACCTTCACTTCACACTAACCTAACATTTTTAGGATTATTGGGGTTTCAGAATAATGGGAACAATAGAAATGTGCTCATATAGGATCTGCAGTAGAATTTGAAGTGTAATCTTCATTATGAACACCATCTATATTTAACACTCGCCTGATGGCAGTCAGACCATCCCCTACAGCCTAGACAGTCTAACTTCAGATCAAAATGACAGTTTTGATCTGCACAGTGGGGCACAGCGGGGGATACCATTGTCTTTTAAATATCGATTCACATTTCAATCCTACTCAGCTCACATGTTGGCTACAGTGACTATGTTTCATTTGGTTTAAGGTGACTCTCCACCAAACATACTACTTCAGACTACTTCAGACTACAACAGACTGGTAGTCGGTTGGCAAACGTTGCCATTTAGTTCAGCATAAGCAGTCGGTCGATGCGCACATTGTTGTGCTAATGTGTTTCGAACTGGCAGGCTGGACTGCCAGTGTTGCCAGGTCTGCTTATTATAAGCGACTTTGGGCTTGTTTCCCTGCAAAGTCGCTGGTAAATAGGGATGTTCCCAACGTTTTTTCTTCACTGACGTGCAGTGGTGTAAAGTAACTAAGTACATTTACTCAAGTACTTTACTTAAGTACAATGTTGAGGTACTTTTACTTTTCCACTCCACTACATCTCAGTGGCAAATATCGTACTTTTACTCCACTACAATTATTTGAACATTTTAGTTACTAGTTACTTTGCCTGCTGTCTGAAGCCCTGTGCCAAGACGCGCATGAAACGGCTTGGTCGCTGAAGCGAAAGATACACGGTTCATACGTTCATAGGTTAAGTCCATGATGCATAACCGCTACAAACAGACCTTCTACACAGGTCTAAACGGCTGTTCGAAATACCAGGTAAGCAACCAGGTCTATGAACATTTTGCTGCATGCGTTGTGTGTGTGTGTGTGTGTGTGTGTGTGTGTGTGTGTGTGTGTGTGTGTGTGTGAGAGAGAGAGAGAGAGAGAGAGAGAGAGAGAGAGAGAGAGAGAGAGAGAGAGAGAGAGAGAGAGAGAGAGAGAGAGAGAGAGAGAGAGAGAGAGAGAGAGAGAGAGAGAGATGCCCTGATGTTGAAAGCAAGCGAGTTGTTGAATCATGGTCATCATACCTGTTGTAACAGGAGTAGTCATCTTAACTGTTGTAACAGGAGCTGGAAGCATGTTTGAGAACAAGAGGAATATATTTTATCAAGTCATGTATTTAGCTGATGGTAAAAATAAAAGGTTTTCCATTATATCTATAACTGTGTGTAAAGCCCTTGGCAGCTACATCTTTTCATGTCTTTTATTTTTTAAGTGCAGGTCCTGGTATAGCAAGAAATTGCAGTCCAGTTGGCTATACTTGATTTTGTCACGGCCGTGGAGATGGTAGGGTGTTACACCACATGTGTGATAATATACATGTGCAGTGATGGCAGGACGTAACAGACATAAACAGAATTCGATAGGCAACCAAATGCGGTGTAACATGGGACATGCGCCGCGTGCTTTTGACAATTTATTGCCCACGGCTGGCTCGGGCTCGATGGGAATGGTAGCCTCACAAAGTCTAATAAAAACGCCCATACAGCGACAGGCTCGCGCACACACAACGTCTTGCATGTAACCCCTAGTAACAGTAGAAGAGAGGTAGTGCGTTGTAAAGGTGGAAAAGTAAATGGTTGTCATGCCAGAGCCATTAGCGATTTTTGTGGCAAGTTTGAATACAATTGAAAAACTGCTGCGCTATGAGTTTGTAGTCCGCACACATACTGGCTTCAATTATAGTAGAGAAGATGAGCGCGCAGAACAAAGTTTTGCCGGCTCCAATAGCCCTCCCATAGCCTGACAGATGGTCCATCCAATAACAAAACAGATAGGTAGTCAACACTTCCGGCGAGAGGACGAGAACAGGCTGAAGCCTACATTCGATGTACACTCGCTGTTTGATGCTCCAAGCGGCTTGGAGAGCCCACTCGCTCCAAAAGCAGATTACCATTTGGGACAAAACTATTTACGGGTCAAAATGGAGGACAGAGTGTGGAGTGAGCGAGTGAGCTGATATTTGGGTATTGGAATTTGGCTAATGTGAGTGGTTGGCTACTAGGTGGACTAGGGAGAGTTTCCACAGCCAGGCCATCAGGCAGTTGAACAGACACTAAGCCCTGCAACATGACTGTACATATTCACCCATATACTGTACATACACATACCATACTATACGCTCCTACATTCTGCAGTATAATGTGTAATTGATAATATTTTGCACAATAGTCTTATGAACACATTTGAATTGTCACTGCACACAAGAGTATGTGCAGTGACAATTATCACCTTCTCTGCCCGGCTCCCCTCCCCCGAACACTCATCAAAGCCGGATGCTCCACCCGAGCGCCCAAAAAAGATCGTGAATGCCATATCTTCACCCATCATCAACCACGTGACCACAGTTTCCTCTTTACTGCACATCTTTGAAAGCCAAACATTGGATGTGACACTAGAAACAGTGAAACACTTGACATTACTCTCTAAATAAAAGCCATCACTCTCTAAAATATTGAAAACATGGATACAACACTGGCTCTTTATTCCGAAGCTCCATTGGTCCAATGGCACACATTATTACTAAGCCTAACCTTAACTTCACACTAACCTAACATTTTTAGGACTATTGTGGTTTCAGAATAATGGGAACAATAGAAAGGCGCTCATGTAGGACCTGCGGTAGAATTTGAAGTGTAATCTTTATTATGAACACCATCTATATTTAAAGGACACATTTATATCCGGGGGCACAAGGGCAGGGTCTCAAGCCCACCCTTGGGTCCTATCTGAACACATGCCTGCTGATTGGTGTAGTCGTTTGATAAAATAGCTAAAGACAGACACACTACACAATATACACAACATAAACTCCACCCTGCGTTCGGCCTGGTGGAGGTAATTGATCAAACAGAAAAAAAGAAAAAAAAGGACAATAAGGAAATCAGATAGCATACCAGTCACTAACGAGGAGGAGGGGGGAGAGGATTCATGAATCATTGTTGTTGTGGATATGATGGTAGTGGTCATCTTAGGATCTAGAAGCATGTTTGAGAAGAAGAGGAACATATTTGATCAAGTCTTGTATTTGTTATATTTTTGTATTATTTTGACACATCAGTAATGTAGTCCTTTCAAGATACATAGAAAAAAAAAACAGAATACAGGCAATATTTTAACTTACAGTGTAAACATGATGTACAGTAACTTATTGAAGCACAGACTCACCGTCTTTAACATTAAGGTAGACTTGAATATATGAATCCCAAACCCATCTCTCCAGTCCACAGAAGTAGGTTCCAGAGTCTAACTTGCTGAGTTTAGTGATTGATACAAATAAGTCTTTTCCTGAGTTCCTCAACCTTTTTCCATTGCTTACTACAGTTTTACCAGATCCTGCCTTGATAATGATGTCTTTATCTGTGCTGCATGGATATTTACAGAGGTACTTTGTGTTACTCTCAGTGGAGGTCCAGACATTCCAGTTTGAGCAGGTGAAGTTCCCTTCACCCCCGACTTGGCCAGTTATGCTGAGAGGTGTTGTCTCCACAATACACCACACTACAGTATAGAGATAAGCAAGGAAACAGCTCATCAGTATGACACACAACTTATTAATTGACAACATGATGTGAGGAGTGTATTTTTGTAGAAGGTTTCTAAATGCTCTACACAACAGTGAACAGACAAAGGATGAGACAGAGACATCGAGAGCATCATACAGACACTCGGAGACAGAGACAACCACACAGACAGAGAGACACATGAAAACACAGAGGTCACTCACCAGAAAGCAAACAGCAAATGTAGACATTTCTCATGATGACAACGAGCTGCTGATGACTTGTCTCGTTCTGGCCGGAGACGATATTGGACTTCCTCATGCTTTGAATAAAGGTCTAGATGTCTTTACATCATTAAACTCCACCCTCTTCCTCTGACCTTTAATGCAAACATACAAATATGGTCACGTTCACACATATACAATCCATATGGTTAGCTTCACTTCATGTCTCTGTCATATCATATCAACTATAAGATTCACAGACTCTTTATACTCAGACTTTAGGAAGATTGTGAAACCTTAGAAAGTTCAGTTTCACTGGCATTTGAAGTGAACTATTATAAAATGACGCTGGCAAAATAATTATACAAATCATGTTCCTCACTGACTGATAGTATTGTATGTATCTTTAGATCTGTTAATTACTGGATCCTGTGTTCTGAACACATTGAATGATGAACTTCAGATAACATTAAAGTGCTACTAAATAGGCTGATAGCCTGTCTGAGTTTTTGCTGCAAAAATGGAGCTTGTACCAACTGTCTATTCTTTACTGTAAAACCACAACTGGTTATGGATTTGAAGAGTGACAGCTGGAAATTACGTTTCCCTTTTTCTGTTGAGATGCAACGACTTTATCAAACATATCACTGATGTGTAATTGAACTGGTGTTTGTGTAGTTCCTTGTGCATGTCCCTCCCCTCATGTGTGTGTGTGTGTGTGTGTGTGTGTGTGTGTGTGTGTGTGTGTGTGTGTGTGTGTGTGTGTGTGTGTGTGTGTGTGTGTGTGTGTGTGTGTGTGTGTGTGTCTGTCTGTCACTAAAACAATTCCTAAGCCTAACCTTAACCCTTACCCTAACCTCACAAAAACAATGCCTCAGCCTAACCTTAACCATAACACTGACCTCACAAACACTATGCTTAACCCTAACCATAACCTCACAGAAACTATGCCTAAACCTAACCTCAAAACCACCCAGGGAAAAGAGAGAGTCCGGAATGTGAGTTGTTGGCAACTAAGTGGACCCAGCTGGTGATTGGCTCCTGTGACCAGGCTGTGGGTTAAAGTTGGCTGTCTCCAGTTCCACAGAAGTCTTCCTCCTGACCAGCCTCCAACCACACCAGTTCTGTGTGTCAGTGTTTGTCAGCATTTTAGATTTGGGTTAACATGGTTTAGTGTCTTGGTACTGTAGTGGTGGGTGGTCTGTCTTTTTCTGTTACTTGTTTGTTCATGTTTCTTCCCCCCCCCCCCCCCCCTTTTTTCTTTGTAATCAGGTAGATCTTGTACTTTTATTTTCTTTATAAGGTAAGCATATGCTTTTATTTTGATTAGGAGTTTAGGGCCCACCCTGAGGTAATTTCAAACTCTACAATAAACCATTGTCTTTTGGATTTTAAACTGGTGTTGGCTGGCTGTGTTTGGGGACTGGGAAGGAGGGAGTCCATATTTTCGTATTACATCTAGTGGCCCCTAGGCCTGTTTGTAACAGAAGCCAATGTCTATAATGCATTACATACATACTTATGACGGATTATGATATAACCAGGCCAATCATTTTGTCATTTTAGGGGCAAGGCCACTTGGCCTTTGGTGTTTTACTTTTTTTGAGGGCACAAAGGACAAATGCCAGGGCAGGAAGGCCATCAAATAAAGTCCACGGAAATAATTAATTTAACTTCAATGTTAAGGATGATTTAATGTTAATATTATAGTACACTAATAGTATAACTATCAATGAAATATAAAACATTTATTTCACAAAATAATGTATTGGCAAATTACCAATATTTGTACAGTTATATTGGTCTCAATATTTGTACACATACACATGCTGTTACACATTCAGCCCATGGAATTCACTGATTGAAGTAGGGATTACATGAATCACATGAGCATTCATAGATTAGAGATTGTATGTATTTCCCCCACACTTTATTTTGATTCAAATGACATGTGATTGGACTTACAGTAATAATGGCTTTAGTTCATTTTCACTATTTAAAATGTAGTATTTCTTAATAATGTATACAATAGCTTGTAGATTGGCTATTTTCACTATTTAAAATTATTTTTAAATACTTTTTAAAAGAAACCGTTTTGGACATGCAAGGTTTCCAACCGACAGCGACAATATATAGCCTATATATGGTGCTGAACACCAAAAACGGGCTCAAACAATGTCAAACTGTCACATTCTAGCTGCTGAAATAAACTTCCCATTTGGATCATTGACAAAGGAAAAGAACATGGATATTGTTTGCAAAGGGATTATGTATTTCTTGTCCATCAGAGCGGTAAGGTCAGCTTCTCTCTACTTTTATAGGATATACCCTAAACTTTTAATGTGTGTAGTTATTCATTTCTATTGCTTGCTGGATATTTGAGACTCTCTCTCATATGTCTCTCTCTCTCTCTCTCTCTCTCTCTCTCTCTCTCTCTCTCTCTCTCTCTCTCTCTCTCTCTCTCTCTCTCTGTCCAATAAGAATGTATAATCTCTACCAGACAACTGGTGTCTACCATATTGACTGGAAGATAGCGCAGACGGGAAACGGTGGAATCAGTGTGGGGCCGTGGTCAGTAAAGTCGGCACCACGGCCACTGTGGTCTTTGGGGCATGTCATTTTTCGAGGGGCACACGGCCAAAGAGAGGGCCAACGACAGCCATGGCCATCATGGCCGCCGTGAAACTCCTGCCCTGCTTAACACTGTATAATTATAGTTATGAGCACTCATACATACCGGTATTCATAATGCTTTAAAACAATAATCATAACACCAACCTTTTGTGACTTATCAGGTCTTATCAGTATTATAATCATTTGTAATTACTGGCCACTCATTTAGTCTGGCCAGGATCATAGTGTATTTTAATATCATTGTGATACATTATAATAAGTCGCTGTAAATGATCATTGAGTGCTTTAAGTGGAGTGAAAAAAATCCTAAAGTGGCATGTGACATGCATTCTGTCTGTACACAAACACGTGACAGTTTCAATTAAGGATAATTGAAAAAGGGAACATAATGTAAGCAGAGTAAGCAGAGCCAAACAAGCAGTATCGTGTTATGTCAGGGAGTTTGTCATACATCTACACTATGTAGCTACATAGAAATGTCCTACAGTACTTGTAATTTAGCCACATAAGATTAGTAGCAGTGGTGTGTTCTACCGTGCTACGCTATATACTTAGTATACCGTCCCAGAAAAAATAAAAATAAAAACGTATACGTCAAATAATAGTGTGTGTGGGAGGGAATAATTATAGTATACCCTCCGACATACCCTAGGTAAGATAAGGTCAGTCTTGGCAAGGGAATTGAAAAGTAATTTCAAATGTTTTTGACACAGTTTAGTTCAGATTGTCCAGAGAGTTCTGTCTGTCCTTTGGCCTCCCCCCTATCCGTCACCAAGAAATGCTGTCCACAAGTTTTCAGGTCGAAAAGGATGAGTTGTATTTCAAACCAGACTCTGGGACGGACCCAGGCAAAAACAACAAAGCTCAAACACATTTTGGCAGTGGAAACGTGTGTAAAAACATACCTAAAAATAAGGAAACATAACAAAACGTGTGCATTTTCTCCTAAATCAGTTATTAGCTAATGATTGGCAAAGCAGGCCTGGACGGCTGGCGTAGGAGTCCAGGCACCGAGGCTCAATGTAGCCTGACAGCGCGTCGCGGGTTGAAGTCCCGAGCCCGACGGCCTTCGCTGCATGTCACTCCCTGTCTCTACCCAGAGGAAAGCATAATCCAAGTTTGAGCTCTCATCTCTGGCTCATTTGTTTCTTAAGCCATAAATGAGATAAATGTGAGGCAAAAAGGAGATATCAGCTTATGGCTCCTGTTTCTCATCGTTTTCTCCTGAGAAATAGACTCAGTATGTCTCAGATGGAACCTCTGATGAGCCATACAGGAGATCTCAAAAATGGCTTAAATGTTGCTCAATGTAGCAGCATTGTTGCATCTCAAATGTATGTTTCTAATTGTTTTCTCCTGAGAAATAGACTCAGTATGTCTCAGATGGAGCTCTGTTGAGCTATACAGGAGATATCAAAAATGGCTTAAATGTTGCTCAGTATAGCAGAATTGTTGCTTCTCAAATATAGCTCAGAGTGAGAGCTCAACATGATCTCATTTAGAGCTCTTTAATACTGAGATCGATCAAATCCCATAAGACTCAGATAGGCACCAGACCTTAATTATTCATAACATATCAAAAGTCTACCAAAGTCTGACCACTAGAAATGACTCAAAAGACTCCTTAATTTATTATTCATCATAAACAAATCATTTTGGTGATCCAATTAGCACATATCAATTATATAATATAGTTAAGTCATTATAAGCATATTTATTCATATTTATGGGTGGCAGTGGCTCAGGGGTAGAGTGGCTCACTGTGGCTGGATGGTAACCACAAGGTTGCCAGTTCAAACCCGGTTTCACTGAACCTCTACAGTATATTGCTCCTGATGTGCTGGTTGGTGCATTGCATGGTTTCCGCCGCCATCGGTGTGTGAATGGGTGAATTGATGCACAATCTATGTAAAGTGCCTTGGATAAAGGCGCTATATAAATGCACCATTTACCATTTATGTTAAAATCTAAAAAAGTCCAATGTAATTGGACATTTCTCCCTTTTCCACAAGACAAAATGTCCAGTATCAGTGATTTAATTTCAGTTATTATTAACAATTTGTTAAAGCCTTCAGGATATCTCATTTGACACCAATAAGGAATGCATTCATTATTTCTGGGACTTACTATGAAATACAAATACAACAAGACCAGGAGACCTGGTTCTGCCAGACCCAGAATAAATTCCCTTTTATGCCCATGTATGGACGAAAGGGGGACAGACTTTTACGCCCATGTATGGACGAAAGGGGGACAGACCGTGTTATGCCCATGCATGGACAGTGAGGTCTACAAACTTACAGTAGCTTGTGTTATGTCATAGAGAGTTATGTAGGCTACAACCTCGCTGGGTTAAGGATATAAACCCGACACTCCAATATTAACGTGGCGGCAGTCGCGGAACGGTATCACTGCATTCCGCGAGTCTCATGACTGCTTTATTTAGTGTAACTCGAACACGCACTGCTCGGTATGGGTTGAATAAATGGGTATACAAACGTATTCCATTCATGGCGATATGATTGGTATCATAATATGTCAATCATGTAGGCTACAAGCCTGCACTGTAACACATTTCTGTAATTTCTACAGTAAAAATTTACAGTAACTTATTGTTCTGTCATTTTACAATGTTTAACTGCATTTTGCAATGCATCATGGGAAAAAAATCATTACAGAAAGTTACTGCATTTTTCCACAGTAACATAATGTAGAAATTACAGTCAGGTTATATTCTAACTGTAGAATGTAGTTTTACAGTAATATGTAAAGTATACATATTCATAATAATAATAATATAATTTATTTATACCACACTTTACATTTTTGGAAATCATAAAGTGCTTTACATGATGTGAACATCATTGTAGAGTCGTATATTTCCTTCAAAGTATATCTTCATAAAAAAGGTGAGCACGTAATTTGACGCACGACGCACTTTGTATCCGGTTTTAGAGACTTTACTGGTATTAAAGCAAAAAAATATAAGGCATACAGCAAGTGGTTCTTGTAGTGGTGTAGTGGTAAAAACAATGTGTGCTCTCAGCTTCAACTTTAGCTTCTTCTGACACAACTCAAACAGCACAGCAAAAGACTAATGATCTAACAAAAGAGCACCAATCACAAACATTCAATCAACAGTACACTGCTGCACATAATCATTAAGGCATTACACACAGCTGCAATAACTTGGCACAATTAAGATCAATGCAAAATCAGGTCATCATGACCTAAGCTCGTTATGGCTCTTACAATCATCATCATCATTATCAGTTATCATCATCATAATTAATTTTATCCTACAACTTCTTGTTTATGCCCCAAAATGACTGGATATACAGGTTTTGTAGCAATTTGTAGCATTTATAGAAATATTAGACTTGATTGTCGAATGTTTAAGAATGTTCTAATCATGTATACTTGGCTTAACTTAAAAATGTTTACTACAATTTATTTTTTTAACATTTTATTTATTATAATACTAGAGTTTCGGGGGGCTACGCCCCCCTCAACCCCAGCCGCGCACGGGGCCCAGCGTGGCCGTGTGTATATTGGGGGACCCAAATCGCCGGAGTGAAAGTGTGGAAAAGTTTTTTTGAAAAAGGAAAAAATTTGAAGAAATAATATTTGTTATGTTTCAGGGGGTCCACAGGGGGTCCGCGGACCCCCTGATGGTCCACTGACCCCCTGTGGAGTGTTGGGACGCGCGGGGACACCCCTGGAACATTGCGGACCATTTCGGTGTTTTTTTTTTTTTCATGAAGGTGGTTGCTTGTTTCTGGCGCAGGCTGTGCAAACCTGGCAACCCAGCGCATGCTGCCGCACGTTTAAGTGGCGTCGCGTCATGAGGGTCAGTGGGGCCGTGGCTCGGTCAGTGAAGACCCTGTAGTGCGGATGATATGTGGCATAGAGGGGCAGATTGTAAATCCACAGAGGAAACATCCGTGGGCTACCATTGGTTCAGCGATGTGTGCGGTGGCCCTGCGGCCCCTCCTCCTCCACCAATGTGCAGTAGTGAGAGCCCTGACGTCACAACAATTGGAGCGATGGGCACTGCACTGTGGTTGGTTAGGGTACACCTAGGGCCCAGGTAGAACCCAGTTAAAGCCTGCATGGGCAAACCCAGTTAGGACCCGCCTTGGTCCCACATAAACATGGCTAGTTGGGGCCCACCTAAGGGCCAGGTAGAAGCTACTTATAGCCTGCATGGGCATCGCAGTTGGGACTGAAGTGGATGCCGCTGACATTGCTGACATGGGGTCCATATGGTTTAGCCCACCTTGAAAGCATATGGGAACTACGCTGGCATGCTGGCTGTAATGCAAACGCTGCATCATACCTGCAGTGTGTAGTTTGATGTTGTGTGTGTAGCAGATATACCTGCAGTGTGTAGATCAATGTCCATAGGAAAGTCAATGGCCAGCAGTGTTTTTTGTCCCCAGCAGAGTTTCTAGTGTCTCTGTGTCTCTCTGGAAGAGGTTGCACATGAACTCTGCAGCCGCACTGAGGCGCTCCAACACAAACACTCTGACATTAAGCTGCTTCACACAACAAACATCAGCACCACGCTGCTGTTTGTCCAAAAGACACAACATGTCCTCTCCCACCGACGTCATGTGTTCATTTATCGACAGCCGTACAGACTCCTTTTGACACATTTTACGTCGTTTATGCAGCTCTCACTGACTCTCCACATCGGGCTGTTATTTTGCTGCGATCAAGTCAACGATGTGAGAGATTAGCTATCACAGACGGACGGACAGGGGGTGAAACATAGTCTTGCGCCATGCCTTTCGGCCTGGCGGAGACAATAAAAAACCGAAAGTAAAGGAAATGGCCATTTCTGCAACAGAAGTAGTCAATAAACTATGCTATGAAACCATGGGCGACATTGGCAAAGAATGTAAGAAAGAGGCAATCATGTAGAAAATAGCCGATCTCCAAGCTTACAAAGCCTGTCAACGTGAGGCGTTTCGAGCTTGTAGATCGGCTATTTTCACAATATTTACTTGTGGAACGGAGTCAAACAGAATGGGGGGGGCCCAGATCAAGTACGTGTATTTGGGGGGGGGGGGGGGGGCGGCGTGAAAGGGTTGATAAACACTGCTCTAATCGGAGCGAAATGATCTGAAATTACTACATGACCATAATGCAGCGTAACATGCGTTGCACGGGGCGGTCCTGCCATTACGTTAGTTACTGTAGTTGCTGTGGAGCTACATAGTTCTCCAGAAGACACACACAAACATACACCATCTACAATGGACGAACTGAGCAGCAATATAGACATTCACCACACGAACGTACATTGTTGACAAAGTGATTGCACAGCCGCTGCAGGCATGCCAACCAGGTTAGCGTTAGCGACATGGCAGCTATCACAGCGCCCTGTCCGTCGTGCTGCAACTGCCTGTGATGGCTACAGCAGTAACAGCAAGCTGTCTGCGATGCCATTGTCTGGAGACTGCTCTTAGCGTGACACGACCAATGAGAGTGAGCGCTGTAGTTGTTGCTAAGATACGGTGGCGTCTCTGCCCCATAGCTTGTAGATCTCTCACACATGATTGGCGTAGGCTGCGTTGCCAGGTCTGACTGTGTGTCTAAGCAATGGTCGGCTCATTTTTGCGCGCCTTTGGGCTCGTTTGCATTGTGCGCACGGCAGCGCTTGTTTAGCGTACGTCAGCGCGACGTGGCAACGGCCGTGGCAACGTGAAAGGTGATTGGCTGGTGAAAAGAAACACCCGACGTTACACCAGACATGGTGCCTGGAGAAAATGGTGACCAAAAAAAAAGTTTGGAAAAAAAGGGAAAAAACCCCGCAGCGGCTGGCTGCTGTTGTGGTGATGAGGTCGTGCGCACGGTAAACGGTACGAAGCTGTCTCCCCGTCCGTTTTGTCCGACATTTGGTGAGTAGAATTAATTATGTTGCGCGGTGGAAACGGTGTAGTGAGCAGTGAGATGTCCCCTACGCGAGGCGTAAATTCAGCGCGGCCGCCGTGGCGAGTCAGTAGGCGACATGTGGTCTGGCGGTGCGTTGTTTATTCGATAACAGAGCTGTGGGGTGTCGCCACCGAGGGTGCGGAAGTTGCTCGCCATTTATATAGTTAGATATAAATGTTATCAATTTTCAGAACCGCTTGTCCGTGTGTGAGGAAAGTTATATTGGCGCGTTCGGGATGAAAAACTGATCGAGAATCCATTGTCCGATAGTTTTGGCGCCCCCTAGGGGCCGAGATAATAGTGAAAAACTGTTTGAAAGGATTAAAAACGAAATTGAACACCAAATTCTGGGCCAGCGCGTCACCCCGAACGCGAACATATAACTCTCCTCACACACGGCCATACCGTTCTCCTTAATTGGCTAGGGTCGAATGTCAAGTTAATAGTGCAATAAAGTGATATATCTCAATAACCATACATCTTTAGAATCCGCCTTTTGGATATGTTGTACAACTCGCTAAGGCGCACACGTGGATGTCTTGTTTGTCACGGTACGACACTCCTAAGTTGACCTTCTATACTTTCGGAAGGCTCATAGAGTCTTAAACCTTAAGACCATACCAAAGGACAAAGTCAAAAAAAAAAAAAGTGCCGTAACGGGACAAACAAGACATCCATGCGTGTGTCTCAGCCAGTTCTACAACATATCCAAAAAGTGGACCCTAAGTCCTTATCGTATTCGAGATATTGAGCAAGATAGCGAAGCCATAACCATAGCCAATTAAAGGATAATTAAATCATGATTTGATATCAGGGTTTGATCATCTCGACTTTTGGCATTATTTTACGTGTAGATTTAGGAAAAAAATATATCGGGGAAATCACGGGCCTGGAACACCCTAAAACCAACCAGGAAGTGGCCTTTTGAGGCACTTCCTGTTTTCCGAGAAAAATAAAACGTAAATATTTGGAATCAGTGTCATCATATTTGTCTACAACCAGAGTCTCGAAGAAAAATACAATTTCTAAAAATTTAACAAGAGTTGACCTTTGCAGTCTTTTCGCTGAACTTTGAGCTTTATCAGTGTCAAAAAAAATCAGGGCTGGTGCCAAAATATCCGGCTTACTCTCAATATGGATGGAGAGAAGTTTTAGATTTTAAAAAAATATCTGGAGCGATTAGTTCCAGATTTTGTGCTAAATTTTGTGACAAAAGTCAACATCCAATCTTTTTGGTGAGCTTTTGTATTTCCCAAGGTCCTAGAAAATCGAGACCTATTCCATTCAATTCAGCGTCCTTTTCTGAGTCAGAAAAAGTGTTTTTAAATTTAAAAATAAAATATTTTTAAAAAATGTGAGAAAAGATAAACTTTGAACTATTTCAAAAATCTATAACTTCCCTATTAAACAATACTAGACTATTGTGTAACCTATCATTCGACTCAAAATCATCTAAATAAGAGGGTGGAAGGGTCAAAATAAAATAATAATAATAATAATATGTTTGTGAAAAAAGCTTCCAAGTTTATGAAACTTTAACGCTTGTTTAAACCACTTTATAAGGGTCATACAAAATCGAGACCTAGCCTATTCGATTCAGCTTCCTCTTTTGAGTCTGAAAACATGTTTTTTAATTTAAAAAAAATATTTTTGAAAAATGTGAGAAAAGCTTAACTTTGAACTATTTCAAAAATCTATAACTTCTTATTGCAGATCAGCTATTTTCTTTTTTTTCTTCGACCATTTTTTTAATATAGTTTGTTGATTACTTTTGATGCAGTAATTCTTTTTTTTTTTAGGTATTAAAAGGGTTACTTAAATTGTCACTTCACTGTCACTGCCACCTACAGATCCCCCCCAATCAGGTGGGGATCCCCCTGGGGGTCCCGACCCACAGGTTGAGAACCTGACCAGACCTACAGTGCGACATTACGTCATTACGTCACGCAGCTGTTCAAGGCGGAGCTTATCAGTTTTGAACCGGCCGGGCGGGTTCAGCCAGAGAAACGAAACTAACTAACCGTCGGCTAAGCGAACATTTATTTACAAACCAGTTGCTTCCGTGCTTCTACTCTACTAGATAACAGGTAAGATGAATTACTTTATGGAATTAAAGTGTGTTATCCAACTTGTTAGTATCGTAAACGTCGTGCATTTGTCGTGTATTAGCTATGGATCACACGACGCTCGTCCATCACGAGCGTCACGGCCGAACTTCAACCATTTTTTTGCACTTTCTCCATTTACAACCTGTACATCTGCATAAACGTTCAGATTTTAAATATAAAGTGCTCAATCTATGGTCACGGATGTTACAAGTCTATTCGGGCACTCAGCAATACCCGTATCGTCTGTATTGTTCAATAAAAAGCATTTTAATTCGATCGATGGCCATTTTCTCCGTATTTCTGTACGCTTTCAACTACTTGACCCTATCGGTTGGGAGGAGTACTGCACTCTGTTACATTATAACTCTATGACAAAATGGCCACCGATCGGATTAAAATGCTTTTTTTTTTTACAATCCGGAATATACGGGTACTTACACCGACCCGAAGTGGATTGTAACATCCGTGGCCATGGGGTAAGCACTTTATATTTGAAATCTGAACGTTAATGTAGATGTAGGGCATTACATGGAGAACGTGCAAACACCAGGTTGACGTTTCGTCATGACTGTCATAATACAGGGGGTTATACAGACTCGCGCATGCCCAAACATCACTGATCTACAAGCTCACAGCGACGCATTGTGAGCTTTTAAATCAGTTTTTTGGGGCGTACAACACAGTCTTAGACATGGCATTAGCATATTAATTTCCATGTGGTGCATGATGTCATTGTTTATTTCAGGTATAAATCAGACCACATCAGTGAGAGCTAATGTATTATTATTATTATTATTATTATTATTATTATTACATCTATGAATTTTGTTTTGAACCTACAGTACAAAGTAAAATCATTTAATTTAGGGAAAGAGAGTACAAATGTACCAATGGAATGAATGGATCCTTTTTCAACGTTTTCAGGCCATGGACCCCCTAGCTGAGAGAGAGATGAGGCAGGGACCCCCTCTATATTGTATGAAATTGTGTTTCAGATTAAACTTTTTTTGTTTACTTGGTCTGCTCTTTTTCCCTCTTTGCCAAAAATAGCTGATCTACAAGCTCACAACGCCTTGCAGCGTTGTGAGCTTGTAGATCTGCTATTTTTGGCTAAAGTTCTCCTCACAAAAGGGATGCTAAGGTTCAATTGGTTAAGGTAAAATAAATAATCATATCACACAAAGATTTGGCGGACCCCCTGTAGTAATTCTGAGGACCCCCTAGGGGTCCCGGACCCCCTGTTGAAGACCCCTGCTTAAGACAGTTAAATTAACATATAATCATATCACACAAAGATTTGGCGGACCCCCTGTAGTAATTCTGACCCCTTGTAGTTATTCTGAGGACCCCCTAGGGGTCCCGGACCCCCTGTTGAAGACCCCGGCTTAAGACAGTTAAATTAACACTGAGTTTAGTCTGCACACTTTTTACTGTTTTTTTCTAATCTGTTTTAAAGCATTGCAAATACGGAGACTATATGGAGGTCATGTTTTAGTTTAACAGTCTATTGTTATGTGGAAAGCAACAGACAAACACTGTTAACATGCAAACCATATATGTCAAATTATCTTTAGGTGAAGTTCTCACAGCTACACAATGGATGCTGAGCATTGAGGTCGGTCGTTGTGGCTCCACAGATCAACTTCCTGGCTGGAATGGCAGTTTTCCAGTTATTACAACTTTGGTGTACCAGGAGGAGCACGCCTGTTACACACTGGAATTCATTCAAAGGTAACTTTCTGCTTGAAGTAGAACCATCATGTGTAACTCGAAAGATGTGCTCTCTTGTAGAACAGCTGTGAGTGCACCTTTTCCATATGTGTTTTGTCATTTAAGATGTTTCGTTGGGATCAACCCATTGGCGCAATTTGGCGGTGGCACCAAACAACAAAGCTGCTCAGCCAGAAAAGTGGGTTTGTCCTCCTGTCTCCTCCCTCCTGAAGCAATTGATGGACTTCGATTGGCTTTGAGTGTAAGTTATGTGCAAAACATTTGGACCATTCTCTTCCCCACTATATGAATGACATTGTCATGGTCATATTTTAGTAGAGTTTTATTACTTAATTCGTTTTTTTTTTAGATCTCTATCTCAGGCTCTGATTTTAGGAGTTGTTCAGAAGTAAAGAAGTGGTCAGAACACTGTCTTAAGTTACATTTTATTAATCTATTTGTAAGAACGTTTCGATTAGCTGACCTTCATTAGGTAGTTAAGCAAAAAAAAAATCCTCAAATAAATCTTAAGTAATTGAATATGGTGTGCAGGACCACTTATTTTCTTCTCTACGTTGGCTGTCATCTCCTGTGTAACTGCATGTCCTTTGTAAGTAGGTGTGCAAAAGGACTTTACCTATTAGGTGTTGTTCAGAAAAGGGAAAGTCAACTAATGTAAGAAGAAAGGATCACAGGGCAGTTTCTGGATTGCCCCTCACCTCCCCAGACCTGCCATCTTCTAACTGTCCACACACATTTCCTCATCACCTGTCTCACATGACAACTGTCCCCAATTCTCAGCCCTGTAGATACCTGACCTTCTCTGCTTGTCTTCCCACCTACACCTCATAATCAGCTTTCAATACTTATATTGTTCTTTTTTGTGCCCTTCCAGATTGTCATGTCACTGATTTCCAACCATGAGTTCCTCACCCCGGTGGATGCCTGCTGGTTTAGACATCCTGCCTGAATGGACTTTTGACATCTGCCATCTCCTTAACGGACTTGTTTGCCGTGTGAGTTTTATGCCTCAAGAGTCTACCTCCATGTTTTGGTTCCACGCCCTTTTTCTCTTTTTTTGTTTTGGTTTATTTTCAGATATTTTTTTCTAATGTTAGATTTCATGTCTCTCCAGCCTTCTGCTCAATGGTCTGCACCACAACTAGCAAGCCCTAAGGCCATCACACCAGTCCATACCCAGGGCTTCTGTCCACAGACTCCTGACACGGTACAATGTTCTTTTCAATACTATGTAAGGTCTTTACTTAACCCATTTAGACCTGGGAACGATTCTACAAATGTCTTCTAAATCCTGACAGTTTTCTGAAAAAAACCTGTTTCTATGTCAGTCATTCTCAAACATTTTTATGTCAAGGACCCCCAAGATTATATGTAATTGGCCGCCGACCACCATCTGAAAATATGTTGTTCCAGGGACCCCCCTGAAGCAAAGATTTCAGTTAAAAACGCTCTGAAAAAATATATCCAAAGATTTGCACTACATGTTCACGTTTTTTCAAAAAGTGCCGCGCTATGAGATTGTAGATCTGCTATTTTTCAATAGCTAAAGTATAACATAATGCTTAAAACACCAAAAGGGGTCCTGTACAAAATGGGTTAAAGATAAAAAATGTCGTAAGTGTTGGTTAGTTAATCTACAATTGGCTGTAGATTTTCAATTTGACAGACTACAAACTACCGCTAATGTTATTTTGCTATGTCTCCAGCTTTATGATCCGTTTTCAAGTGGGCCTAGCCCTTGGGCCACACCGGTCTTTCCCCAGGCCCTCTGCCCAGCTCTTGACACGGTAAAATGTTTTCAATACATTTAATGTCTACATTTAAGTTGTGACTTTGTAACATTTCAGATATACTGTAAGTGTTGGTTCACTAGTAGTAAGAGACCACACCTTCTGCTCAAATTTAACAGTATCGCAGGGCAAAGCTGTGGATGAAAAGGTTTGTTGGGGAGGAGGGGGGAATTCATTTGAGTCAACTGATCTCGGGTGTATTTATACTGTGGTGAATGTTATGTGATGAACACAACACTCCATTGAACACAACTTCATTTAGTAAATGTATTTGTACTGATCTTTGACAGACTACAAACTAATGTCATTTTTCTGTCTCTCAGCCTTATGACCCATTTAACTATGGTCTACAGCCATGCCCTCCGGCCTCTACACAGGCCTGTCGACCTGTTGAAGAGGTATGTTTTCTTTACATTGAATTTATTTGTGACTTGTATTACATTCCACATTGCTTTTGATTGGTCTATCTAAAATCCACAATGCATTGCATAAAGGCATAGCTATGTTTTAAAGATCTTTGACAGACTACAAACTAAGGTTACTTTTCTATGTCTCTGCAACCTTGTGATACCTTTTACCCCGATCTACAGCCATACCCTCCAGCCTCTTCTACACAGGCCTGCCGACCTGTTGATGAGGTATGTCTTTCTTAACCCATTTAGACCTACAAGCTCGGAGCACAGCACTCGGTGCTGCGCTATGAGCTTGTATAGTAGCCTATAGTTTTGATGATTTTTGACCAAGTACAATTAAGGGCTTTTTCTCTTTTCTGCACAGCCGTATGCAGCTACATATATGGACTTGGATCAGTGGAACCAAGAAACACCCAGTGTACTGCAACCTCCATCTCCGTCCAGTGATGCTCCAGTAGAAGGTGTGGTTCCTCAGCTAAGTGTCAGTAGACTTGGCACTGTTGTCCTTCAAATTCAGGATTCATAGATGAGTTTTGCATTATACTTTTTTTTTTTTTTTTACTTTTCTTTACAGTTTTTGACGTGCTTTCAATCTTTCCAGGTCAACCAAATCCATCGGACCAGAGCATACCAGAGGGTCAAGGGTGGCAGCCTTGCGACTCTTGTCGGTTTGAGGTGGAGAAGCTCCAACTCCAGTTGAGGAGGATAACCACTGTGCTCTCCAGTATCAGTAAGTTTTATTGCCTGTAATGTTGCAGTTTTCAGTTGTCTGCTAATGTCTTTGTCTCACTTGAAACTTTACTTTGTCCTGTACCTCTTTTGTGACTTCTCTGACATGACTGGAAAACTTTGGTATCCCAAAATATCCCTACATTTTCTGTTTACTGAAGAGCAGGGGAGATCGACCCCTGCTACTGAACAAATACTCATCAATGACTGCTATCAGAATAGACTGTAGAGCTATATAGAACAGTACTCAATCTTATTGTTTTACAAATACACTCAGTAGATTGCCATACATTTCACACTGAACCTGACGTTCTTGGTAGCGAGTGATCCGTGTTGTGAGCTGCAACTAGATAGTGAAGTTTTCAGAAGGTCACAGTTGTCTGTTTTCATGGTGCACTGAGCGCAGAAAGGGGTCAATGTAGCTGAGCCTTACAAGTGCAAAACTGATGTCTTAAAATGCAGTTGGTTAATTGCTCGCTCTCTATTCACAGGCTGTGGACAGTTGATTTCCTCTGTGCAGCTGGCAGCCATACACCAGCATGCCAGGAAGGACTGCAAGAGGCTATTCCACGCGTTGTTCGAGGTGTTCTTCACCCATGAGGAGTGCCGCAATGCCGTCATATGCGGAAAGCATGGTGTCATCCCAGAGGGGAAGAACAAACTGGATGAGGCGAAGAGGGATGCACTGTTCAGTAAGTATTTGTCACACCACTAGTTCCTCAGAGTAGTGTTATAGATGGCCAGTCAGTGGAGTTGGTAACCACTTATAGATATCTTGGGACCATAATCGACAATCGTCTGAAATTCGATTCCAATACTGAAATTGTTTGCAAGAAAGGCCAGCAGTGCCTTTTCTGTTTAAGGAAGTTAGCCAGGTTTCAGGTAAACAAATCAATGATATAGAGCCTTCATTGAATCTGTCATATACTTTGCTGGTATGATAATCTAGGTATTAGACAGAAAAATGCCCTTAGAGGAGAATTCCATACTAAAAGGCTTTCTTACCTTTCTTTGTAGTTGTTAAGTACACACCAAAGAGGTCCAGGTGTTATTTTGTGCAAAAGCTCCTTATTGGCCTTATTTCCCCTACCATGAGCCCTAAATGAATTGCATTGAATGGGGCTATGGGGTGTTGTGCTAATTCGCTTATTTCTTTTGCTCAAAATTATTATTATTTTTGTATATATCCTCTTTTCATAATGTAAATAATATCCCAAGCGGCACACTTTACTACTTATTTCGATGGAAATAAGCGAATTAGCACAACACCCCATAGCCCCATTCAATTCCCATTCCATTCAATACAATTCATTGAGAGCCTATGGTAGGGGAAATAGGCAATAAGGAGTTTTTGCATAAAATAAACACCTGGACCTCTTTGGTGGGGACGTAACAACTACAAAGAAAGGTAAGAAAGCATTCTAGCATGGAATTCTCCTTTTAAGGGGGCTAGAAAGATTGTTGGGGGTATCTTGTGACAATATACACATGTCTGTCTTACTGTATTGTGTTTTAGGGCGTTTATTATCTGCTGTGAAAGGCCCAGCTTGGGACATATAAATATACTTGATCCTTGACAAATCTTGGTTTTGTAAATTATATTCTCAATTTATGATGTCACCAATACATTATCATTGGGCAATTTGGCTGCCTTTGTGCAGTAAAAAAAATGCATGTTCCAACATGTTGCGCTGGTGGGACGTACAGTACACTCTGAACCAGGTTGGCCTCGTCTGTGGCTATGCTGTGCTCAGTCTGTAGAATCATATAGTCTTTAAAATGTATATATTTAACCGGGGGAAACCCATGTTGACTGACTTGTGTCATGTCATCTTCTCTGTCTGCAGACTACGTCTTGCGGTGTTCCTCTCTGGCATCATGGACCAATGGTTTCAGTGAAGAGGGCTTGAAGAAAGCCATGACCAACAAGTGCCGGAGCCGTGCTGCAAAGGACTATGTACTCCCCAGTGTTTTTGGCAGCAGATTTTAGTTTTAGTCATTAGTCTCTTGAATAGTTTTCACTTAGTTTAGTCACCTGGAATGTTTTAGTGTTAGTCTAGTTTTAGTCAACTAAATGTCATAAGATTTTAGTCGACTAAATCTACAGTTTATTTAGTTGACTAAAAATGTATTTTGTCGGGCCTTGATGCCGTCGTAATGACTGTTTTTACACTTGCTGAAAATAGCCAATCTACAAGCTCACAACACGTTGCACCGCGACACGTGAGCTTGTAGATCTGCAATTTTCAGCATGCAACTAATTGTAAGATGACATACTAGATCGCTTGTCCACTAGTCCCTTCCTAACATTTTAGTCTAGTTATTTGTTGACGAAATTGTCAGTATATTTAGTCGTCATAGCTTTTATTTAGTTTCCATTTAGTTTGTCAGTGGAAAAAGGTAGAACATTTTTCGTCTTAGTTTTAGTCTCCCCACTCCCAGTATACCTAAGTTTCAACTTTTATGTAAATTGATGCCAATACATTTTTGTTTTTGTACATATAAATATATGTTAAAGCTGCCTGCTGTTTGTGGATACTTCAATAAATGTGTTTTTGCCACAATTAATGCTGTTTTTTAAATATTTATTAGCATGTTCACTCATTTATACCTCAGTGAGAAATGGGAAATTAAATCTCAATTATTGCTAATGTATGTCTCAATGAGAAGCTAAAGAGACTTAACAAAGCCAATAGGGAGATCTCACCTATGCCTCATTTATCACTCAAATACAGCTCTTAATGTATCTCGCCTATGTCTCATGTATCTCTCAAATACAGCTCTTAATGTATCTCGCCTATGTCTCATTTATCTCCCAAATACAGCTCTTATTGTATCTTGTCTTTTCCTCATGTATCTCTCAAATACAGCTCTAATGTATATACCCCTGTCTCCCCCTATGTCTCGCTTACGGATCCTAGTATTCAAGTTAGGAGCCATAAAAAGACATAGGTGATCTTTAAGTGATCTTCAAATGAGAAATGAAAGCTGGTTGCTCAAGAGAAGCATCTGAGATTAAAATGAGAAGCAGATTTTTCCTCTGGGTATCCATAAAGGCATAAAACCCCAAACATAAATCAAAAAGATTGGCAAAGCATGCCACATACTGTATGATATCTTTGTTGTCACATTTATTTATTTATTCATTACAGCTTTGTATGACATTTATTTTGGTTGATAATATCCTAGGAGGAGGAAAGCCTGGTATCCGTTGTTAAATGGCCCGTGGGATCCGGTCTAGGCCACACCTACTGGAAAAAAAATGAAAAAAAAAAACCTCTGGTTCCGGATGTGGTGGGTTACGGCTTTTAGGCGCTGCTTTGTTTTGGTTCCTCCTGTTTGTTTTTTTCCGTTTTTTTTATCCCACAATTTTGTAACCCCATTTTTTACACCCAGTGCCAAATGTCTATGTAATCCTGGGCACTACCTTCCCTCTGCCAACCTCAGGGAGGCCAGGGCCGAGCTCATGCCTCCTTCAATGCATGAGAGCCAACTTCTTGTCATCTGACAGGGGAGAGTTTCCCTGGTTGGACGTAGCGTGTGGAAGGAACACGTTATTCCAACCAAACCCCGGACCCGGTCCCCCTGGTTCCCCCTGTTAGCATTTAAATGCTAAATCGAGTATAACTACTAGTTTAGTCTCGCCAGTCGCTACGAGTTGGAATAAAGGATGGAAACAAACAAACTATTCCGATAAGCTAAACTACGCCACATCAAGGGTTTTATTGGGTAGGCCCTGAAGTTAAAATGCCCTTGATCGCAGAGAATTATTTTGGGGTGATGCACAGGCACCCATGGTTCCGGCCGCCTGACCGGAACAGAAACCCGATAATGGTATTGATCCCAAGCTACACCACCTTCTCCATGGCTCAGGTTAAAGGTTGAATTTAGGAAAGTGTTGTGAGATTGCTGCCAGCTAAAAAGCCACTGATAGCAGTGGTTAAGGCATGTACAAATACTGTAGGCTCTGATAACTGACAGCAAGTCCCAGGTTTGGATCCTGGGTCCGGTGGACCTTTGCTGCACATTACACCCCACATCACTTTCCCTGTTTGCTGTCTCTCTATAATAGGGTCTATCAAAAGAAATGAGATTAATAACTAAAATAAAAACCTTGGTATGTAAGCAAAACAGCTGTAGCCTAATGCAATTGACAATGGGTGAGTTTAGTGGGTGCCAATGTGATCATGCCAATTTCAATACTATATTTGTTCTGTGGCAAATGGCTTTACTGAGGAATTGGAATGTTACTGTCCAGAATTTTCTTTAAGATATTTTTCTAGCTGTGCCATGGGTTGATACAAATCATCATCAGAGATCACATCGACTGATGGCAACAGTGAAGAGCTTTAAGTATCTTGGTCTGGATGAAAATCAACACAGAAAGCAGCTCTGCTAACTTCAGGGGGGAGTACAGTAAGGTAATCTGAATCTGAAGGATCCTGGTGGGTGTAGTCGTTAACATTAGCATAGATTCTGGAGGTTGGGTCGGCCTTGTTGGTCCTTTTCATGGTCGTGTAGACAGGAGACATGGTGAGACAGGGGGTCCCTGTTGATTGGTCTTCACCTCTTGTTTCTTCATTTGTAGGTGTCTACACAATAGGAGGAAGGAGTGCGTCAGAGACAAATAAAATATTTAAAAAGTTGAAAGAAAGAGATAAACAATCGATTCAGCAGATATACAATTACTTAAAATATTAATAATAATAATATATTGTTTTTGAATGACAAAAAAAAAAGAAATTGGATTAAATAAATGAAAAAACGTAATTGAAAAAAAAAACGGCCCCCTCACACATTTTTGAGTTTGTAACAATCTTAAAGAAAATTCTGGACTCTTAAAATTCCCATTCCCCAGGAAGGCCTTTGCCACAGATCAAGCATTGCAAACATTCTTAGTATCATATTTATTTATTTATTTAGTAGTATTACTAAACCAAAATGTTAATATAGGACCTATATAGTATATCATTACATGTTAAAGTTGGAGGATCATAGATTGATTGATTGAATACTTCGTCAGTCAGAAATGTGGTCTCTTTAGGCCTGTTCTTTAGGCTTGTTTAGGTCTTTGTTCTATTGTTCTGTATTTAGTCTTGTTATTTGCTACTCTGGTTTCGTTAATACACAACACTTTAAGTTAATCTGTTCTCCCTCCTGTCGCCTGCTTTTGGATCCTCCTACTCATTCCTGACAGATACAAATCAACACTGAAAGTGGCTTTGCTTACTTCAGGGGGTTGTACAGTAACGTAAGTGAAATCTGAAGGATCCTGGTGGGTGTCGTCGTTAACATTAGCATAGATGCTGGAGGTTGGGTCGGCCTTGTTGGTCTTGTTGACGGTCGTGTAGACAGGAGACATGGTGAGACAGGGGGTCTCTGTTGATTGGTCTTCACCTCTTGTTTCTTCATTTGTATGTGTCTACACAATAGGAGGAAGGAGTACGCCATAGAAAAATAAAAGCTTTAAAATGTAAAAGAAAGACTGAGATAAACAATCACTCAGCAGATGTTTTCTGCTGTGAGAAATCGTGTGTTCTCACAGCAGTAGAGAAAGAGCAGATATTATATATTTTTTAAATTAATGTTTTTGAAAAAATAAGTGAAAAAACACTTAGAAGGACAATATCAGTCACCATGGGGATGTGTCTTCAATGAGGCTAACGACACGTCTTGGCTCCCACAATTTTGTTTTCTCAGTATGTACATTGAAGACAAAACATAAAAAAAACTATGTACAGTACAGTGAAACACAAGCATAACACTCACCTCACCAACATCTTCAGTGAGTGCTGTGTTGTCACCTTGTGGTCTTTTGTCACGTTTTATGTAGAACATCAGCACTGCCACCACTATCACTGCCACAACAGCCAAACAGACCAGCAAACCTAGAAGTGATGGAAACATTGGCAGACAGCATGACAGAGTGTGTGTGTGTGTGTGTGTGTGTGTGTGTGTGTGTGTGTGTGTGTGTGTGTGTGTGTGTGTGTGTGTGTGTGTGTGCGTGTGTGCGTGTGTGTGTGTGTGTGTGTGCGGGGGGGGGGGGGGGGGGGGGGGGGTAGTGATGAGTGGCTGATTGACCAGCTGGTGGTGACTGAGTGGCATCTGAAAAGCCAACTTCCAGTATCCCAACTTCCACACTCGGTCATTCCACTCGCGCACTCCAGCGAGGAGGAGAAGATTATATGCTGGCTCGGGGTCGATGGGAATGGTAGCCTCACAAAGTCCAATAAAAACGTCCATACAGCGACAGGCTTGTGCGCAACGTCGCTTTGCGCGCGTGCACGGATTTCGATCCCCAGCCTTCCCAAATGTCAAGCTCACCCGCCGCCTATGGGTAGTGTGTTGTGTTGACTGTGCAGCAGCTGCAGGCAGTTACTACAGAGTGGTGTTTGCTCCTTCTGTGCGCCGTGTGAGTTTAGTGCATGCGTAGTAGAAGGCGTGAGTATATCGCCTTGTGGCTAAATGAAAACCTATTTGTGCATGCACGCTGCCTACAGGGCTAAATGTGGGAGAAAATGGAAAACATTTATTGATAGGCTATTACAACACGTGGAAAGGTGGAAAAGTTTGAAGACAATTGGACAACTGCTGTGCTATGAGTTTGTAGTCCGCACACATACTGGCTTCAATTATAGTAGAGTATAGTTTCGCCGGCTTTAAAACCTCCCTTTGAAGTCTGCGACACGGCAATGCTGTTTTTTTTCCTCCAGGACAGCGTAGTCATTGCCAATGACTACGCTGGTAGCCTGTCTGAGTTTTTGCTGCAAAATGGAGCTCGTACCAACTGTCTATTCTTTACTGCAAAACCACAACAACCGGTTATGGTTTTGAAGAGTGAAGAGTTGGAAATGACGTTTCCTCTTTCTGTTGAGATGCAACGACTTCATCAAACAAATATCACTGATGTGTATAGTGTTTGTGTCTCAAACTTTGCTATTATGTGTTACTTTAGTTTTAGATTGTACTGTAATTAAAATCTGATGTTGACTCATTGGTTTCCCTCCCATAGCTTGAGGAGACGGTCCATCCAATAACAGAACATATAGGCAGTCGTCCTCCGGAGAGAGGACGAGAAAAGGGTGAAGCCTACACTCGATGTACACTCGCTGTTTGATGCTCCAAGCGGCTTGGAGAGCCCACTCGCTCCAAAAGTAAATTACTATTTAGGACAAAACTGTTTACGGGTTAAGCTGGAGGACAGAGTGTGGAGTGAGCGAGTGAGCAGAGATTTGGGTATTGGAATTTGGCTAATGTGAGTGGTTGGCTACTAGGTGGACCGTTGCATGTAATTAGGCCTTCAGGGACAGTTAACAATTTAATTGCAGTTGTAGTAAGTTTGCACAACAGTTTGCACAACATATTTTCAGGGACAGTTTCCACAGCCAGGCCATCAGGCTGCTGAACAGACAAAGCCCTGCAGCATGACTGTACATATTCACCCATACTGTATACTGTATATATAAATATACTATTCTCTCCTACATTCTACAGTATGTGTATTTGATAACATTTTGCACAATAGTCTTATGAACACTGTATATTTCAACACTTGTATTTGTTTACAAAAGTATCAGTACAATTATTGGGCCTTATACTGTTATATTACTGTTATATTTTATGCATATTTTGTTAGCTTTTTTCATTTAACAATTTAACTGCAGTTGTAGGAAGTTTGCACAACATATTTTCACCGTTTTCTTTATTACCATGGTGTAAACGTGTTACAATAAAGTAACAGTTGAAATTGAACGTAGCATTACTTAATCTTAGTCTTGAATCGGGCTTGTGCTTTTAACCCCATGTTTTCTCCCCAATGTAATCGTCATGCCAATTGATTCCTCCCCACACACATGTGTTGTCACTGCTGTCGTATCCTACTGACTCAACTACCAGTGAGGAGCCTCCACCAGGAGGACGCAGAGTCTTCGTCCTGCTCCTCCTTCCAACACTGCCTTTGGACAGGTGCCACCCCAGTCCTTAGGAGTATGTGCAGACAGTGACAATTATCACCCTCCCTGCCCGGCTCCCCTCCCCCGAACACTCATTAAAGCCGGATGCTCCACCTGAGTGCCCCAAAAAGATCATGATCGCCATATCTCCACCCATCAACAACCACGTGACCACGTGTTTCCTCTTTACTGCACATCCTTGAAAGCCTGACCCTATAGCAGGTGACACTTGAAACATCGCAACACTTGACATTACTCTCTAAATAAAACCCATCACTATCTAAAAGAAAAAAACAAAACATGGATATAACACTGGCTCTTTATTCTGAAGCACCATTGGTTGAATGGCGCACATTATTACTAAGCCTAACCTTAACTTCACACTAATCTAATATTTTTAGGTTTCAGAATAATGGGAACAATAGGCCGGCGTTCATACAGGACCTGCAGTAGAATTTGAAGTGTAATCTTCATTATGACCACCATCTATATTTAAAGGGCATATTTATCAATTGCTGCAGACAGACAGACAGACAGACAGACAGACAGACAGACAGACAGACAGACAGACAGACAGACAACACAACACAACACAGCACAACATACACAATATACACAACATAAACTCCACCCTACGTTCGGCCTGGTGGAGGTAATTGATCAAACAGAAAAAGAAAAAAAAGGACAACAAAGAACTCAGATGGCATACCAATCCCTAACGAGGAGGAAGAGGAGTCATGAATCATTGTTGTTGTGGATACGATGGAGATCATTGTAGAAACATCAGGATGTTGAAATGTAGACGTGGTAGTGGTCATCATAACTGTTGTAATGGGAGTCGTCATCTTAACTGTTGTAGCAGGAACTGGAAGCATGTTTGAGAAGAAGAGGAATATATTTTATCAAGTCATGTATTTATGTTTAATGATTTCTAGAATATTTGTTATACCAATAATGTAGTCCTTTCAGGATTATGGAGAATAACATTCAAAACGCAGTCAATAGCTTAAATCAGAATGTAAACATGATGTACAGTTCAACATGAAAGCACAGTCTACAGACTTACCATCTTTAACATTAAGATACACTTCTATAAATGCATCCTTCACAACTGCTCTTTCCAGTCCACATTTGTATGTTCCAGAGTCTGTCTTCTTGAGTTCAGTGATTGACACAATTAAGTCTTTTCCTGAGTTATTCAAAGTTATTCTCTCACTTATTGTAGTTTTTCCAGATTCTGCCTGGGCAATGATGTCTTCTTTCTGGCATGGATCTTTACAGAGGTATTTTGTATTACTCTCAGTGGAGGTCCAGACATCCCAGTTTGAGCAGGTGAAATTCACTTCACCCCCAGCATGACCAGTTAGGCCGAGAGGTGTTGTCTCCACAATACTCCACACTACAGTACAAGAGGTAAGCAAGGAAACAGCTCATCAGTATGACACACAACTTATTAATTCACCGCATGATGTAAGGCGTGTATTTATGCAGAAGGTTTTAACATGCTCTACACAACAGTGGACAGACAAAGCATGAGACAGAGACATTGAGAGCACCATACAGACACTCAGAGACAGAGACAACCACACAGGCAGAGAGACACATGAAAACAAGCAGAGGACACTCACCAGAAAGCAAACAGTAAATGTAGACATTTCTCATGATGACAACACGTTGAAGATGACTTGCCCAGTTCTGGAAGGAGAGGATTTGTGCCTTCCTCATGCTTTGAATAAAGGTCTAAATATCACTAAATCATTAAACTCCACCCTCTTCCTCTGACCTTCAATGCAAACATAGTCACGTTCACACACATATATGGTTCGCTTCATGTCTCTGTCGAACCATAACTCTAAGATTCACAGACTCTTTATTCTCAGCCTTTAGGAAGATTGTGAAACCTTAGAAAGTTCAGTTTCACTTCCATTTGAATACAGAGGCCTACTGAAATGACGAAATGACGTTGGCAAAATAATTATACAAATGATGTTCCTCACTGACTGATATAGTGTATCTTTAGATCTGTTAATTACTGGATCCTGTGTTCTGAACACATTGAATGATGAACTTCAGTAAACATTAAAGTGATACTAAATAGGCTGGTAGCCAGTCTGAGTTTGTGCTGCAAAATGGAGCTTGTACCAACCGTCTATTCTTCACTGAAAAACCACAACAGGTTATGGTTTTGAACAGTGACTCAGTTGGAAATGACGTTTCCTCTTTCTGTTGAGATGCAATGACTTTATCAAACATATCACTGATGTGTAATTGAACTAGTGTTTGTGTTTCAAACTTTGCTATTATATGTTAGTTTAGTTTTAGATTTTACTGTAATTAAAATCTGATGTTGACAACCACATGACGTTTAATATTTGTCAACACTTTATATGAATTGGTATGACCCTAGGGTCATATCTGTAGTTCCTTTTGTGTTATGTTCCTTGTACATGTACTCTCCCTGTGTGTGTGTGTGTGTGTGTGTGTGTGTGTGTGTGTGTGTGTGTGTGTGTGTGTGTGTGTGTGTGTGCGTGCGTGCGTGCGTGCGTGCGTGCGTGCGTGTGTGTGTGTGATAATCAAAATGCTGCCTATCCTCAGTAAAACAAATACAAGAATACAAGAACCGCTGGTCTGCGGAAAAAATGGGGGCAAGCGTGTTTTGGGGCAGAGCATTCTGGTTACCAATACAACCCGTCAACCTGGCCGGCTGATTTTTTAACAGCATGTACATTTCCTTTACAAATGAGGGGATAATATAGTATGTGTGTTGTGTTGGTAGAAAAAAATATTGAACCAATGAAAAGCATTAAAAAGTGTTTCTGACAAAACCAGCTAACTCCATTGGATCCTCAAACTTTCTGCTAAATCAGCTAAACTCCCCCGGAGTTAGCTGGTTTTGCTGACTCCAGGCTCCACCCCCTTTTGACCTCCAACCTCATTGCGAGCTTGGAGGTCCATTCAGCTGTTCTTATCAATGATGAACAAAACCTCCTAACTCCACATTTTTTCATTTCCTGAAAAATGAACATTTTGGAGCTGGTTGCTGCCGAACAGCAGAGATATAATACTTTCCCCTCCTTAATGACAGTACATTTAGGGCCCAATAGAGCATATTTGAGTTCATTTAGGTGTAAATGACAGATATTTTTGTTGTAGAGCAGGGGTTCACTTTTTTATACCACGACCCCATATTATGAGGTTTTTTTTTTGGCGACCCCGCCCCCCAGCACGATGCCCCCTGGGATCAAAATGTAACTCTGCAAGGGTGCAGATGGAACCAAATGGACCATTTATTCGTATCACCCGCTCATATTGAACATAAGTCCTGCGTAAATCGTTTATGAACAGCTAAAATCAGTTTGGAAGCTGAAGCCGGTGTTGGAGGCGGAGCTGTCTGTGTATGAGGAGTGTGTGTGTGGCCATGTCCGCTAATTATAAGGGACTTTGGCCTACTTTAGAGAGCGAGATTCAGCACAGCGTTGCCATGTCCACTAATTATAAGCGACTTTGGGCTACTTTTATAAAATGGTCTCTCTCTCTCACACACACACACACACACCTTGCGTGAGTACCTACAGAACTGTACACAATGGCGTGGTGCAACACGTTGAATAATAATTAGCTGTATTTCTTCTCCATGTATGCCATATCAGTTGGATCACTGGTGCAACGTAACTGTGAGGTGGATGTGTGATGCAAAGTGGACACTACGTCACGCTAGAAGTTCGCGGCCCGAACTTCTAGTAGCCAGAATGTGTGGGGTCATCTATATGTTCAACAGGTTCTATGTTCCCCAGGTTCTATGATCCCCACTTACGTTAGGGTTAGGTTTAGGGTTAGAGTTAGGGGTAGGGGAACATACAGTAGATAGGCTCCCTGAGCAAGACACTGAACCCCTAATAGTTCCCAGGATGCTGATAAATAGCTTCCCCATGCAGACAGTTATCATGGGTTAAAAATGCATAACTGTCTAAGTGTAATGAAGACATCCACCATAAACAGACTTTAGGACCAGTCCGAGTTTGATTTCACCTTAATTTAATCAGGATGTCAACTTGAGACTAACAATGCCAACCATTTCAAGAGTTTCACTCAGTGTTCAACCAAACTCAACCCAAAGACATCCCCACAACTAACTTTAATAGTAGACAGAGATCTGACTGTAATTGTAAACTGCAGCAGAAAAAAAGTATGAATTTATTGTTTGATTTGAGTTCCTCTATGGGTTAAATGTCACACTAATTAGGGTTTATGCATGTGCTACTGCTCAGAAACATTGAGATTCTTGAACATACAGAGGTGACTCTGAATGTTTGATACGTGTGTGTTGTAATTCGCATGATTTTAGGAGGAAACTTACACACGTATTTACAAAGTTATCGATGCTCAGCAAGTTATTGTCATTTTGGTGGTAAATCTATAAACAATTTTTCAGCCTATTCAGTACTGGCACCACACACAGACTTACAGGAGGAGCAAGATCCTAAAGTGGCATGTGACATGCATACTGTACATGAGTTCTCAGGTAAAAAAGGATGAGTTGTTTATTTCCAACCAGACTCTGAGGCGGGCCCAGGCTAAAACAACAAAGCTCAAACTAATTTTGGCAGTGGAAACTTGCATAAAAACGTACCTTAAAATAAATAAATATATGAAAAAGAAAAGTATTGCAAAAATATCGCTGTAATAATTGTAGTGGAGTAAAAGCAGAATATTTTCCTCTGAGATGTAGTGAGTAGAAGTAAAATTATTGAAATGTGTAAATACTCCAGTAAAGTGAAAATACCTCCAAATTTGACTTAAGTACTACATTAGTAAATGTATTTAGTTACTTCACACCACTGATGTCTTTGGGTTGAGTTTGGTTGACTGTGGTTAACACTGAGTGAAACTCTTGAAATGGTTGGCATTGTTAGTCTCAAGTTGACGTCCTGATTAAATTAAGGTGAAATCAAACTCGGACTGGTCCTAAAGTCTGTTTCTGGTGGATGTCTTCATTACACTTAGACAGTTATGCATTTAACCCATGATAACTGTCTGCATTGGGAAGCTATTTATCAGCATCCTGGGAACTATTAGGGGTTCAGTGTCTTGCTCAGGGAGCCTATCTACTGTATGTTCCCCAGGTCCTACCCCTAACTCTACCTGGGAGGTAGTTAGTTATTGCTCCACACTCACTAGGAAGCAGGGAGGGAGGGAGAGGCGGGCTTTATAAGTCCTCCAATTGTCAGCACCCCCCCCCCCCCCCCCCCCCCCCCACACCCACACCCACACCCACAGACACAGAGACAGACACACACAGTTTGTTAGAAGCTCTGCAATGTTTCTAAGTAAAAGATCAAAATAAACAAGTTGTCAGTGTTTACCAGAGTGGTGAAAGCTGCTAAAACACACTTGTGACAACAAGACATTGGAAACAGAAGTGCATTATCTCTATCAGACCAAATTGAGGTGAGTTTCTGCAGGTGACTTACTGTAGCTTAACTAATTAGCGGCTTAGCATTAAAGGAATTGATGGAATTTGGGTGTTTAATTTCACTTTTATTTTACTTGGTAAAGCAACAACTAGTCAGGATGAAGCATTGTTGTGTTGTGTGATGTGATGTGAAGTGAATATGTTGTATTGTTGAGCTGTGTTTGATTGTGCTAAGACAGGCTATGCAGGCCTGAGACAGTGGTGTAAAGTAACTAAGTAAATGTACTCAAGTACTGTACAATTTTGAGGAGCTTTTACTTTACTGGAGTATTTTAAATTTTCAATACTTTTACTTCTACTCCACTACATACCAGAGACAAATATTTTACTCCACTACAATAATTTCAAAACTTTGGTTACTAGTTACTTTGTAGATTTGGATTATTATTACAAAACATACCACTTCAGCCCTATAGCCTAGTTAGGCTATTTGAAAATAGCCGATCTACAAACTCACAACGCGTCACATCATAACGCTTTGTGCATAATGAGTACTTTTACTTTTGAGTACTTTTACTCTCTCTTTGGTACTTGTACTTGTAATAGAGTATTTCAAAATTGCTGTATTGGTACTTTTACTCAAGTCAAGATTTTGAGTGCTTATTGCACCACTGGGCCTAGTAAATCACTTCACACATTCATCAGGATCCTGGATGGCTTGGTTCCAGGCTTAAAGGGATATTTCACTTTCAAAAAAACTTTGGGTCATTTTATCGTCTACTCAGGCTTTTGTGAGCCCCCCAGACCGTTTTTAAGTTGCTTGATTCAGTATTTAGATATTTGATATTCATTTTATCAGACACGCCCCTTCCTATACAAACCCATTATAACTTCAAACTCCGTTTTTAACATGTTAGATTCATCAAAAACACCCGTCCTTGGTTCTGCTGACTCACCCTGCCCTCCTAATACACGAGGGGGGCGTGTTTTTTCGATTACTTTTTTCATGTATTTTTAATATTTTTTTGGGAAAATTAAAAAAAAAAAATACAATAAAATAAATATATAAAATAAATGAAAAAGTAATCTAGGGAAAAAAAGTATAGGAAGGGGGCGTGTCTGATAAAATGAATATCAAATATCTAAATACTGAATCAAGCAACTTAAAAACTGTCTGGAGGGCTCACAAAAGCCTGAGTAGACGATAAAATGACCCAACGTTTTTTGAAAGTGAAATATCCCTTTAACATAATTTATAAAAAATGGGGGAAATTAATGGGTTTTTCTATCTGTGACACCACAAAATGGCCGCCACTGCTATGCCCTATAAGTGTATACAGGGTATTTGCACAAGTATAAAGTTACAATTTAATGACTTTTAATACTAAATCGGCCAAATGGTCAAATATTACGTAAGAAAGAGGCAAACATTGTGAAAATAATATGCTGTGACAGGATACAGTATACATTTACTAGGCTGTGAATGTTATGCAGTTATGACAGGATACAGTATACGTATACTAGGCTGTATATGTTATGCAGTTATGACAGGATACAGTATACGTATACTAGGCTGTATGTTGTGACAGGATACAGTATACGTATACTAGGCTGTATATGTTGTGACAGGATACAGTATACGTAGCTCTCGGTTACTTGAATTAATCTTTCTTTATTTCTTTCTTTCAGATACTCAGGCTGGCAGAGGTGTTGGAGGGGACACACCCCCCTCCTCTTCATTCAGTGTTGGTGTGGACTAAGAAGACAGGCCATCAGTGGAGGAGGGGAGCAAGAACTGGGCTTCACTACTACAACTAGGAGGTCTAGATGACTCTCTAATGTAGTCTTTTTCTTTTTATCGTAGATGCCCAGAAGACTGAGGTTCTCACCTACAGTGTAACACCCTCCCAGACTATCCACCTCTAATAAAGTACTGGTGAAGTTAACCAGAGAGATGTAAAGTACTGGTGAAGCCAACCAGATGGACGGAGGATGGAGATGTAAAGTACTGGTGAAGCCAACCAGATGTATGGAGGATGGAGATGGCAGGAGACGCCCGCTGGAAGGCTCATCCGAGGATGCCCTGCCCTAGAGAACGAGATCTGGAGATCTCTCTCTATCCATGGGTTTGTTTGCATGGGGGATTCCTCCGACGACTTGGTCCGCACGGCTGATGAAGACGACTCAAAGTAGGAACCTCTTTAGGACTGTCACGATTATGACGTTTTACTTGACGATGAATTGTCGCTCAAATAATTGCGATGAACTAGGCCGAATTAATTAATTATTGCGTTGTATGCCCAACATTGTAACATTATTAATAAAAATGTGTCTGTCTTCGTAAACAAAAGGTGCACGGGTCAGATATGACAAATAACTTGCATAACTCAATAACTTTATACGTGGAAATAGCAGTCTGCTATTTCCACTATTTTTGAAAATGTTTGAAAACATAGGAACATTTTTCAACATGGAAATGATTATGATGATTAACCGAAAAAGTTTTGCGATTATCTGAAATACTTGCGATCAGGTGATTATGTAATAATTGTGACATACCTAATTTTTCCTTTTCCTTTGCTGGATGATGCTGCTGCTGCTGCAGGTGCAGTTTGTGTGGTATGATGTTTTTGTTGTATGCTGTTCGTGTTTGATGTGCTGATGTGGTTCAAGTTGTACAGTAGCTCTGTTGCTGTCATGTTGGGGCCCGGTGTGGCAGTGAAAGATGTTCAGTGACTGTTGGTTTGTGGCTCTGGGTGGCTCTGTGATAGAGACAATTTGCCTGAAACATTTTTTAGACATAGTCCTCTGTAAATCCGGGCCATTTGAAAAGGTAACTTTTTTCTAGTGGTGCACCTCCTACTGGCTCCAATACAGGTCTCCGCCAGGTCAGGTAGGTTATTGTGGCCTCGATCCTGGTGGCGCTATAATAGGCCAATGTGAAAAAGGTGCCATTTCTTCTTAGGCCTTTCAGTCGGACATTGCATTCACGATTTGTTCCAAAAATTTACTTTGCAAAATTAGACCTGCTGGTGGCGCTATAACAGGCCAATGTTAAAAGGGTGGCATTTTTTCCTCAACATAGTGTGAATGTGCGTGCAAAGTTTGACCGCAATCGGACGCTGCATTCATGATTTGCGGCATTCTGTTCAAAACAAGCCACTACTGCAAACTTTAGATGTGAATCTTAGCCAATCAGGATGGAATATGAAAAATCAAACAGATCCATCTTGATCACATGACTATAGAGATCATGTATACCGATTTGCGTGAAATTTGGATAAAATGGGAAGGAGTAATATAAAAACATGTGTTTTACATAAGTCGGCCTCCTGGTGGCACTATAAAAGGCAGATGTGAAAAATGCACGGCAAAGGTTTTTCCTTGGCCTCTAGGGAGTGCGCATACAAAGTTTTACACAGATCGGTGCAGTTATAGGTAAAGACACGAATCGGCCTGTTACAGCGCCACCATGAGGCTGATTTAAAAATGTTCAAGTGGCATTTCTTCCTCATAGTGGGAATGTGCATGCGAAATTTCACGGATATTGCATGATGTAATGGCTATTTTAGAATGCCAACCTGTTCAGTATCTTCTATGTATCTATCTATAATAGTAGTCACACAGCAGGGTTCTTTAGTCGAGACAACCACTTTTCTCAACTACAGCTGTCAATCTAACAGCTGATCTGGATCTCCCATGCTACATTCACTGTGTCAGCTATGTGTATTTGTGTAACTATGTTTGCGTCTCTCTTATCTTTAGTCCAGACCTTCTATGACCATTTAGGAGAGCATCCTTAACTGTGTATTTGGCTCTCTTATAATTAGTACATACCTTATATGACTATTTAGGATAGTATCATTGGTACAATGTGGGGTATAAAGACTGTGTAACATGGGTGTTTGGGAGGCTTGTGCCCCGATGGGCTGCTGGAGCAGGGCTGGAGCCCTGCTCCTCATTGTTGCTGTATGCTGTCTCTGCTGAAAATCTTCCGAATAAACAACCTTAAAACTTCATCCGAACGGAATATTATTTTTCCATAACAGTTGGCGTTGTCGGCAGGATTCATATTTCATCATCATAAACATAATTATGATTATGGATACTGGATCAAAAGAACTTAAGGGTGAAGGACTTTTTGGGAAGAAGATTTTTTCAAAGCAGCGCTTCCAGACCCAAAAGCAGGACAGTTGCACAGCTTGGAACCTGGCGATTGGATCGTGGTGAAGGACCTGAGACGACAGTACTGGTATCAACCTCGGTGGACGGGGCCTTACCAAGTTCTTCTCATCACTCCGACCGCGGTGAAAGTAGCTGAGAGGGATACCTGGATTCACGCTTCTCATTGCAGCTTCTTCAACAAACTACACGATTGGAACCTCGCAGATAAATCTACTCTGTGATGACATCAAGGGAACAGCTTCAAGCCGCAGAGGAAAGTAGCAGAGCTGCAGCCATGAGATGCAGCACCAACAACATCAACAATGACACCATGCAACAGCGGAGGTGACGAAACCGACACCTGGTCAACCACCAAGAAACTTTGCCACTGCAGGAGGACTAGCCACAGAAAAACATGCTGGATTTGAGAACCACTAGCCGAGTGGAGCTTGCTGTCAGAGCTCGCTGTCAGAGACATAACCAAATGGACCCGTACGTCAAGTGAAGATGGAGGAAAGAGCCATGAAGACTGGAAAATTATATTCGATAACTAATATGTAAAATATTTCTTCGTACTGCCTAATCTCTGGCATATCAACGTCTGGAAGGGTGAAAATCAATTATGGTGTGAGTCCATTCAGAGTCGACATCTGAAAAAAAACTGTACAGGAACTGTACATAGTCCGTGTAGACGGAGAGTCCGAGGTGGGAGTCCTTCCATTTATGAGAAATGGTAAACAACTGTACTTAAATAGTGCATAGAATTGGTAAATGCCCTCAGCCTTGAGAAACAGAGATTTAAGGTACAAACAGAGATAGATTTTACATTATACTAAATTGTATACAAAATTGAGCGAGAAGCTCTCAAAACTCTCAAACCTAAACAAGTAGATCCACTTTGGATATTATGATTAGGTTAACGGCAGAGTCAGTGATGCCTTCTGTGTCAGGCAATTATGCATCAGTTTTAAGTCGCACGTCCTGCTGTCTCCTAATAGTTTTGTCTGATTGATCATACAGTAAATGGTTGAGAAAATATATAGCTTTGTCATTCTAAAAATCTCCTGTCGGTTGTACATGAATATGATTATTCATGTACAAAAACAAAAAATTCTGGAATGTAATGGCTATTTTAGAATGCCAACCTGTTCAGTATCTTCTATGTATCTATCTATAATAGTAGTCACACAGCAGGGTTCTTTAGTCGAGACAACCACTTTTCTCAACTACAGCTGTCAATCTAACAGCTGATCTGGATCTCCCATGCTACATTCACTGTGTCAGCTATGTGTATTTGTGTAACTATGTTTGCGTCTCTCTTATCTTTAGTCCAGACCTTCTATGACCATTTAGGAGAGCATCCTTAACTGTGTATTTGGCTCTCTTATAATTAGTACATACCTTATATGACTATTTAGGATAGTATCATTGGTACAATGTGGGGTATAAAGACTGTGTAACATGGGTGTTTGGGAGGCTTGTGCCCCGATGGGCTGCTGGAGCAGGGCTGGAGCCCTGCTCCTCATTGTTGCTGTATGCTGTCTCTGCTGAAAATCTTCCGAATAAACAACCTTAAAACTTCATCCGAACGGAATATTATTTTTCCATAACAGTTGTGTTCATGATTTGAGGTATTTTGTTCAAAACAGAGCACTCCTGCAAACTTTGGAAGCCATTTTCAGCTAATCAGGATGGAATATGAAAAATCTTGAAAGACCCGTTTCGTTTAATGACTATAGAGATACTGTGTAGCGATTTGCGTGATGTTTGGACAAAATCGGTAGGAGTACTGTCAAAAAAATATTTTGCAAAAAGCGGCCTCCTGGTGGCGCTATAACAGGCCCATGTGAAACATGTGGGGCAGAGGTTTTGAATTGGCATCCAGGGAGTGTGTGTGCACAGTTTCGCTGCGACCAAGACAACAGTGCCGGAGATTAGCTGTACACAGAAAGACAGAATGACACACGGACATATTTGTATAACATTTCTGTTGGATGACAGTATCCTAGGACTTTTATTTTTGATGACATAAACACCACAGTCCCTTCTCGGGTTAAAGGGGGAATTTAGGAAAGTGTTGTGAGATTGCTGCCATCTAAAAATGATCTGAAGGGGGGTGCTGATAGCTGAGTGGTTAAGACGTGTACCACATACTATAGGCTCTGATAACTGACAGCAAGTCCTGGGTTTGGATCTCGGGCCCGGTGGACCTTTGCTGTACGTGCAGCATGTCACTCCCCAAATCCAGGGGTAAAAGTGGGCCGGGCCGGAACGTCGTTCCGGTAAGGAAAAGAAAAGGGGAAGGCAGCTGTCAAAATCCCACCTACACACAAACGCAAGAAGAAAACATAATATACAAAAGTGTTATTAGTTAAGTTTTCTAATGAAGAGCTTTATTGTTCCAGTGTGTTTGTGTCAGCGTAATCTGTGCCGTTTTCGGTGTTTATTTATTCAACAGAGAGAAGTTCTATCACTCGTGCGAGTCACGTCAATGTGCAACAGACTGGACTGGTATCAGTTCACTTTGCAGATCCGCTATAGAGCGGATACGGAAACAGAATTTGTCCGTGCCTATGTGTGTGTGTGTGTGTGTGTGTGCAAATTACCAGATAGAGTAGGCAGCCCGCCTACTCTATCCGGTAATCTACGACAAATTAAATTCCACCAGAGGAAATGAATACCTGCAACTTTTGTTAAAGAATGCAATTAAAAGTACAATATGGGGGGACAGAGAGTGTCCCTGATTTTCATCTCTGACAGTTCCGGCAAGAACTTAAAGCCACTTTCACCCCTGCCCAAATACCTTTCCTGTGTCTCTATACGGTCGATGAGAATAGGCCTACTAACTAAAAGGGAAAAAAACTTGGTATGTTAGCAAACTTGCTGTAGTGTGTTTAGTGGGTGCCAATTTGATCATGCCAATTTCAATACTATGCTTGTTCTGTGGCAATGGCTTTACTGAGGAACTGGAATTTGACTGTCCAGAATTTCTTTAAGATCAACTGTGCCATTAAATACAAATCATCATCAGGGATCACATCGACTGATGGCACCAGTGAAGAGCTTTGAGGCTGGCTGGCTGCCATCAGTCAGATTTACTTTTCACCTGATGATGTGAAGTCAGTGCCTCCAGGCTGTAACTGCAGAAATGTCTGCTACTGCTGAAGCATGTGTGTTACTGCATTAGCTGTTTCTCACCTCAAATGATATATTTTAGTGTAGCCTACTGTTTAAGTTTATAACAAGTAATGCACTCCATAATTAAATCAAATTTGGATGCAAATCAACACTGGAAGCAGCTCTGTTACTGTACTCTGGGGGAGTATAGTAACATACAATAAGTAGAATATGAAGGATCCTGGTGGGTGTAATCGTTAGAATTAGCATACAGTAGATGCTGGAGGTGAGACAGGGGGTCCGTGTTGATTGGTCTTCACCTCTTGTTTCTTCATTAGTGTGTGTCTACACAATACATTACAATACCCACTGGAAGTATGTCATAGACAAATAAAAGCTTAAATCATTTGAAAGAAAGACTGAGGTAGCCTAAACAATGATTCAGCAGATAATGTTCTGCTGTGAGAAAGCGTAGACTTTCTGACATTTGTTTTACTGATATTGTCCTTCTAATCTAATATAAGAGGGGGCTGTTTTTTTTTCAATTACTTAAATAATAATTTAAAAAAATAAAATAGTTAATTTAATGAAAATGGAATTAAATGAATGAAAAAAGTAATTGAAATAACACGGCCCCCTCACACATTTGAGGGACAATATCAGTCACCAGAAAAAGGATGTGTGTTTTCAATGAGTCTAACATGGTTAAAATGGAGTTTATAACAATCTTAAAGAAAATTCGGGGCACTAAAATTCCAATTCCCCAGTAAAGCCGTTACCATAGATCAAGCATTGCAAATATTCTCAGTATCATAATTATGTATAGTAGTATTACTTAGTATTACTGTGTTATAGTTGTCCACAATGGTAGTGAACCCATTTTGATGCAATTGTCTGAACAGCCTGTCCAGCATAAGGGTGCAATTTGAAATCATCCCGACCAACCCATGGTAATAGATTATATTACATGTGGGAGTTAGCTATGTTAAAGTTACAGGATCATAGATAGATAGATTGATTGATTGATTGATTGATTGATTGATTGAATACTTTATTAGTCAGAAATGTAAACAGCGCGTACGTGGTACAGTAAGACATTAAGGATAAAAGGATAACACAAAAAGGTCCTGGGGACTTGTTTCCATTGTGGTCCTATGTATTCAATTCACCAACATAGCATAATACATGTCATCAACATATACAAACATATGTATAATAGAGATTGACAATTAAATTTGCCTCCCTTAAGGTCTCCTGATAGATGTTTTTTTTTTTCCAGGCCAAATTATTCTACTGTAGACAAGTTGGACTTATTGCAGTGAGAACATACAGACAAACCGTAGATTAAAGCAATTATGACTACAGTGTACCTCCAAACAGACAGGGCCTCACAAGCCAACAGCAAGACAGCTGTAGCTAATACTATTAATTAATAACCTAAAAGGTGATAGGGTGATCACCTCATTTGGTAGTGTGCAAGGGCCTGAAGTGCTGTCAATGTGATCATGCCAATTGAAAATGGTCACTTGTAATTACAGTACTTCTTTGGTGATGATGGATTTGAGGAATGGGAATTTTACTGACGAGAATTTTCTTTGAGATTGTTAGGTAGCTCTGCCAATGAATAAACATCATCATCAGGAATCCCAATGACTGATTGGGATATTTTACTGTATACTGTAGTATTTTGTAGGGATGCGCGATTATATCGCATCGAAATCTGCCGATAGTGGCCGTAAAATGCCATATCGGTATTGAACCGATATGGCATAAAATAAACCCGATTATTTTCACCGATATTGAAGACGCAATAAAAATGTGACAGCGAGCAGTCTGTCTACCTGTGTCTGTGTCTTTAAGAGAGTCAGCTGAGGCCCCTCCCTCCCCACTCCACACACGCTGTGCATGTCGTCTCTCAGAGCAGCAGAGCTGCTGTGTGTGTCAGAGAACAGAATGAGAAGTAGTCAAACGGCAAACAAACTCTTTACGTCCACAGTTCATACCCAGAACAGAGGCTTCTTGTACGTCTTAAATAAGATTAGAGAAGTGATACTGCGTAGGATTATTTTCAACACGAATGTGTGCATTGTCTCGTTATTTAACATCAAAGTAACAAGCACTCGTTACTCGACTCGAGTGCAACCAACGGCAGCAATTGAACAAGCAAGCCTGTGTATTTAACCACAAAGAATGAGCACAAATGAACTCTCAGCTGGTAATGTTTCTGTCTTTAACCGTTAACGTCCTGTTAACACATTCTGGAATGTGTTCTGTAGTAGTGTACGAAGCAAGGTGTCCCTCTCCTAAACTCACTGCTGATGTTATAGAATGTTAGATAGTGATAAACTAAAAATTGATTGTATTTATGGTAAGATTTAGCCTGGGACCAGACGAATCTGCGAGTGAAAAAAAAAATTGCACTCTGCGATTTGGGTCTGGCTTTATTGTTTAGAGTAGATGCTAATGAATTTAGGCAACAGACAATATGAATAACACTAATAACAAATTACATTCAATGATCTCAGTTTCATAGGCCACATAACATAACATATGGTTTTGTGTTATACAAAGATTCAATTAAATCTGTGATGGTGTATTATAGCATACAAAAATGATGTAATAGTTAAGTTTGTTACTTAGAATATATAATTAATGTATTTATTCCATAAATATTTTTCATCACAGTAGGGTTAGTGGGGAGGGGGGTTTACCATCAACTTTCACCAGCAAAACCAAAATGTAAAATAAAAAAATTCTCCAATGAGCTCAATATAAATATAATATAATATATCGGTATCGGATCGGTATCGGCCGATATGACCCAGAAAATAATCGGGTATCGGTCATAATTTCATAATCGTGCATCTCTAGTATTTTGGTTTGGATGAAAATCAACACAGAAAGCGGCTCTGCTTACTTCAGAGGGGAGTACAGTAACGTAAGTCAAATCTGAGATTCCTGGTGGGTGTAATCGTTAACATTAGCATAGATGCTGGAGGTTGGGTCGGCCTTGTTGGTCTTGTTGACGGTCGCATAGACAGGAGACATGGTGAGACAGGGGGCCCCTGTTGATTGGTCTTCAACTCTTGTTTCTTCATTCGTATTTGTCTACACAATAGGAGGAAGGAGTATGTCATAGAAAAATAAAAGTTTTAAAAAGTTGAAAGAAAGACTGAGTTCATTTAGACACTTCAGCTCAGAAATAACCAGACCATTAATTATCCATTTACCATTTATTAACCATTATCATATATGCAATGATATTGCATTCAAGTTTGGCGGTGTGACTCTGATCTTGTGATATTAAAGATTCCCTGTGCAAACATGACACAGATCTTCAATCACAAACCCCCCAGAGGAGAGCATACAGTTTTACATAAACATTGAACCTTCAATGCCTAATTAAACTACCACAATCATAGTACAATCCATAGAACCACAGTACGATACACAGAATCATAGAATAATCCATAGAACCACAGTACAATACACAGAATCAAACTATAGCAATATGAACTAAGTGCCACAGGGAGGAGGCCGGGGAGGTGGAGGGAATTTGAAACCTACAGCTGTACAACCTGCAATGACAGCTAAGCATCTAGAATGAACAGAGAGCAGAAGCTGCTTAAATGACCCGCCAGTGTTGCACTGTGGGTATAAGGGCGTGAGTGAGTTGGCTTGTAGCGAATGAGAAAGCAAAGAGGTTGAACATACTGCCTTAAAGAAGTACAACTGTATGAGCGAATGGGGGGGGGGGGGGTCCGGGGAGAGTGAATGAAGTATATAAACATTCTGCCTTCCGTGTCTACATGAACTATCGTTACACTGAATATAAGCAATCATTCAGCAGATGTTGTTGCTGTGAGAAATCGTAGATGGGAATCGGGATGGATTATCTGTACTTCGAAATCTCTGAAAATGAGTAGCACATGAAGTGAATGGCATGTAATGTCATTTCAATTCTGTTTCATCTGTGCAGTCACGCCAATAACTCCTACTGTAAACCAAATTAGTCAAAACCTATAGCTAGCTGCTAAAATGAATGGAAATTTAAAACAAAAATAAAAAATAAAAAATATATTTTAAAATACATTTCCTTTAATACTGTGTCATGATTGATCGAATACCCTCCTGGTCTGAAGAGCAGATGAAAGCAAATAAAGTATTCAATCAATCAAACCAAGACAGAACACAATGAAGACAAAACAACATAAAAAACAATGCACAGTGAAAGCAACACAACAACACACAAGTTACACCAGAACAAAGAACAATCATAATAAAACTGAAACACTCACTTCACCAACATCTTCAGTGATGTTCCCAGCACTGAGGATGGTTACTGGAGAATAGGGAGAAAGTAGTAATCTGGGCTACTGAGGGCTATACTCGTGTGTGTGTGTGTGTGTGTGTGTGTGTGTGTGTGTGTGTGTGTGTGTGTGTGTGTGTGTGTGTGTGTGTGTGTGTGTGTGCGTGTGCGTGTGCGTGTATCACCTACTCACCTTGTGGTTTTTGGTCACTTTTTATGTAGAACATCAGCACTGCCATCACTGTCACTGCTAACATAACAGCCAAGCTGACCAGCAAACCTAGAAGTGATGGACACATTGTTAGACATGACACGCATACGTGCATAATACTGTATGACAAACCAACAGACCTCCTTACAAAAGTTTTGCATCACTTTGTGGCTCAGTAAAGGGAGGCGCATGGTACCATTTTCGGTGATCACCCTCTCACCGCGGGGGTTTGAAAACTACAACATGCCGTCACTGAGCCGTGGTGATAAGCGGCTCACCGCTCACCTCAACACATCTCTCTGTTTTTGACTGGAGAGTAGCTCCAGTCTAATGAAGAGATGTGTAGTAATGATCGGAATGTGGGAGTTAACCTCTCTAGCCTTATAAAGAGGGGCGGGGCGTCAGTGGAAAAGGGGCGGGGTTGGGTAAGAAATTCTCTGTTTGTAGGAAAAAGGGGGTAAACTAAAAAAGGGTCTGGAACGTGTCATCATTTGTTGGCCGTCCACCGATTGGTTGTGATATTGCCCTGACAACCAACAACAACCAATCAAACCTATGACTGTCCCTTCGGGCTATAGCATCTAGCTCCATGCTAGTAGCCCCTCCCCCGCGACAATCTGTGTGTGTGTGTGTGTGTGTGTGTGTGTGTGTGTGTGTGTGTGTGTGTGTGTGTGTGTGTGTGTGTGTGTGTGTGTGTGTGTGTGTGTGTCCGCAAGGCAACAGCGCGAGCATTGTCACTCCTCCCTCTCTGTCCCTCTCGTGTCTGTCTCTCCCCCTCTCTCCCTCCCCCTCTCTTTCTCTCTCTCTCTCCCCCTCCCTCCCTCCCTCCCTCCCTCTCGCTCTCTCTCTCTCTCTCTCTCTCTCTCTCTCTCTCTCTCTCTCTCTCTCTCTCTCTCTCTCTCTCTCTCTCTCTCTCTCTCTCTCTCTCTCCCTCTCTGTCTGGGACGCTCCGTGCTCACTTTTTGTCTGTGTGTGTGTGTGTGTGTGTGTGTGTGTGTGTGTGTGTGTGTGTGTGTGTGTGTGTGTGTGGCGCGCGCGCGCGTGCGTGAGCCCTGCCGGCAGCCACGCTGCTAGTAGTAGTCACGTGACAACAACACACACACATGTTGCACACACACATTAAGCCTGCACCTTTTCTTCACGGCGCTTGTGACTCAAAATGAGGAGTTTTTGTTTGTGTGTTACACACTGGATTGGAACTATTTTTGCAATATTCTTCTTCACAGTTGACCTCAAAGAAAGGTAGGCCATAATCTTTTTTTATTGTTGTTGCTGGCTGGGGTGAGGATCATGATGCTGCTGTCTTGACTTCTTGTGGTTGTGTGTGTGTGTGTGTGTGTGTGTGTGTGTGTGTGTGTGTGTGTGTGTGTGTGTGTGTGTGTGTGTGTGTGTGTGTGTGTGTGCGCGCGCGCGTGTGTATGCGCGTGTATTGTGTTTGCCAGAGATGTCGTATATGTATGGTTCCTCATCCGTTTATTCCGTGTTGTTCAATACAAAGCATTTTAATCCGATCGACGGCCATTTCCTCATACAGTTACAATGTATCAGAGTGCAATACACCTCCCAACCGCTAGGGTCGCTTAGTTGAATGCATGGAGAAAATTCGGAGAAAGGGGCCACTGATCGAATTAGAATGCTTTTCATTGAACAATACGGGTGACACGGGTACTTCTGATGGCCCATATATAATTGTAACATCCATGGCCATGTGGTAAGCACTTTATATTTGGAACTTGAACGTTTATGTAGATGTACGGGTTGTAATGGAGAAAGTGCAAAAACCAGGTTGACGTTCAGCCATGACGCTGATGACGGACGATGCGATCGTGTTTCCACAGTGTGTTTCTTTTTTTCTGTATAGTTATTGTTTTGACAAGGTGTCACCTGAACTACTACAGTACTAGGCTAATGTTAACCTTGCTAGTTATAGTGTTATGTGCACACTACAGTAGGTCTATGTACATTATGTGAAGGCCTGTTATGTGCGCAATAGGCCTACCTTTTATTATTTGACAACTTCAGTTACTAGTTCCTTTGTAGATTTCGATTATTATTACAAAACTTACATTAACCACTTCACCTTCATATACATTTTGTCCATTTGAAAATAGCTGATCTACAAGCTCACAGATCTTGTAGATCTGCTATTTTCAAAAGATGTCATACATTTGACAACTTTTGCAATGGCATATTCTGCATAATGAATAGCCTACTTTCTAGTTTTGGTACTTTAAGTACATTTAGATACCAATGTTTTTGTACTTTTACTCAAGTACATTTTTAATTCCGGACATTTACTTCTAACATAGTATTTCTGCGTTTTCTACATTGCAGGATTGATACTTTTACTAAAGTAAAAAATGTGAATGCTTTTTCCACTGACTGTATGTCCATGTCCAACCATAAGGTTAGTGCCAGGGACCAGCATAACATTTGTGGTCTAAAAATGTTTGCAAAAACATTCCACGTTTTTCACATTTTGTCAAAAGTTTTTGTAAATAGCAGATCTACAAGCCCACAACGCGTCACATACTCTCACATTGGATAATATGTTATTCAATTTATTAATTCAGATCCAAACTATGGTAAGTACGTAGCTACAAAATACTACATTTCACCATAGCAGATCCAAACTATGCCATCAAAATGTATTGAAAGTATTAAACGTAAAAATGCTATATGTCACAATAGCAGATCCAAACTATGCTAAGTAGGTAGCTAAGCTACCGATCGTCCATACTGCCAGTAATTACATGTTTACCATAAATAAATAAACTTCCTCTATTGTATACATGACGAAAATGTGCTAATATATGTAGGGCTAAATCACCTGTTGTCGTGGGTTCCTTTTGTGGACCTGTAATGTTCATATAATCATCATAACAATAACTTGATATAACATGCTACTTGTGGCCACAATTAATTTTGTAAGAACAAATAAAACATTATCAACCTGTAAATTCATGTTACTTGAATGCTGTGATTGGTAAGCTAGGAAGACATAATAGTCTACTATGTGGTCATTAGCCTAAATGACTATCTAGGCCAGTGATTCTGGCTCTTTAATTTATAGGACCCCCGTTTGATATGTACCAGGGCACAGGCCCCAACATTTTCAGCCACAGAGAGAGAGAGAGAGAGAGAGAGAGAGAGAGAGAGAGAGAGAGAGAGAGAGAGAGAGAGAGAGAGAGAGAGAGAGAGAGAGAGAGAGAGAGAGAGAGAGAGAGAGAGAGAGAGAGAGAGAGAGAGAGAGAGAGAGAGAGAGAGAGAGAGAGAGAAGAGAGAGAGAGAGAGAGAGAGAGAGAGAGAGAGAACTTTGTGTGCAGCTCATTCACACCTCGCGGTTAATTCGCTCATGCGTTAATGTGTCAATAACGCGCTAACTTTGACAGCACTACTTCTGTGTCTTTCCTCCAGGATCCTTCTCAGATCATGAACACAGAAGCCACGTCCTAGCTCTCCAGTCAAAATGACATCTATTGTATGTCATTCCTCCTTGTTACTAACCAAATTCACTGGACTATGAGCGCCTAATATCCAAACCACCGTTTCCGTGGTCACACAAGACGTTTTTTTTTTTTGAAAGAAATATTATTATTTTTTTCTTTTGACTCAGGAGATATAATTTTTCGAAGATCTAGACTCCTATCCACTTCCTGGTTAACTTCTTACTTTAAAATGCTGTATCTCGGCTCATGTGTACTTTATTTTTGGCGAAACATGCTATTTTCAACTTGCTGCAATTATGGAATTAATACCGTTAACGGATATTGTACAAAATCCACCCCCTCTCAAGTTGAGAGTGGGTGGATTTGAGTTCACAAACTGATCATGTCACTTAGTGGTGGGCGGGGCCCAATCTGAGCTTAGTTTGGATCAGCTGGGGTGGGCCTATATAAACTCAGGTAGAACCAGCAGACAAACATTTTGTCTGTCTGGAGATTCACTGCAAGAAATCACAGCTATGTGAGCACTTCCGATGCATTATAAGTAAGTTTGTTTTCTGTTATTAGACTTATGTTCCTTGGTTTAATTTGTTTGATAGACACTTACGCTGATCTGTTTATGCTTTCTGTTTGTTTAAGTTACTGATTGTTTCTGTCTTTCACTTCTATTTAGTTAAATCATCATCACCACCATATCATCATCATCATCACATGTGTTGTACCAACTGGCAATAAAACCACTTTCAACCTTCATTCCTGGTCTGGTCCACATGCTTTAATCGGCATACTGGTGTCGGGGTATAATTTAGCCATGCAGTGAACTCTAGCTAAAGACATTTTACATGGTCCTACGAACCGGCCACCCCGCCACCAGATATGGACCAGACTTGCCAGAAGGACAACGATGAGGCACCCCGCAAAGGAGGGAGGCAGAAGATAGCACCAATATACCTGGGGGACTACGAACACTACCAAGCCACCGCCTGCCCTCCTACCTCAACACACGACAAGTCCATCTCACCCATGAGCGCGAGCGCTGCGTATGGGAGCGGTGTGTTCGAACTAGAGTCAGTCTCAATCCATCAGTCCCCAGCGCCCCCTCTACAGTCCCAACCCACGTCCCACTCATCGCCTGCCCAGAGCCAGCAGGCGCTACCACCCGGCCCTCCTCCCCAGTTGGTGTTAACACCTGGGCCTCCTCCCCAGCCGGCACCATCACCTGGCCCTCTTCCCCAGTCGGTGTCAACACCTGGCCTTCCTTCCCAGCCGGCGCTACCACCCGGGCCTCCCCTCCAGTCGACGCCATCACCCGGCCCTCACCCGCAGCCGACACCACCACCTGGGCCTCATCCTCAGTCGGCGCCACCACCTGGACCCCCTCTCCAGCCGATGCTACCACTTGGCCCCCCCCCCCAGCAGGCGCCACCACCAGCACCGCAGCCCCCTATGCACCCAGTGCCGTACACTCAAGTGCACCCTGCACCGCACACTGAGGCACACCCTGCGCCACCCCCAGCGCCCCACGCTCAGATGCACCTCGCACCGGACTCAACGCCCCATGCTCAGATGCACTATGCGCTGCTCCAAGCGTCGGATGCCCGGGCCCACCCACCCCCTCAGCAGCAGCCATGGGCCCCAGCACCTACTCCAGCGCCCGCTGCCTGTGCTCACCCAGCTCCCCCTCAGCCACAGCCGTGGCCCCCAGCACCCCCCCCAGCGCCCCCTGCCTGTGCTCACCCAGCCCTTCAGCCACAGCCATGGCCCCCAGCACCTCCCCCAGAGCCCCCTACCTGGGCCCACCCAGCCCCGCCACAGCCGTGGCCCCCAGCACCTACTCCAGCGCCCCCTGCCTGGGCCCACCCAGTCCCTCCTCAGCCACAGCCGTGGCCCACAGCACCTACCCCAGCGCCCCCTGCCTGGGCCCACCCAGCCCCTCCTCAGTCACAGCCGCGGCCCCCAGCACCGACCCCCGCGCCCCCCGCCTGGGCCCACCCGGCCCCTCCTCAGCCACAGTCGTGGCCCCCAGCACCTACTCCAGCGCCCCCCGCCTGGGCCCACCCAGCCCCTCCTCAGCCACAGTCGTGGCCCCCAGCACCTACTCCAGCGCCCCCCGCCTGGGCCCACCCAGCCCACCCTCAGCCACAGTCGTGGCCCCCAGCACCTACTCCAGCGCCCCCCGCCTGGGCCCACCCAGCCCACCCTCAGCCACAGTCGTGGCCCCCAGCATCTAACCCAGCGCCCCCTCCCTGGGCCCACCCAGCCCCTCCTCAGCCACAGTCGTGGCCTGCAGCACCTCCTCCAGCGCCCCCTGCCTGTGCCCACCCCGCCCCTCCTCAGCCGCAGCCGTGGCCCCCCGCACCACCCCAGCAGCCCCCAGTGAGCACCCCCTACCAGGTACCCCCCACTCCCTTTCCACCACAGCAGTGGACTTATTCAGTACCTCTCCCCACGCAATGGCCCCCCACCCCAATGCATAACCCACAAATGTACGCAGGCCTACAATTCGGGCACAAGTCCTCTAGGGTCGAGGGACCCACATTCCCGAACCTTAATAAAGAAGACCCTCACGAATACACAATGCTTAAGATGGCCCTGTCAAACCTACTGTCCCCCTGGGAAACTGAAACATACAAGTATCATATCCTGCTAGATCACCTCAAACTACCCTCAGCACTCCATATAGCGTTGGCCTATGCTCATGACCCCCAGCCTTATACCAAGGCCCTAGCCGCTCTCGACCAACAGTACGGCCAGCCTCACCACCTGGCCTTGAGAGAAATTACAGCTATAACTAGTCTCCCAAAGGTTCAACCCGGTGATTCCAAAGCCTTCCACGCCTTTGCAGTTAGGGTCCAGTCCTTGGTAGGAATGCTGCAGGCCATGGGCCAGAGCGAGGGCGCCGCCGAGCTCGCCTGTTCATCCCACGTGCAGCACCTTCTGAGTAAGCTCCCAGCCGACTTTGTAGCTAACTTCATTCGCCACACCCGTTCAACTCGGCCAGGAGCCCATTACACACTGGTTGACTTTGCCGTGTGGCTCCAATGTGAGGCAGAATGTCAGTCAGTAGCCGTTCAAGTCCAGAATCTGACTACTGATGCCCCTGTGCCACCCGGGAGATCAGCGCCGAGGCCTGCCCCTTTTACAGCAACCATATTGCACGGTACCAGCCCTGACACCCCCCCATTACCCTCTACAAGTAAACAGAGAAAACCTAGAGCATGCCAGTACTGCAACTCCCCTGACCATTCGATAATCAATTGTAAAGAGTTTAAGGAGCTGAAGACGGAAGACGCAATCATATGGATAAAACAGGAAAGGAGGTGCTGGAGATGTGCAGGACCTCACATGGCTAAGAGCTGTAACCTGAGAACACCATGCCCCCTGTGTAACGGGAAACATTTAGGTACCCTGCACCATGTTAATAACAGGGGGACAGAATCCAAGGTCCTATACGTAAATCCTCAGCCCAGCTCCCCCCAAGTCCTTCTAAAGGTGGTTAAGGTGACATTACGTAATCAACATCACACCTTGGATACTTACGCTATCCTTGACGACGGTTCCCAGCGTACAATGCTCCTACCAGCAGCACGTAAGCAACTTAGGCTCCAAGGAGACTTTGAACGGCTGCTCGTACGTACCATCAGACAACAAACTGAGGCATTGGATGGGGCTTCAGTTAGTTTTGAGATCTCACCTTTCTTTAATCCCCAGAAGACGTTCCCAATTACGAACGCATTCACCTCAGCCAAGTTGTCACTGGTGGAGCAGAGCTACCCAGTAGATAAACTCAAAACACGCTACCGCCATCTACAGGGCCTTCCTCTCCACCCCTTTTCCAATGTGCAGCCCCTTCTCCTGATCGGAGCAGACAATTCTCACCTAATAACCCCAACCAAGAAAGTCTGCCTAGGGCCACCAGGGACACCCATAGCCCTCCATACCCAGCTAGGCTGGACCCTCCAAGGGCGAACTTTCTTCCAGGAGCATTCAGATGCGGCCCAAGCCCTCTTTACCTCAACTGGGGCCCCCTACGCAGAACTCAGTCGCCATGTCGAAAAATTATGGCAGTTGGATGTTCTCCCCTTTAAGAACGAGAAACTAATTACAAGATCAAAACAGGACAAAGAGGCCATGGATTTGCTGGAAACCAAAACCATCAGAGCGGAAGTTGATGGGCTTAAACGCTATGCAACACCCCTTATCCGTACCCCCAATGCTCCGAAGCTGCAATCCCCCCCAGACTCTGTCATGCCCCTCCTGCGCCAGACCGAACGTCGCCTTGCCCGAAAACCAGAATTGGCCCAAATCTACTGTCAAGAAATAGATAAGCTGGTACAGGCGGGCTATGTAAAGAAACTGACCACTGAGCAAATCTCTAAATCCCTAGAATCCTGGTACATCCCCCACCACATTGTGGAGCATAACGGTAAACACCGCATAGTCTTTAACTGCTCATTCCCCTATCAAGGCCAAGTTCTGAACGAACAACTCCTCCCCGGCCCAGTGTTGGGTCCTTCAATGCTGGGTGTATTGCTCCGCTTCCGACAGCACAAAGTGGCCATCAGCGGTGATATTAAGTCAATGTTCCATCAGATTAGACTTTTACCTGAAGATAGACCACTTTTAAGATTCCTGTGGCGTGACCTCAGAAGAGAGAGCCCCCCCGACGTATACGAGTGGCAAGTCCTACCTTTTGGTACAACATGCAGCCCATGCTGCGCAATCCACGCTGTTCAGAGACATGCTCAATCCCACCAAGAGCCTAACAATGACATCGCAGCTACCGTCCTGGAATCTTTCTATGTAGACAATTGCCTACATTCACTCCCTTGCCCCCTAGAAGCCAAAGAACTGATCACGAAGCTGCGAGAGGTGCTGTGCACTGGAGGCTTTGACCTCAGGCAGTGGGCCAGCAATACTCAATCTGTTGTGGACCACCTACCCCCAGAGGCTCGGGCCGACAGTACCGAGTGTTGGCTGAGCCAGGACCGAACCGACCCTACAGAGGGCACTCTCGGCTTAAGCTGGCACTTTATCTCAGACACTTTAAGCTACAAGCATAGACCAGTGCTGTATGACACTTTGACAATGAGGAACGTATACAAAGTACTTGCCACACAGTACGATCCCCTTGGATTTATATCACCTTTCACCGCTCGAGCCAAAGTCCTCCTCCAACAGCTCTGGATGAAAAGGAGAGAATGGGACGACCCGATATCCCCTGGAGAAATTCAGCAAGCATGGGTTGAGTGGGAGAACGAGCTCCATAACCTGGCCAATCTACACTACCCGAGATGGTATGAATTTAACGCCCCTTATCCTGTGAAGTCAAGACAACTGCATATCTTCTGTGATGCCTCGGAAAGGGCGTACGGTTCTGTAGCCTATCTGAGGATGGAGGACGAGAAAGGGGGGGTTCATGTTTCATTCGTTATGGCCAGATCTCGAGTAGCTCCCAAACAACAGATCACCATTCCTCGCCTTGAACTGTCCGCGGCCCTCACTGGAGCTCAGATGGCTCAGCTCCTCCAGAGAGAGCTAACAATCTCTATTGACAAAACAGTGCTTTGGTCAGATTCCACTGTAGTCCTGACCTGGCTACAGTCAGTGTCATGCAGATACAAAGTCTTTGTTGCCAATCGCATCACTGAGATCCTAGAGCTCACCTCCCCCGACCAGTGGCACTATGTTGATTCAGGTAACAATCCTGCTGACGATATTACTCGGGGCAAACGACTCGATGAGCTGACCGGACCCAACCGATGGAACAGAGGTCCAGCATTTCTAGCTTTATCTTCAGATCAATGGCCTGCCTTACCACCTCACACCCCCGATCCAATCCCTGATTTACGCAAACCTCTGTTTTGTGCTCTCACCCAGAGTAACATACCACCTGACCTCCCTGACCCTGGTCAATTTACCACCTGGCCAGAGCTTGTAGAGGCCACCTACCAACACTTGCAAGATGCCGCTAAATACCCCCCCTCTGGTTCCTTAGCACTCAATCGAGTCGATGCTGAAGCTCTCATTCTTTCACAAGCTCAAGCAGTAAGCTTTCCAGATGACCTTAAGGCACTTAAGTCGGGTAAAGACCCCCCAACCCATAGTCGCCTCATTTCCCTTTCTCCACAGTTTGAGCCCAAGCTTAACCTTATCAGAGTTGGAGGCAGACTTCGGTTGGCAGCAGAGCTAGAACCAGGAGCAATGCATCCTATTGTGCTTGACCCTAAACATGCAGTCACCCAGCTGATAATAAAGGACTATGACACTCGCCTCTTACATCCTGGCCCAGAGAGGGTGTTTGCTGAGCTTAGGCGTTCATACTGGATCCTCCGCGGACGTCAGGCCATTAAGCAGCATCAGTGGAACTGTGTGGAATGCAGGAAGTGGAGGGCGAAACCTACTGTACCCAAGATGGCCGATCTACCCTCTTCCAGGGTCCGTTTAACACAGCCCCCGTTCTGGTCCACAGGGATGGACTGTTTTGGCCCACTACTCATAAAGGTTGGCCGCAAAACTGATAAAAGATGGGGGATCCTATTCAAGTGCCTTACCACTCACTGCCTTCACATCGAAATCCTAACCAGCCTCGATACTGACAGTTTCTTGATGTCCCTGCGCCGTTTCACATCACGCAGAGGTCAACCTTTCGAAATTCTGTCCGACTGTGGAACGAACTTCAGAGGAGGAGCAAGGGAACTTAGCAATGCCTTTGCTGCAATGAGCCCAGCATTGAAGGATCAACTGGGTAAGAGAAAAATTCTATTCAAGTTCAACCCTCCAAATGCCCCCCACTTCGGAGGTGTGTGGGAAAGAGAGGTGAGGTCAATCAAGACAGCACTGCGATCGACACTGGGAGCCCAAACCGTTACAGAGGAGGTGCTTAACACTGTTTTAATAGAAATAGAAGGAATCCTCAACTCAAAACCCCTTGGTTACGCTTCATCGGATCTGGCTGACCCTGACCCCGTGACCCCAAACCTTCTCCTCATGGGGCGGCGGGACGCCTCCCTTCCTCAGGCAGTGTACAACGACACCGAGCTCATTGGCCGCCGCAAGTGGAAGCACAGCCAGATCTTAGCTGACCACTTCTGGTCACGTTTTATCAGAGATTACCTACCAAACCTTCAAACCCGCCAGAAATGGCATAAAGACACAGCCAACCTGGAGGCATTCACAGTCGTTATGGTGGTGGACCCACAGTTGCCCAGAGGACTGTGGCCAATTGGAAGGGTGACTCGCCTCATGCCAAGCGACGACGGGCGCGTTCGTACAGCAGAAGTGGAGATCAAGGGCAAGACCTACATTAGACCTGTGGCCAGACTAGTGGCCCTTCCGGCAATGGCCGACCCTGAATCCCCTTGCAGGCAAAATAGTCATTCTTGAACACTGTTTGTTTCTTTTATTTGTTATTATTGTCATTCCTTTTGCGGAAGTTAGTAATGATCAAATAAATTGTATTTGATGGGGCGGCTGTACAAAATCCACCCCCTCTCAAGTTGAGAGTGGGTGGATTTGAGTTCACAAACTGATCATGTCACTTAGTGGTGGGCGGGGCCCAATCTGAGCTTAGTTTGGATCAGCTGGGGTGGGCCTATATAAACTCAGGTAGAACCAGCAGACAAACATTTTGTCTGTCTGGAGATTCACTGCAAGAAATCACAGCTATGTGAGCACTTCCGATGCATTATAAGTAAGTTTGTTTTCTGTTATTAGACTTATGTTCCTTGGTTTAATTTGTTTGATAGACACTTACGCTGATCTGTTTATGCTTTCTGTTTGTTTAAGTTACTGATTGTTTCTGTCTTTCACTTCTATTTAGTTAAATCATCATCACCACCATATCATCATCATCATCACATGTGTTGTACCAACTGGCAATAAAACCACTTTCAACCTTCATTCCTGGTCTGGTCCACATGCTTTAATCGGCATACTGGTGTCGGGGTATAATTTAGCCATGCAGTGAACTCTAGCTAAAGACATTTTACAGATATTTTTTTTTTTTGCATGCTTGGTTGAGTAGTGATGAGTGGCTGATTGACAACCAGCTGGTGTGAGTGGTGACTGAGTGGTTGGCTACTAGATGGACCCTGCTGGTGATTGGCTCCTGTGACTATGACAGGCTGTGGTCTATAAAGCTGGCTGTTTCCAGTTCCACTGAGATCTTCGTCCTGACCAGCCTCCGACCACACCAGTTCTGTGTCGGATTTTAAACTGGTGTTGACTCGCTGCGTGTGGGGACTGGAAAGGAGGGAGTCAATATTTATATGTTGCACCTGGCTAGCCAGAGTCGTAATAATACAGTGATACAGTAGCATAATATATCAAATGTACAAATTGACTAAAGGCCAATACATGCTCATTCCAACGTCGGGGGTTCAGTCAGGCTTTCCAAACAATTTGGTCTTTAAGGAACAGATTCCACGGCCAGGCCATCAGGCTGCTGAACAGACACTGAGCCCTGCAACATCTTTGTACATTAATCACCCATATATTTTTTCACATTTTGTTTATTTAACAATTTAACTTATTTCAGAATTATGGCAACAATAGGCAGACGCTCATATAGGGCGGTAGAATTTGAAGTGTAATCTTCATTATGAACACAATCTATATTTAAAGGACACATTTATATCTGAGGGCACAAGGGCAGGATCTCAAGCCCCCTTGGGTTCTATCTGAACACATGCCTGCTGATTGGTGTAGTAGTTTGATGAAATAGCTAAAGACAGACACACAACACAATATACACAACATAAACTCCACCCTGCGTTCGGCCTGGTGGAGGTAAAGGATCAAACAGAAATAAAGGGGGAAAAGACAATAAGGCATACCAGTCCCTAACGAGGAGGAGGAGGAGGAAGAGGATTCGTGAATCGTTGTTGTGGATACGATGGAGATCATTGTAGAAACATCAGGATGTTGAAATGTAGACGCGGTAGTGGTCGTCTTAACTGTTGTAATGGGAGTCGTCGTCTTAACTGTTGTAACAGGAGCTGGAAGCATGTTTGAGAAGAAGAGGAATATATGTTAGTCATGTATTTATGTTTAATGATTTCTAGAATATTGTTTATAACAATAATGTAGTCCTTTCAGGATTATGGAGAATAAAATTCAGAACGCAGTCAATAGCTTAAATCACAATGTAAACATGATGTACAGTTCATTATGAAAGCACAGTAGTTACAGACTTACCATCTTTAACATTAAGATACACTTCTATAAATTCATCATTCACAACTGCTCTCTCCAGTCCACATTTGTATGTTCCAGAGTCTGTCTTCTTAAGTTCAGTGATTGACACAATTAAGTCTTCTCCTGAGTTATTCAAAGTTATTCTCTCACTTCTTGTAGTTTTTCCAGATTCTGCCTTGGCAATGATGTCTTCTTTCTGGCATGGATCTTTACAGAGGTACTTTGTATTACTCTCAGTGGAGGTCCAGACATCCCAGTTTGAGCAGGTGAAATTCACTTCACCCCCAACATGACCAGTTATGCTGAGAGTTGTTGTCTCCACAATAATCCACACTACAGTACAAGAGGTAAGCAAGGAAACAGCTCATCAGTATGACACACAACTTATTAATTGACAACATGATGTGAGGAGTGTATTTATGCAGAAGGTTTCTAGATGCTCTGTCTACACAACAGTGGACAGACAAAGGATGAGACAGAGACATTGAGAGCATCATACAGACACTGAGAGACAGAGACAACCACACAGGCAGAGAGACACATGAAAACAAGCAGAGGTCACTCACCAGAAAGCAAACAGTAAATGTAGACATTTCTCATGATGACAACGAGCTGCAGATGACTTTCACAGTTCTGGAAGGAGAGGATTTGTGCCTTCCTCATGCTTTGAATAAAGGTCTAAATATCACTAAATCATTAAACTCCACCCTCTTCCTCTGACCTTCAATGCAAACATGGTCACGTTCACATACACACTCCATTTATGGTTTGCTTCATTCACTCTTTATACTCACACTTTAGGAAGATTGTGAAACCTTAGAAAGTTCAGTTTCACTTCCATTTGAATACAGAGGCCTACTGAAATGACGCTGGCAAAATAATTATACAAATGATGTTCCTCACTGACTGATAGTAGTGTATGTATCTGTTAATTACTGGATCCTGTGTTCTGAACACATTGAATGATGAACTTCAGATAACATTAAAGTGATACTAAATAGGCTGGTAGCCTGTCTGAGTTTGTGCTGCAAAATGGAGCTCGTACCAACGGTCTATTCTTTACTGCGAAACCACAACAGGTTATGGTTTTGAACAGTGACTCAGTTGGAAATGACGTTTCCTCTTTCTGTTGAGATGCAACGACTTTATCAAACATATCACTGATGTGTAATTGAACTAGTGTTTGTGTTTCAAACTTTGCTATTAGTCATAGTTTTGTTTTAGATTTTACTGTAATTAAAATCTGATGTTGACAAGCACATTAAGTTTATTTGTTAACACTTTATATGAATTGGTATGACCCTAGGGTCATATGTGTAGTTCCTTTTGTGTTGTCTTCCTTGTACAGTACATGTCTCTCCCCTTGTCTCTCTCCGTGCGTGCGTGCGTGCGTGCGTGCGAGCGAGTGAGTGTGTGTGCAGGTGATAATCAAAATCCTGCCTGTCCTCAGTAAAACAAATACAAGAATACAAGTATTCCGGTTACCAATACAACCCGTCAACCTGGCCGGCTGATTTTTTAACAGCATGTACATTTCCTTTACAAATGAGCGGATAATACATACTGTCCGGCAGGAACCAGCTAACTCCATTTTGACGCTTTTGCATTTTCTTTCCATAAATCAGGGCCAATGGACACCCTTCTCGTCTGTGTGTTGGTAAAAAAAAATATTGAACCAATGAAAAGCATTAAAAAGTGCTTCTGACAAAACCAGCTAACTCCATTGGATCCTCAAACTTTCTGCTAAACCAGCTAACTCCACCGGAGTTAGCTGGTTTTGCTGACTCCAGGCTCCACCCCCTTTTAACCTCCAACCACATTGTGAGCTTGGAGGGTCCATTCAGCTGTTCTTATCAATGATGAACAAAACCTCCTAACTCCACATTTTTTCATTTCCTGAAAAATGAACATTTTGGAGTTAGCTGGTTGCTGCCGGACAGCAGAGATGTAATACCCCCCCCCTTCCCTTAATTACAGTTCATTTACGGCCCAATAGAGCATATTTGAGTACATTTAGGAGTAAATGACAGATTTTTTTGTTGTAGAGCATGGGTTCACTTTTTTATACCACAACCCACAATTTGGTAATTTTTTTGGCGACCCTATCCCCCCCGGGATCAAAATGTAACTCTGCAAGGGTGCAGCTGGAACCAAATGGACCATGTATTCGTACCACCCACTCTTATTGAACATAAGTCCTGCGTAAATCGTTTATGAACGGCTAAAATCAGTTTGGAGGCTGCAGCCGGTGTTGGAGGCGGAGCTGTCTGTGTATGAGGAGTGTGTGTGGCCATGTCCGCTAATTATAAGGGACTTTGGCCTACTTTAGAGAGCGAGATTCAGCAAAGCGTTGCCATGTCCACTAATTATAAGCGACTTTGGGCTACTTTTATAAAATGTACTCTCTCTCACACACACACACCTTGCATGAGTACCTACAGGACTGTTCACAATGGGGGAGGGGTAGTGAGTTAATAACAAACACACAAAGAGCGTGGCACAACACGTTGAATAATAAGCAGCAGTATTTCTTCTCCTTAAATGGCCATATCAGTCGGATCACTGGTTCAACGTAGCTCACGCTAGAAGTTTGCGGCCCGAACTTCTAGTAGCCAGAATGTGTGGGGTCATCCCTATGTTCAACAGATTTTATGTTCCCCGGGTTCTCTCTGTTCCCCACTTACGTTAGGGTTAGAGTTAGGAGTAGAACCTGGGGAACATACAGTATAGGCTCCCCAAGAGGCAGAGTGGTCACCTGGGATTCGGAAGGTTCCTGGTTCGATCCCGGCTCCTCCTGACATGTCTAAATGTCCCTGAGCAAGACACTGAACCCCTAATTGTTCCCTGGACGCTGATAAATAGCTTCCCAATGCAGACCGCTATCGCGGGTTAAATGCATAACTGTCTACTGTAAGTGTAATGAGTTTGATTTCACCTTCATTTAATCAGGACGTCAACTTGAAACAAACAATGCCAAACATTTCAAGAGTTTCACTCAGTGTTAACCACAGTCAACCAAACTCAACCAAAAGACATCCCACAACTAACTTTAATAGTAGACAGAGATCTGACTGTAATTGTAAACTGCGGCAGAAAAACAAGTATGAATGTATTGTTTGATTTGAGTTCCTCAAATTATCCATTAAAGAGAAATACTAAACATAACGTGAAAGTCAGACATGTACTGTATGTGTCCGACAGTCTTAAAGGTGCCGTAATAGATACTAAATTACTATAATTATACTTTATCTGAGCTAAATGCACATTAGACAAACTATGTCAATATAGGACAGGTATAATATATCATTAGATGTGGGAGTTAGCTATGTTAAAGTTACAGGATCATAGATAGATTGATTGATTGATTAATTGAATACTTTATTAGTCAGAAATGTGAACAGCATGTGGTACAGAAAGACATTAAGGCTAAAAGGATAAAACAAAAAAGTCCTGGGGACTTGTTTCCATTATGGTCCTATGTATTAAATTCATCACCATAGCATAATACATGTCATCAACAAATACGAAAGTTACATTATACGTACAAAAGAGATGGACAATTAAATTTGCCTCCCTTGTGGTCTCCTGATAGATGTTTTTTTCAGGCCAACTTATTCTACTGTATATGACAAGTTGGACTTATGTTGCAGTGAGAACATACAGGCAAACAGTGGATTGAAGCAATTCTGACTACAGTGTACCTCCAAACAGACAGGGCCTCACAAGCCAACAGCAAGACAGCTGTAGCTATAATACTATTAATAATGTGTGTGATTTAGGGGTGTCAATGTGATCATGCCAATTGAAAATGGTCACTATTATTTACAGTACTTGTAATACTTTTTTTGTGATGATGGATTTGAGAAATGGGAATTTTACTGATGATAATTTTCTTTGAGATTGCTAGGTAGCTGTACCAATGAATAAAAATCATCATCAGGAATCCCATTGACTGTTTGGGACATTTGAGTAGTCAAATCTGAAGGTTCCTGGTGGGTGTAATCGATAACATTAGCATAGATGCTGGAGGTTGGGACGGCCTTGTTGGTCTTGTTGGTCTTGTTGACGGTCGTGTAGAAAGGAGACATGGTGAGACAGGTGGTCCCTGTTGATTGGTCTTCACCTCTTGTTTCTTCATTTGTATGTGTCTACACAATAGGAAGAAGGAGTATGTCATAGAAAAATAAAAGCTTTACAAATGTAAAAAAAAGACTGAGACTGCTGTGAGAAATCGTCGATTTTCTCACGTTAGTAGAGAAAGAGCAGATTATTTTTACTGATATATTGTTCTTGTAATGTGTGAGGGGGCTGTGTTTTTATTTATTTTACTTTTTCACTTTCTAAATGTCTTTTTTTAAATGTTTTAATTCATGAATAAATGAAAAAAGGTTATTGAAAATACACGCCCCCCTCACACATTAGAAGGAGAATAACCAGACAGTCACCAGAAGCAGGGATGTGTGTTTTCAATGAGTCTTACATGGTTAAAATGGAGTTTGAAGTTGAAAGGGCTCATATAGGAGGGGGGCATGTCTGATAAAAATGAATAGAATATCTAAATATTGAATCAAGCAACTTGAAAACTGGGTCTAGGTTGCACACAAAAGCCAATTGTAGATTAGGTTAAAATGACCCCAGTGTGTTTTAAAGTGAAATACCCTTTAACCTTTATTTAATCAGGAAGTCACCTTGAGATTAGTCTCACTCTCAAGACATATGTGTTGGCTCCCACAATATTAAAATGTTTTCGCCTAACAGTCTGTAAATGGGGAGAGGGCCTGGGTGTCAGATGGACTATCTGTACTTCGGAACCTCTGAAAATGAGTAGCACATAAAGTGGATGTCATGTAATTTCTCCACTTCTGTTTCATCTGTGCAGTACGTCACGATCATAACTCCTGCAGTAAACCAAAATTACTCAAAACCTACCTAGCTATAGCTGCTAAAAGAAATAGAAATGTAAAACAATATGTATTCAATCAATCAATCAATCAATCAATCAATCAATCGAACCAAGACAGAACAGCATCAAGTACAAATACAATGAAGACAAAACAACATAAAACAATGTACAGTGAAAGTAACACAACAACACAACATGTTACACCAGAACAAAGAACAATCATAATAAAACTCAAACATAACACTCACCTCACCAACATCTTCAGTGAGGTTCCCGGCACTGAAGACGGTTACTGGAAAATAGGGAGAAAGTAGTAGTCTGGGCTACAGGAAGGCTATACTAATATTTGTGCGTGCGTGCGTGCGTGCGTGCGTGTGTGTGTGTGTTTGTGCTACGTACTCACCTTCATTTTTTTTGTCACTTTTTATGTAGAACATCAACACTGCCATCACTGTCACTGCTAACGCTACAGCCAAGCTGATCAGCAATCCTGGAAGTGATGGACACATTGTTAGACCGCATGACATGCATACTTACATATTACTGTATGGCAAACCAACAGACATCCTCCTTACAAAAGCTTTGCATCGCTTTGTGGCTCACATTTGATACATTCATATTTGATACTGTTATGACCCTAGGGTCATTATGTGTAGTTCCTTGTTTGTGGTCTACACTGTGCATATCTCTCCCCTCATTGGTGTGTGTGTGTGTGTGTGTGTGTGTGTGTGTGTGTGTGTGTGTGTGTGTGTGTGTGTCTAATTTAGTTTTGGGTTAACATGTGTACAGCCTTGGTACTGTAATAGTGGGTGGCCTTTGTTACTAGTTTGTTTTTCTTTTTTTTTCTCCTATTTTTTATTCATTATTATTTTCTTTCTCCCCAATTTAGTCGTTATGACAATTAATTCCTCCCCACACACATGTCTGTGTTGTCACTGCTGTCGTATCCTACTGACTCACCTGCCAGTGAGGAGGCCCCACCAGGAGGACGTAGAGCCTTCGTCCTACTCCTCCCGCCCAACACTCCCCGCTGACAGGTGCCGCCCCCAGCCCGTAGGAGTACGTGCAATGACCGCTATCACCCTCCCCGCACGGCTTCCCTCCCCCGAACACGAGCCAATTGTGTTAGTTTAGATGCTCGACAAAGCCGGATGCACCACGGTGGATTTGAACCCACAACCTCCGTGGTGGTGGGCAGGGATTTACCACTGCGCCTTCTATATTCTATATTCTATATTCAGGGGCACACCCTGAAGTAACACACCCACATATCTAACTTTGATAATAAATCACTGCCTTTTGGATTTTAAACTGGCTGTGTTTGGGGACTGGAAAGGACCCCTATAGTGGGGTATTTTAGCAAGATTACCGATACGAAGCGGATAAAAGCGCCACATTTCTTATGAGGCTTCTTTGGAACCTACTGATGGTACCAAACTTTATTTTGAAAATTATCCATTTTCAAAGTAACGTCGGGGGTTCGCACAGGCTTTCCGAACTATTCGGAGAGCCAGGACATCTGGGGGTAAACGAGTTCTGAGGAAAAAGTTCTGAGACCTCCCAAAACCTCCCTTTCCAAAAGAAAATAAAGAAACGTTTGGATGTCAGAAGGAGCGTGTAATTTGGCCTTCACGGACAGTTTCCACAGCCAGGCCATTAGGCTGCTGAACAGACACTAAGCCCTGCAGCATGACTGTACATTCACCCATATACTGTACCTGTATCTGCTGCACTTTCTCTTCAGTTTTTAAATGCACTATACATAGAGTACATACTATGCATCTACATTCTACAGTTTGTGCAATTGATAACATTTTGCACAATAGTCTTATGAACACTGTATATTTCATCTCAGTACAATTCTTGGTTCTTATACTGTTATATTACTGTTATATTTATGCATATTTTGTTAGCTTTTTTCATTTAACTATTTAACTGCATTCTGTATTACCATGGTGTAAAATAAATGTTTGAAGTTGAACATACCATGAGGCAGAGTCAAGACTGGAACTAAGTTATGCTGTCAATGCTTTTTTTTGGGTTAGGGTTTATAACATTTTTTTCTCCCCAATTTAATCATCATACCAATTGATTCCTCCCACACACATTTCTGTGTTGTCACTGCCGTTGTATTCTACTGACTCAGCTACCAGTGAGGAGCACGTAGAGCCTTCCAACACTCCCTGTTGACAGGTGCCGCCCCCAGCCCGTATGAGTACGTGCAGTGACAATTATCACCCTCCCTGCCTGGCCGCTTTCCCCCGAACGCGGGCCAATTGTGTTCGTGTAGACGCTCGACAAAGCCGGATGCACCACTGTGGATTCGAACCCAAAACCTTCGCGGTGGTGGGAAGACACATGAAACTATCATGATCGTCATCATCTTCACCCATCATCAACCACATGACAGTTTCCTCTTTACTGCACATCCTTGAAAGCCTGAGCCTATAGCAGGTGACACTTGAAACAGTGCAACACTTGACATTACACTCTAAATAAAACCCATCACTCTCTAAAAGATTGACAACATGGATACAACACTGGCTCTTTATTCCGAAGCATTGGTCCAATGGTGCACATTATTACTAAGCCTAACCTTAACTTCACACTAACCTAACAGTTTTAGGACTATTGGGGTTTCAGAATAATGGGAACAACAGGCAGGCGCTCATATAGGACCTGCAGTAGAATTTGTAATCTTCATTATGAACACTATATTTAAAGGGCACATTTGTATCTGAGGGCACAATGGCAGGGTCTCAAGCCCACCCTTGGGTTCTATCTGAACACATGTGTAGTAGTTTGATAAAATAGCTGCAGACAGACACACAACACAATATACACAACATAAACTCCACCCTGCATTCGCCTGGTGGAGGTAATTGATCGAACAGAAAAAAGGGGGGAAAAGACAATAAATAACTCAGATGGCATACCAGTCCCAAACGAGGAGGAGGAGGAAGAGGATTCATGAATCATAGTTGTTGTGGATACGATGGAGATCATTGCAGAAACATCAGGATGTTGAAATGTAGACGTGGTAGTGGTCATCTTAACTGTTGTAATGGGAGTCGTCATCTTAACTGTTGTAACAGGAGCTGGAAGCATGTTTGAGCAGAAGAGGATTATATTTGATCAAGTCATGTATTTATGTTTAATGGTTTCTAGTATATTCTTTTATAACAATAATGTAGTCCTTTCAGGATTATGGAGAATATATTTCTGGATGCAGTCAATAGTTTAACTCACAATGTAAACATGAAGTTCAGTTCATCATTGAAGCACAGTAGTTACAGACTTACCATCTTTAACATTAAGATGCACTTGTAAATGTTTATGCCCCAAAACCGATCTCTCTAGTCCACATATGTATGTTCCAGAGTCTGTCTTCTTGAGTTTAGTGATGTATACCAATAAGTATTTTCCGGAGTTTGTCAAACTTATTCTGTTGTTTACTGTAGTTTTTCCATATTCTGCCTTGGTCTTGTCTTCATCTGTGTGGCATTGATTTTTACAAACGTACTTTGTATTCCTCTCAACATCGGTGTGATGCCAGACATCCCAGTCTGAGCAGGTGAAATTCACTTCACCCCCAACATGACCAGTTATGCTGAGAGGTGTTGTCTCCACAATACTCCACACTACAATACAAGAAATAAGCAAGGAAACAGCTCATCATGACACACAACTTATTCATTGACAACATGATGTGAGGTTTGAATATTTGCATTAGGTTTTAACATGCTCTACACAACAGTGGACAGACAAAGGATGAGACAGAGACATTGAGAGCATCATACAGACACTCAGAGACACAACCACACAGGCAGAGAGACACATGAAAACAAGCAGAGGTCACTCACCAGAAAGCAAACAATACATGTAGACATTTCTCATGATGACAACGAGCTGCAGGTGACTTGTCTCGTTCTGGAAGGAGAGGATTTGTGCCTTCCTCATGCTGTGAATGAGGTCTAAAAGTCTAAATGTCTTTACATCATTAAACTCCACCCTCTTCCTCTGACCTTTAATGCAAACATGCAAACATGGTCACGTTCACACAGACACACTCATTCGTGGTTAGCTTCACTTCATGTCTCTGTCATAACATAACTCTCAGATGCACAGACTCTTAAGAGTCACGCTCTAGAAAGATTGTGCACCCTCATTTGAATAGAGTGAGGCCTGCATTTATAAAATAATCGCTGGCACAAAATTAACACAAATAATGTTCCTCACTGACTGATAGTAGTGTATGTATTTTTAAATCTGTTAATTACTGGATCCTGTGTTTGGAACACATTGAACTATGAACTTCAGATAACATCAATGTGCTGCTAAATAGGCTGGTAGCCTGTCTTTGGGTTGAGCTTGTACCAACTGCCGTCTGTTCAAAACCACAACAGCCGGTTATGGTTTTGACGAGTGGCCTTGTTGAAAATGACATTTCCTCTTTCTGTTGAGATGCAACAACTTTATCAAACCTATCACTGGTGTGTACTATAAGTGTTTGTACCTTCACTATGATTAATGCACTTTTAAAATGACCATAATAATAATCAGTTAAAATGGTTACATAATACGGTTGTACATTAACATCGATTAGCAGAAGAACTAAAGATTGTATTTTCCATTAACGTTCATGCAATTTTATACATTTTCAAATTTGTCTGTGTTAATGCACACTTTTATTTTTTTCCATTAGTGTCCATGTATATGTGTGTATGCATGTTTGCTTGTGTGTGTGTGTGTGTGTGTGTGTGTGTGTGTGTGTGTGTGTGTGTGTGTGTGTGTGTGTGTGTGTGTGTGTGTTTGTTTGGTATAGCAGTGTTGTTGACTGGTTCTGTTGCAGTCGATGTCCTCACAGGAATATTCAGGAACTTTAGAGTGAGAGAATACAGAACATTTGAGGGATTCTGTTGTTCAGCGCTGGAAAGAATCATCAAAATTCTGCTTAAATGCTGGTTAAGATTAGGGTAACCAGGCATCTCACTTTATATGGGTCTGGAAAGCATATGTATATATGCCCCCACCTGGAGGACGTAGCGCCTCCATTATACTCATCCCGTTCAACACCCTCTGCTGACAGGCGCTGCCCCATGCACAGAGTAGGCCTACATGTCGTGATAAAGATCACAACATGAGACCCCCGACCGGCTTACCTCCACTGGAAACAAGCCAATTGTGTTCATATCGATGCTCGGCCAAGCCGGACGCACCGTGGTGGATTCAAACCCCTAGACTGTGGGTGGTGGGCAGCAGGTACTTTACCCCTGGCCCTGCACCCACCAAGTGCCCCTGCACAGCATTTGTAACCCTCGCCCAACATTCCAACACTTTTGGCTTTTGGATTGGCTCTAGTTTTCAAAAGTGAAAGCACTGTTAGGACAAATGGTTTTCCAATTGCTGTCATCACAGGACTGTGATGTCATTCTAACTGCGCACACATGAGCCACCGCCTACGCAGCGCTCGAGTTCAGAGTCACCATATAGTTGACACCACAAGCAAGCTGAAGCACTGAAGTTGTGTTCCAGAACATGCGTGCAACCCCTGTTACCGAAAAGTAGAAGAGAGAAACGTGTCACCTAACACTGAGGGAATGACACATCACTTACCCACTGCTAACACTAAAGTTATGTCCTCTATGTTTTCATAGTCTAAATTGTCCAATTTATTCAGCCTTGACTGAATGTGTCACTCCAATCAGCACGATACTGTTACTATTAGAATGAGATATTTTAAACTTATTGACGAGGAACTTCAGAAAACATTAAAAGTACTAAATAGGCTGGTAGCCACTACCCCATTGTTTTCCTATGAAGGCGAAGGCCTACTGCTGCAGTGCGCAGAAGGAAACAGCTTCATATCTGTGACATCTTGTGGGTACAAAGTCTGGTTTAGAATTTAGGACATCCTGAACGTCATGCCCAGAAAGCCCAGTTAACATGCTAGGTTCCGTTGACAGGCTTTTTAACAGGTTATGGCTCTTGCACCATCAACAGCAATGCATGCAGGGCCCAGAGTGCCATCTCATTGATTGATTGAATACTATATTAGCAGTTTGCAAACAAAAAAGCACAGGAAAGTACAGCTCAATACAAGGTCAGCTAAGAGGATTTTAAACCCAAGAAAGCCTATGGCTTTGTACTGTATTCATAGATAGACATACATTTTTGGAATTGATATTGCCATTTGTGGCATGATGACTGATTTAATAAAAGTTATTTGATCTAAATGTATTACTTTTCTTACTGGGCATTATGTTGGATTGAAATTAAATAATATTTGTTAAGTTCTTCACATGCTAAAGGCCTAACCTGTAACCAGGAGGCCAAACATAGAGATAATACAAGCTAAGCGGCAGCATATACATGTTTATTTGTAAGTCAACCAGGAGGCCAAACATAGAGATAATACAAGCTAAGCGGCAGCATATACATGTTTATTTGTAAGTTAGATTACAAGATCTAGACTACCTCTCAGCATTGGTAAGGTGTCCCACATGTGATTTGTTGGGATCTGGTCACCCTGCTTGGGATTAGATAGCATACGGTTATGAAAGAGATCAAGTTACATCCAAATTCAGTGATAGTGAAGACAACCCTGCTGATCTAAATCTATAGGAGGAATAATGTCAAAAGAAAACAGTTTATTAATCAAACTTTGTATAAAACCATTTTGATTGATTGAAAAGAATGTAAAACATCACAGTTACATTTGTAATACTTTTGTCTAAAGGTTCCGTCCAAAAAAGTCAGACTTGCAGACTTGTTTCCGTTGGGGTCCTTGGTTTACTACATTGGTATACTAAATTACTAAACAAAATGCAAGAACATCAGTACTGTACATATCAATGATATGATAGATGGGTGAATGGAAAATAAGAACCATGTGAATGATAAATGTAAACCAACAGAACACAGGAGCACATGTGGGAGCGAACAGCTAAATAGTTTCTCCAGACCAGCCACCCAGGTGGAACTCCTCCCACTAATGATCTCCACTCTGCTGCCACTTCCTGAAAGGGGAGGAGAGCACAACCAATAGGATGCATCAGTATGAGCAGGGGGAGGGGCATCACACAACCAACACAACAATCAATCAATAATGAGGTGATTATAAGGTCATACTCTCATGGGTGATGTGGTACTGTAGATGTTGTTATGACACCATAGACTTGATTCTGATCCATAGTGGCTGGTTGGAGGCTCTGATAGATAGAGTCTGGACCTGTGGTCTGACATATAAAGGGGAGGGGAGGTACATTTGCAAATATCCGGAATGTTTCCTCTGCATGTAACCCATCCTGACTGTCAGCAGTGAGAAGCTACTGTCCAGGGAACAGTTAGGAGTTCCCAACGACTGAGTGAGATTTGACCAAGAAAAAGCAGCATCAAGAATAACATTTCAGACAATTAAACTACATTAAAAAGCAATATAGATACAGTGAAAACAACACAACAGCTGAACGGCATTATAGTTTTGTTATTAAAATGTTATTATAGTTTTGATTAGCTTTACATAGCCTATATTATGTTTTTCAGATTGGTGGTTGATTTCAGTTTAGTTTTAGTTCATTTTGCAAGTAGGCTACGTAAGTAGTTTCATTTTTAGGAATTGACTAGTTTTAGTTTAGTTCTTATTTAGTTTTAGTCTTTGTTTTAGTATTTCAAGTATTAATAGGAATGTCTTGATTTATGAAAAAAGTAGGACTAAATAATGCATGATTTATTAAAACTGTCATAATACTCACCTCTCCATCATCGTCAGTAGGGATCCTGACACTGAGGATGGACACTGGAAGATATATCCAACACATGATCATTTTGTTTCTGTGTGACACAGGGAATCCCTGTAGCATTTGGGCTAATCTGCTACATTTGTGCATATGAGAGAGAGAGAGAGAGAGAGAGAGAGAGAGAGAGAGAGAGAGAGAGAGAGAGAGAGAGACCTTGTTGTGTTTGTGTTATGACACCATAGACTTGATTCTGATCCATAGTGGCTGGTTGAAGGCTCTGATAGATGGAGTCTGGACCTGTGGTCTGACAGACGTAAGGGAGGGGAAGAGAAAGTTCCATTGGTCAAGTGCATTTGCAGGTTGCACACACCCATAACTTGTCCTTTGCATTTAACCCATCCGAACTATCAGCAGTGGGAAGCTATTGATCATAGTTAGGGGTTCAGTGTCTTCGACGTGATTACTATAGTATAATTTTAGTTGCAGTACTACTACACTAGCAGTAGTAGCAACAGTAAAAGGCAGAATGGTCGCTAAACCGACTGTTAAGGTAACAAGGGAGTTTGTTGTCATCTTTGTGGAAGGGGAAATGACAGCAGATTGTTTGCTGAGGGACCAGTGATATGGAGCTGGGAAGCAGAGGAGATATTGGGAGGGATGGAGGGATGATGGACGTGAAACCTGTGAACAAAAGGATGTTAAAACAGAGAACATTGAGGACAACATGGAGTGTGGATGCAAGCACAGGCTCACTAGGGTGATCGGAGGACAGTCACTGATGAGACTGAGATACTGAAGTTTGACATAGTGAACCACACTGACTGATGAACTAGACTGTGTGCATATTTGCTTCTCATAATTTGGTTTCCAGGCGTTGTCTTCAGGTGTGGTCTTTCCTGAATATTATTTGTATCCAGTTGCATTCATAGTAGTATAATTTTTAACACAAGTATAACAAAGACAACCACCAGAAACAGACTGGTTTAGGTCAGAGTTGATTTCACCTTGATTTAGTTAGGATTTCACCTTTAGATTTAAAGGGATAGTTCACCCATAAAAATTCTTTTTTTCTACCGTTTAGTCATCCCATGAAGACTTGAATTCATGGATATTTATTTGTTTTTGTCGCATTCCTAAGCCAATCATTTGATGACCAGCGGACCGGTAGGCAGCGGTTCCGGTAAGGGGACACAAAGGAGACTCTTTGTGTCTCCTACACAAAAAATATCTGTGAATTCAAGTCTCCATGAGGTGATGAATTGATAGAGAAAAAGTCATTTTTGGGGGGAACTATCTCTTTAACATGTCAACCATTTTCAAAACGCGTGTCCTAATGCTGTCCTAAAGCTAAAATTTAAAAAAGTACTGGAGTAACGCGAGTGGCATCATTCTCGTTTTATACACCAGAGCAAAAAACAATGATGAATCATCAGAAATGTGTTATAATACTCACCTCTCCATCATCTCCAGTGGGGTTCCTGGCACTGATGACCACTGGGAAAAAAAATGCAAAACATGCTTAATTCTCTCTCTCTCTCTCTCTCTCTCTCTCTCTCTCTCTCTCTCTCTCTCTCTCTCTCTCTCTCTCTCTCTCTCTCTCTGTCTCTCTTTATTCTTTTCAAGTAACTACTTATTTTGGCATGTCATTATAAGTGCACATTTTTAAAACATTTTAAGTTTTTCAAAATCTTTAAAAAGATAGAGAAAATAGGAAATAGCAGAGTGAGACTCACCTTGTGGTTTTCCGATCCTCTTTAAGTAGAAAATCAGCACTGCCACCACTATCACTGCTATCACAACAGCCAAACTGACCAGCAAACCTGGAAGTGATGAACACATTGTTAGACCGCATGACATGCACATACGTACTACTGTATGACAAACCAACAGACATCCTCCTTGCAAAAGCTTTGCACATTTGATATTCATAGATACTGTTATGACCCTAGGTGTAGTTCCTTGTGTGCGGTCTTCCCTGTGCATGTGTGTGTGTGTGTGTGTGTGTGTGTGTGTGTGTGTGTGTGTGTGTGTGTGCAGAGACGTGCAGAGAGATTTGGAGAGGCAGGGGCTGGAATTTCAAAAGGGCACCTATTGCTGAATGTGTCCCCCCTGCTCGCACGAGAAATTCGGCGGATATTCGGCGGATTCGGGTACTTTTTTTACCCGTTTTTGTTACTTTATTTCGGTTTTAGGGTTAGGGGTAGGGTTAGGTTAGGGTTATAGATAATACAAAAAATAAAAAAAAAAGACGCCACTGAATCGATTTTGAAATCCTTTATCTCTACGAGAGTCTTATCTACCACCCCACCCCACCCCAGATTGCCCTGAAATGTCAACTCCAAAGCCCGTACTTCTCCAAACATGTACAAATGCTAAATATAAGGTGCTTTGCCCCAAATGTTAAATGTTTACATCCTGTTTACATTGAGTGTAATTCCGTGTGTGTGTGTGTGTGTGTGTGTGTGTGTGTGTGTGTGGGTGAGAGTGATTGAGTAGTGATAAGTGGCTTATTGACTACCAGCTGGTGTGACTGAGTGGTGTCTGAATGTAAGTGGTTGGCTACTAGGTGGACCCTGCTGGTGATTGGCTCCTGTGACCAGGCTGTGGTCTATAAAGCTGGCTGTCTCCAGTTTCACAGACGTCTTCCTCCTGACCAGCCTGCTCTAACCACGCCAATTCTCTGTCGCAGTGTATGTCAGCGTTTTAGATTTGGGTTAACATGCAGTCCTTGGTACTGAAATGGTGGGTGGCCTTTGTTACTAGTTTGATCATGTTTTTATCTCATTATACTAGATAAGATATTGTCCCTATTTTTATGTTGCACCTGGTGACCCCTAGGTCGAGTCTAAGGCTAAAACAATAAATCGATTAATCGATTAAAAATCGATTACTAAATTAGTTGCCAACGAATTTTGATAGTCGATTTTAATCGGCAACGAATCGCCGTTTTCTTTCTTACCAACCGCCGGTTGTTTTTCCAGTTTAATACTGTGTTGTAAAGCACTAGCCGTTGCTAAAGCTGTGGAATGAACTTTCTCACCTCCCTTACAATCTGACGCATGCGCAATAATGACCGCGAAACAAAAAGGAAAACAACAATGGGGGCCACCGTGCAATTTACCAAGAGTGTTTCACCCACAACGTCGTAAAGAAAAGGATTACTGTGCACTTGCTTTGCACGGGATTAAGTCCACAATGTAATGCGAGAGCATTTCAAGAGCAGGCTTGTTGCATTGTTCAGTAGATCGCCTCGTTGAGGCCTCATTAGCTTGTAGCTTGCTATCTGTCAGACCGGAAGCGGAAACGTGATTGCGTGATGAAAGGATACATTAGATCCGAGCACTGAGGAGCATATAGCTCCTCTCCGCACCGACGTCGGTAAATAGAAACCCATTAAACTAGTGTAGGGTCTGGGTCTGCAAGGTAACAGGATAGGTGGGCACTATGGACATCTGGGCACCTCGATGCAAAATTGCCTATTTTGGCCAAAATGAGAATGCGTGTATTATTACTAAGCCTAACCTTAGCTTCACACTAACCTAACATGTTTAGGACTATTGGGGTTTCAGAATAATGGGAACAATAGGCAGGCGCTCATATAGGACCTGCGGTAGAATTTGAAGTGTAATCTTCATTATGAACACCATCTTCATTTTAAGGGCATATTTATATCTGAGGGCACAATTAAGGGCAGGGTCTCAACCCCACCCTTGGGTCCTATCTGAACAACACATGCCTGCTGATTGGTGAAGTAGTTTGATAAAATAGCTGCAGACAGACACAACACAATATACACAACATAAACTCCACCCTGCGTTCGGCCTGGTGGAGGTAATTGATCAAACAGAAAAAAAGGGGGGGAAAGACAATAAAAAACTCAGATAGCATACCAGTCCCTAACGAGGAGGAGGAGGAAGAGGATTCATGAAGCATGGTTGTTGTGGATACGATGGAGATCATTGTAGAAACATCAGGATGTTGAAATGTAGACGTGGTAGTGGTCATCTTAACTGTTGTAATGGGAGTCGTCGTCTTAACTGTTGTAACAGGAGCTGGAAGCATGTTTGAGAAGAAGAGGAATATATTTGATCAAGTCATGTATTTAATATGTTTAATGGTTTCTAGTATATTATTTTATAACAATAATGTAGTCCTTTCAGGATTATGGAGAATACAATTCTGAACGCAGTCAATAGTTTAACTCACAATGTAAACATGTTGTTCAGTTCATCATTGAAGCACAGTAATTACAGACTTACCATCTTTAACATTAAGATGCACTTGTAAATGTTTATGCGCCAAAAGCGATCTCTCCAGTCCACATGTGTATGTTCCAGAGTCTGACTTCTTGAGTTTAGTGATGGATACAAGTAAGACTTTTCCGGAGTTTGTCAAACTTATTCTGTTGTTTACTGTAGTTTTTCCATATTCTGCCTTGGTCTTGTCTTCATCTGTGTGGCATTGATTTTTACAAACGTACTTTGTATTCCTCTCAACATCGGTGTGATGCCAGACATCCCAGTCTGAGCAGGTGAAATTCACTTGACCCCCAACATGACCAGTTATGCTGAGAGGTGTTGTCTCCGCAATACTCCACACTACAATACAAGACATAAGCAAGGAAACAGCTCATCAGTATGACACACAACTTATTCATTGACAACATGATGTGAGGTTTGAATATTTGCAGAAGGTTTTAGAGCATCCTACAGACACTCAGAGACAGAGACAACCACACAGGCAGAGAGACACATGAAAACAAGCAGAGGTCACTCACCAGAAAGCAAACAATAAATGTAGACATTTCTCATGATGACAACGAGCTGCAGGTGACTTGTCCAGTTCTGGAAGGAGAGGATTTGTGCCTTCCTCATGCTATGAATGAGGTATAAAAGTCTAAATGTCTTTACACCATTAAACTCCACCCTCTTCCTCTGACCTTTAATGCAAACATGCAAACATGGTCACGTTCACACAGACACACTCATTTGTGGTTAGCTTCACTTCATGTCTCTGTCATAACATAACTCTCAGATGCACAGACTCTTAAAAGATCAAAACATGTGACCCCCGACCGGCTTACCTCCACCGGAAACAAGCCAATTGTGTCCGTATTGATGCTCGGCCAAGCCAGACGCACCGTGGTGGATTCAAACCCCTAGACTGTGTGGTACATCAGGTACTTTACCCCTGGTCCTGCACCAAGTGCTCCTGCACAGCATTTGTAACCCTTGTCCAACATCCCCACACTATGATTGGCTCTAGTTTTCAAAAGTCAAACCACTGTTAGGACAGATGGTTTTCCAATGGCTGTCATCACAGGACTGTGATGTCATTCTAACTGCGCACACATGGGCCACCACCTACGCTGCGCTCGAGTTCAGAGTCACCACAAAGTTGACGCCACAAGCAAGCTGAAGCACTGAAGTTGTGTTCCAGAACATGCTTGCAACCTTTGTTACTGAAAACTAGAAGAGAGAAACGTGTCACCTAACACTGAGGGAATGATACCATCACTTAGCTAACTGTCACTGCTAACACTAAAGGTATGTCCTCTATGTTTTCATAATCTATATTGTCCAATCTTTTCAGCCTTGGCTGAATGTGCCACTCTAATCAGCACAACACTGTTACTATTAGAATAAGATATTTTAAACTTATTGGCTGATGAACTTCAGAAAACATTAAAGTCCTACTAAATAGGCTGGTAGCCAGTAGGCTACCCCATTGCTTTCCTATGAAGGCAATGGGGCAGGTCCCCATTGACCTCATAGGAACGCAATGGGTTGCTGCTTTGCGCAGAAGGAAACAGATGCATTTCTGAGACATCTGTGGGTGCGAATCTCTGGTTTAGAATTTAGGACATCATGCACGTCACAAACAGAAAGTGTTAACATGCTATGTTCCTCTTGTATCATCAATGCACAGCAATGCAACACAGTTGCATTTGTGTCCAAATACATAATATATTTTTGGGTTATTGACATTCATAAGATTGGTTTGACAGCACCATAATCAGTGTTGTGTAAATTATATATCCCATCCCAACAATACAATCAGAGAGCCGTGCGCCTTTGGAACCTCAACCACTAAGGAACAACTCACGGCCAAAGCACTGCTCCATTTTACTCCCAACTTGCTACAAAAATCGCTCATGCAAAAGTATATAAGTAATTCCACTTAATTTTCAACCTTCACATGTGCCTCCTTTTCTAATAATCATAAAGTGTCATAAAGTGTCTGCTAGCAATTTACTTCCGGGTGGTCAATCTCACCAGCCAATCATCATCTGCGAAACAGTGACCACCCTTTCACGTTGCCACGTCCGTTGCCACGTCGCGCTGACGTGCGCGAAACAAGCGCTGCCGTGCGCACTATGCGAACGACACCAAAAGGGCCAAAAAATCCGCCGACCATTGCTTATACAAAAAGTCAGACCTGGCAACGCAGCCTACGCCAATCATGTGTGAGAGATCTACAAGCTATGGGGCAGAGACGCCGTGTGCCACCGTATCTTAGCAACAACGAAAGCGCTCACTCTCATTGGTCGTGTCACGCTAAGAGCAGTTTCCAGACAATGGCATATCAGAGAGCTTGCTGTAGTGTTTATATATCTATGGCTGTAGCCATCAGAGTCAGTCGCAGCGACGGCGGACAGGGCGCTGTGATAGTTGGCATGTAGCTAACGCTAACGTGGTTGTCATGCCTGCAGCGGCTGTGCAATCACTTTGTCAACAATGCACGTTCGTGCGGTAAATGTTAATATTGCTGCTCCGTTAGTCCATTGTAGATGGTGTATGTTGTGGCCTTGTGTGTCTTCTGGTGTAGCTCCACAGCAACTCCAGTAACTAACGTAATGGCAGGACCGCCCCGTGCAACGCACGTTTAGGCTGCATTATGGTAATGTGGTAATTTCAGATCATTTCGGTCCGATTAGGGCAGTGGCTACCCCCCCCCCCCCCCCCAAATAATCATATTTGAACTGGGGACCCCCCCATTTTGTTTGACTCCTTTCCACAAGTCAATATTGTGAAAATAGCAGATCTACAAGCTGCAGATCTACATGTTTGCCTCTTTCTTATATTATTTGACAATGTGGCCAATGTTTTACAGTATAGTTTGCTGACTACTTTTGTTGCAGTAATGGTCTTTTCCTTTACTTTAGATTTTTTATTGTCTCCGCCAGGCCGAAAGGCATGGCGCGAGAGTATGTTTTACCCCCTGTCCGTCCGTCTGTGGATAGCTAATCTCCCGCATCGTTGGCTTGATCGCAGCGCAACTGTGCACACACACTCCCTGGATGCCAATTCAGAACCTCTGCCCCATTTCTTTCACATGGCCCTGTTATAGTGCCACCAGGAGGCCGCTTTTTGCAAAACACATTTTCTCACAGTACTTCTACATATTTTGTCCTAACATCACGCAAATCGATACACAGTATCTCTATAGTCATTAAAAAAACACGGTCTTTCAGATTTTTCATATTCCATCCTGATTGACTAAAAATGGCTTCCAAAGTTTCCAGGACTGCTCCGTTTTGACCAAAATGCCTCAAATTATGAACACAGCATGCACTTTCCGTGCAACTTTGCACCCACATTCCCACTATGCCGAGCAAGAAATTCCACTTGAGCTTTTTCTAATCAGCCTCATGGTGGCGCTATAACAGTCCGATTTGTGTTTTTACCTATAACTGCACCAATCTGTGTAAAAATGTGTATGTGCACTCTCTAGAGGTCAAGGAAAAACCTTTCCCCTGCATTTTTCACATCTACCTTTTATAGCGCCACCAGGAGGCCGACTTATGTACAACATATTTCTTTACATTACTCCTTCCGATTTTATCTACATTTCACGCACATCGGTACACATGATCTCTATAGTCATGTGATCAAGACGGATCTGTTTAATCTTTCATATTCCATCCCGATTGGCTAAGATTCCCATCTAAAGTTTGCACAAAATGCCGCAAATCATGAATGCAGCGTCCGATTGTGGTCAACTTTGCACGCACATTCACACTATGTTGAGGAACAAGTGCTACCATTTTAACATTGGCCTGTGGGGGGTCCCCACCGACTCTACCTGGCCCTTAGGTGGGCCCCACCTAGGCAATTCTATGTGGGGCCGAGGTGGGTCTTAACTGCGATGCCCATGCGGGCTACAAGTAGCTTCTACCTGGCCCTTAGGTGGGCCCCAACTAGCCACGTTTATGTGGGACCAAGGCGGGTCCTAACTGGGTTTGCCCATGCAGGCTTTAACTGGGTTCTACCTGGGCCCTAGGTGTACCCTAACCAACCAGAGTGCAGTGCCCATCGCTCCAAATGTTGTGACGTCAGTTACATACGGGTTACATACGGGTCATTGAATGCCTGTTAAATACCAAGGGGCAAGGCTGAGATATTTACGATGAGGCCGACAAAATGGCCAGAGTGGCGCTGTTTTACCCTGCGCCTACCTGTGAGTTCAGAAAGAATTTATTTTAGCGCAAGTGAATGGGTTTTTTGACAAACTTTAGACTAGATTTTCTTACTGTAATAAAAATTGTCATAAATTCTATATGCTTCCAGTCGCTAGTTTAAAGTCTCCTTTCAATCATCAGGATATGCGTTTTGCTAAATTATGGTTCTATTTATTATAAAATTGACGATAAAGTAGGCTATTCTCTAGGAGGGGCGGGATGATTTGATTGACACGCTACACAACCAATAGCATTCATTCCCCGCCCCCCGCTCTTGATTGACAAGTTACCCAACCAATAATGGTCTGAACTCATTCTGACGCGTATTGAAAGATGGCGGACCTACAGTCTTGCAGCGAAAGGCTTCATTTTCAGTCTGTAGAAAGCAGCGGAGGGGGTTTGTCCATCTCATTTATACAGTCTATGTTAAATACCCATAATTCAGCATAATCTACATGTTTTAAATGTATTTACAAAATGTTATATTGTCATTTGATGACTAATATAATACAATTTATTTGATCTAAATGTATTACATTTCTTACTGGAAAGTTGCTTTCAAATTCAATGTGTTTTTAAGCTCATCACATGCATCACAAGACCTAACGTGTAACCGGCACTGTTTACTGTGTGCTTCTGAATCAACCAGAGGGCAAAGTGTAGAGATGATAAAAGCTAAGCAGCAAAATATACATGTTTATTTTGTCAGTTAGATTAAAACAAAATTAGACTGCCTTCCAGCATTGGTAACGTGTACCACATTTAGCTGTCAAATATAATAATACATAATATAATAGTAATAATAATAATAATAATAATAATAATAATAATACTTTAAAATCAATTAACAGCTAAAGATTGGCAAAGCATGCCACATACTGTATGAAAACATCTGTGTTGTCACACACAGGTGTATGTCAATGTGTCATTTATTTATTTATCACTTTTCCTAGGACTTTTATTTCTGATGACATAAACACCAGACCACCTTCTCCATGGCTCAGGTTAAAGGGGGAATTTAGGAAAGTGTTGCTGCCATCTAAAAATGACCTGAAGGGGGGTGCTGATAGGTGAGTGGTTAAGGCTCTATAGGCTCTTATGCCTGACAGCGAGTCCCGGGTTTGGATCCCGGGCCCGGTGGACCTTTGCTGCACATCACTCCCCAAATCTCTGTCCCTGTTTCCTGTGTCTCTATACTAGGGTCTATCAATAAAGATGAGATTAATAACTTAAATAAAAAACCTTGGTATGTAAGCAAAACAGCTGTAGCCTAATGCAATTGATAATGGGCGTGTTTAGTGGGTGCAAATGTGATCATGTCAATAGCAATATTATACTTGTTCTGTGGCAAATGGCTTTACTGAGGAATTGGAATTTTAATGTCCAGAATTTTCTTTAAGATCTTTAGGCAGCTGTGCCATTGAATACAAATCATCATCAGGGATCACATCGACTGATGGCACCAGTGAAGAGCTTTTAGTATCTTGGTCTGGATGCAAATCAACACAGAAAGCAGCTCTGCTTACTTCAGGTGGGAGTACAGTATCGTAAGTCAAATCTGAAGGATCCTGGTGGGTGTCATCGTTAACATTAGCATAGATGCTGGAGGTTGGGTCGGCCTTGTTGGTCTTGTTGAACTTGACGGTCGTGTAGACAGGAGACATGGTGAGACAGGGGGTCCCTGTTGATTGGTCTTCACCTCTTGTTTCTTCATTCGTGTGTGTCTACACAATAGGAGGAAGGAGTACGTCATATAGTCCAGGGGCCAACACTGATATTTTCACAAATTGGTACCACCTAAGGTGACCGTAAAGTTTTTGTATTTTTGTCTTCCTACATGTCTCTAGTTTATATTTTGGTATGATAACCCTTCCAATCTTGTAGCTTAATGGCAGTTATCACTACCTACCGGCTAATGTATCCGGTAGGAGACACAAAGTAGAATCTTTGTGTCTCCTACAGCCGGGCATCAAATTATTGCGACAAAAAACAAAATATATCCATGTATTCAAGGCTTCATGGGGTGTGCAATTGATAACTTCTCAGATTTTTGGTGTTTGCAAAAAGACTGCTTTCCATAAGCTTGTAAAAGTTTACCCTCCTTTGGTCCAGAGTGGTCATAGCTGAATGGGTAGAGAGTCCCCCTGGGAAACCTAAAGAGGAGTTCACCCAAAAAAATATTTATTTTCTATCAATTGCACACCCCATGAAGCCTTGAATACATGGATATATTTAGTTTTTTGTCGCAATAATTTGATGCCTGGGTGTAGGAGACACAAAGATTCTACTTTGTGTCTCCTACCGGATACATTAGCCGGTAGGTAGTGATAACTGCCATTAAGCTACAAGATTGGAAGGGTTATCATACCAAAATATAAACTAGAGACATGTAGGAAGACAAAAATACAAAAACTTTACGGTCACCTTAGGTGGTACCAAAATATGGCCTGGCCCCTGGACTAATAGACAAATAAAAGCTTTACAAAGTTGAAAGAAGACTGAGAGAAACAATTGTTTCAGAAGATATTCTGGACACAAAAAAGTTACCATTCCTCAGTAAACCCGTTGACACAGGTCAAGCATTGCAATTATTGTCAGTATTATCATGAGCACATTTACAGTAGTATTACTAAACCAAAATGTTTGCGATGGGTATACGATAGGGCCCTTAGTGGTGTTTATATTAGAACACAGTTTGTGGCAATGCGATATAATATATATTTATTTATTACTGTGTTATAGTTGTCCACAATTTTATGAATCTTCAAGTAGTGAATCCATTTTTAATAAAATTCGCTAAACAGCCTGTCCAGCATAAGGGTGCATTTTGAAATCATCCCAACCAACCCATGATAATATAGGACCTATAGCATATATCATTACATGTGGGAGTTAGCTATGTTAAAGTCACAGGATAATTGATTGATTGATTTATTGAATGATTGATTGATTGATTGAACATGTTATTAGTCAGAAATGTAAACAGCACGTGGTACAAACAGTAAGACATTGAGGCTAAAAGGATAGGCTAACACAAAAAAGTCCTCTGGATTTGTTTCCATTGTGGTCCTATGTAATTCAATTCATTAACATAGCATAAAAAAAGAATTACACAATAATATGTCATCAACAATTACAAACACTAAATGTACAAAATAGATGGGACAATTAAATGTACCTCCCTTTGTGGTCTCCTACTGTATATGACAAGTAGAACTTATATTTCAGTGAGAACATACAGGAAAACAATGATGATTTTGTGCAACATCTTTAACATGTTGGACTACTGTTTACCTCCAAACAGACAAGGCCTCATGAGCCAACAGCAAGACAGCTGTAGCTAATAGTATTAATAATGTGTGTGTTAAATTTAGTGGTGTCAATATGGTCAAACTAATTGAAAATAGTCACCATTTTTTGCAGTAGCTACTTGTGATACTTATTTTGTGATGATGGATTTGAGGAATGGGAATTTTACTGATGATAATTTTCTTTGAGATTGCTAGGTAGCTGTGCCAATGAATACAAATCATCATCAGGAATCCAATTGACCGATTGGGCCATTTTAGTATTTTTTATTTTAGTATACTGTAGTATTTTGGTTTGGATGCAAATCAACACTGAAAGCGGCTCTGCTTACTTCAGGGGCGAGTACAGTAACGTAATCTGAATCTGAAGAATCCCGGTGGGTGTCGTCGTTAACGTTAGCATAGATGCTGGAGGTTGGGTCGGCGTTGTTGGTCCTTTTCATGGTCGTGTAGACAGGAGACATGGTGAGACAGGGGGTCCCTGTTGATTGGTCTTCACCTCTTGTTTCTTCATTCGTAAGTGCCTACACAATAGGAGGAAGGAGTACGTCATAGACAAATAAAAGCTTTAAAAAGTTGAAAGAAAGACTGAGATAAACAATCAATTCAGGAGATATATTCTGCTGAATTAATGGAGTTGGTAACAGTCTTAAAGAAAATTCTGGACACCAAAAAAATCCCATTCCTCAGTAAATCCGTTCTCACAGATCAAGCATTGCAATTATTGTCAGTAATATCATGAGCACATTTAAAGTAGTATTACTAAACCAAAAAGTTTGCGATGGGTATAAGATAGGGCCCTTAGTAGTGTTTATATTAGAACCCAGTTTGTGGCAATTCCATAATAATATATATTTATTTCTTACTGGGTTATAGTTGCCCACAATGGTATGAATCTTCAAGTAGTGAACCTATTTTGAATGCAATTGGCTGAACAGGCTTTCCAGTATAAAGCTCCTTACACACCGGGGGCGTTTTTTTCATGCGAATAATACGTAAAAAAAAAAAAAAAACGTATACAGTCAATGCAAGCTTCCACGGAGCGAAAAAACGTCTTTTAATTATTCGGAACAAGTCCGAATTTTGCGTATATTCGCATAATCGCCGGTGTGTAATGACCTAGCGGGTGCAATTTTAAATCATCCCAACCAAACCATGATAATATTGGACCTATAGAATATATCATTACATGTGGGAGGTAGCTATGTTAAAGTTACAGGATAATAGATTGATTGATTGATTGATTGATTGATTGAATACTTTATTAGTCAGAAATGTAAACAGCATGTGGTACAGTAAGACATTAAGGATAAAAGGATAACACAAAGAAAGTCCTGGGGATGTGTTTCCATTGTGGTCCTATTTATTCAATTCATCAACATAGCATAAAAAAAATACACAATAATATGTCATCAACAATTACAAACACTAAATGTACAAAAGAGATGTAGGACAATTAAATGTACCTCCCCGTGTGGTCTCCTGATAGATGTTTTTTCAGGCTAAAGAAATACTATATATGACAAGTAGAACTTATATTGCAGTGAGAACATACTGGAAAACAGTGGATGAAAGCTATTATGATTTTGTGCAACATCTTTAACATGTTGGACTACAGTGTACCTCCAAACAGACAAGGCCTCACAAGCCAACAGCAAGACAGCTGTAGCTAATACTATTAACTCTTTCCCTGCCACCGACGTGATTTCCCGTCGGATTCTGCAAAGGCGCAGCCTGTCGTCGACGAAAAAGACGAGATTTTGTTTTTTAATTGTCTTATAAAAGATTGCGCTGTTCTCTTTCACCCGAGTGATCAGGTTCACGTTCCACTCATTCGGATCCGGAAATAACGTTATCCGAAGACATCCGGATCCGTCCACCTCCTGTTTATTGGTTTCCTGGAAATGCTTACAGTATCTTGTTTTTTTTTCCACTGTGTTCCACGAGACATTCTATTTTCAACATGGTCTAACAAATGAAGGGACAGCTCCAGTTATATATTTATTTCTCTGGACGACGATCAGTGATCCCCTTTGTGTTTACAAACGGTCTGACTGGCGATCATAATATATATAAATGCGCTGTGGCCTGTTGGGGAGGTTGGGAAGACGTGCATTTTTTCCGGTATGCTGTTTTCAGCGTGCCTGCGACATGCAAAGTTACCTCGTGGGTGATTTCTTTTTTTGGATAATTGATAATGTCTCTGTGTATAGGCTACACAGTCCAACGATAGATCATTATGGATCTACATTTTTCTGTGTCCAGTTGAAAAGGTTAAATAACACGAAAACGCTGGCAGTGGGTGAGTTTATTAATGTACTTACCCTGGCGGTAAAATAGTTAATAATGTGCGTGTTAGATTTAGTGGTGTCAATGTGATCATGCCAATTGACAATAGTCACTATTATTTACAGTACTTGTAATACTTGTTTTGTGATGATGGATTTAAGGAATTTAGGGAATTTTACTGATGATAATTTTCTTTGAGATTTTTTGGTAGCTGTGCCAATGAATAAAAATCATCATCAGGAATCCCATTGACTGATTGGGACATTTTAGTATTTTTTATTTTAGTATACACTGCAGTATTTTGGTTTGGATGCAAAACAACACAGAAGGCGGCTCTGCTTACTTCAGGGGGGACTACAGTAACACAAGTAAAATCTGAAGGATCCTGGTCGGGGTCGTCGTTAACATTAGCATAGATGCTGGAGGTTAGGTCGGCCTTGTTGGTCTTGTTGACGGTCTTGTAGAAAGGAGACATGGTGAGAGAGGGGGTCCCTGTTGATTGGTCTTCACCTCTTGTTTCTTCATTTGTATGTGTCTAGACAATAGGAGGAAGGAGTACGTCATAGAATAAGAAAAGCTTTAAAAATGTAAAAGAAAGACTGAGATAAACAATCATTCAGCAGATATTTTCTGCTGTGAGAAATCGTAGATTTTCTCACAGCAGTAGAGAAATATTTGATTATTTTTACAGATATATTGTCTTCTAATGTGTGAGGGGGCTGTGTTTTTTTTGTATTTATTTTTTATTTTTTCACTTTTTAAATGTTTAAAAAAATATAACCAACCAAAGACAATTGTATGGACATAATAAGGGAAATATATTCTATGGAAAAACTAACATTCATACTTAGACTACAAGAGGACAAATCACACAAATACTGGGCAAAGTGGTCTTCACTTTTTCAGCCCATGGACAATGTATAACCAATATGTAACAGAAAAATAACTAACAATTGTAGAATGCAGCCTTTTTGTGCATTTTCTTTATTTTCATTTTATTGTTTTTTTAAAAATTATATTTCTTGTGTTTTTGTACTGTCTTTTTGTTTTGTATTTCAAGTATGTGTATCTGTCTTTTGAAAATCTTTTGTTCCAATAAAAATTGAGTTAAAAAATAAATAAATAAATAAATAAATAAATAAATAAATAAATAAATAAATAAATAAATAAATAAATAAATAAAATAAAACCAATCCTGAATAAATAAAAAAACGTTATTGAAAATACACGCCCTCCTCACACATTAGAAGGATGTGATTTTGAAGTTGATTGGGCTCATATAGGTGGGGGGCATGTCTGATAACATGAATCTAAATATTGAATGAAGCAACTTCAAAACTGGGTCTGGGTTGCACACAAAAGCCAGTCCTAGATTAGGTTAAAATGACCCCAGTGTTTTTTTAAAGTGAAATACCCCTTTAATCTTCATTTAATGAGGAAGTCACCTTGACATTACTGTAGTCTCAAGACATACGTGTTGGCTCGCACAATATCATTTCTCCACTTCTGTTTCATCTGTATACAGTCACGCCAATAACCCCTACTGTAAACCAAAGCCTACCTAGCTGGTAAATAAATACATTTAGAAAAATATATATATCTCTGCTGTCCAGCCAGAAACTGCTAACTCCAAAACGCTCATTGTTCAGGAAACGCAAAAACAAAATATACGTTTTTCAGGAAATGAAGAAAACCTTATATTTTTAAAACAAAGCAATACCGCCTCATCAAAGTTGGTATAGTGACTTTATATATTGTCAGATACTTGCATGTGTCATTATATTATCAACACTTTAACCAAATCGCGGGTAAATCAACACTTTACCCAGCGCAAGTGGAGTTAGCAGTTTCAGACGAGCAGAAATCAAGCTGAAGTGGAGTTAGGTGTCCAAACAACAATAGCTGCACTCGCTGCTGAGGGAGAGGTTTCAAAAGGGTACAAATTCTCAAAAGCTAACAGATCTCCAAGCTCACAATGCATCACAACAACGTGTGAATTAATGCCCTGATGCTTCATGCCACTTATTATATAGGCCTATAATAATAAACAGGACTTTAAATATTACAATAACTTCTGCAAAGAGGTAGTAGAATAGCGCGACAGAAATGCTATGTACGCCTTTCTTCTTGTCACATTGCTCTCCTCATTAAACACTTAATAGATTTTAGAAATATAATTACTTGTTTTCATAACATTAGCGTCAGTGCTAAGTTTGATAAACAGGTACACTGCATAGTTTTAACAGACTACGGGGAGCTTGTTTACATGGTCCTCCTTCTCGTTCACTGCGCACCGCGCTCTACTCATGCTGTTGAAAAGCAGCGCTGTGGAGGAGAGGGGGGAGTTGTTTGTTTTTGACGGACAGTTTGAGGATCCAATGGAGTTGGGCGTTTTCGTCAGAGGCGCTTTTTAATACATTTCATTGGTTCAAATGTTTTGATATTTTACACAGACCTAAAGGGTGTTCAATAGCCTTGATTTATGAAAAAAAACAAAAACCTGAAAATGGAGTTAGCTGGTCCTGGCTGGACACCGACGATATACATGTTTGTGTCATGATTGATCGAATACCCTCCTGGTCTGAAGAGCGGATGACAGCTAATAAAGTATTCAATCAATCAATCAATCAATCAATCAAACCAAGACAGAACAGCATCAAGCACAAACACATTGAAGACAAAACATAAAAAAACAATGTACCGTGAAAGTAACACAACAACAACACTCATGTTACACCAGAACAAAGAACAATCATAATAAAACTCAAACATAACACTCACCTCACCAGCATCTTCAGTGATGTTCCCGGCACTGAGGACGGTTACTGGAAAATAGAGAGAAAGTAGTTGTCTGGGTTACAGGACGGGATATACTGTACTCATATGTATGTGTGTGTGTGTGTGTGTGTGTGTGTGTGTGTGTGTGTGTGTGTGTGTGTGTGTGTGTGTGTGTGTGTGTGTGTGTGTGTGTGTGTCTGTGTCTGTGTGTGTGTGTGTGTGTGTGTGTGTGTGTGAGTGTGTGTGTGCGCGTGCGTGCGTGCATGTGCGTTTGTGTGCGTGTGTGCGTGTGTGTGTATGTGCCACCTACTCACCGTGTGTTTTTTTGTCTCTTTTTATACAGAACATCAGCACTGCCACCTTTGTCACTGCTAACACAACAGCCAAACTGACCAGCAAACCTAGAAGTGTTAGACCGCATGACATGCATACTTAAATACTACTGTATGACAAACCAACAGACAGCCTCCTTACAAAAGCTTTGCATCACTGTGTGGCTCAGTAAGAATATGAAAATCACTGCCTTTTGGATTTTAGTGGACTGGAAATGGAGAGAGTCTATATTTGTATGCTGCACCCGGTGACCCCTAGGTCGAGTCGTAACAATACAGTGATGGCACCGAATCAAATGTACCAACAGACTAAAGGCCAATACATGCTCCTTCCAACGCCGGGGGTTCAGACAGGCTTTCCAAACTATTCGGCGAGTGAGGACATCTGGGGGTGCACGAGTTCTGAGAAAAAAAGTTCTGAGACCGCCCATCAGAAGTTCAGAATGACGTCAATGTGTAGTTATGTCACCAAAAGTTTGGATGTCAGAAGGAGCATGTAATTTGGCCTTCGGGGACAGTTCCCACAGCCAGGCCATCAGGCTGCTGAACAGACACTGAGCTCTGCAACATGTTTGTACATATTCACCCATATACTGTACCTGTATCTGTTGCACTTTCTCTTCAGTTGTTAAATGCACTAATACACACAGTACATATGCGTACATTCAACAGTGTGTGTAATTGATAATATTTTGCACAATAGTCTTCTTATGAACAATATTGAACTATATTTTACCACTTGTATTTGATTAATTGCATATCTCAGTACAATTCCTGGGCCTTACCTACTGTTATATTTCATGCACAATTTGGTGAAGTTTGAAGTTGAACATACCATGAGCCAGAGTCAAGACTGAGACTAAGTAATGCTGTTAATACCTTTTTTTTGGTGCCTTATAACATTTTGTCCCCCCCAATTTATTTGTCATACCAATTGATTCCTCCCCTCACACATTGCTGTGTTGTCACTGCTGTTTTATCTTACTGACTCAGCTACCAGTGAGGAGCACGTAGAGCCTTCCAAAACGGTTACATGTCGCCTTTCCGACATGTCGCTTTTCCGACGTTAACGGACCCTATACCTAACCGTAACCCTAACCCTAACCGCACGCGGAAGCGGCGAGATGTCGGAATGGAAGGTGGTTACCTCCAAAACTCCCTGTTGACTGTGCAGTGACAATTATCACCCTCCTTGCCCGGCTCCCCTCCCCCGAACCAGGGACAATTGTGTTTGTGTAGACGCTCGACAAAGCCGGGTGCACCACTGTGGATTCAAACCCACAACCTCCGCGGTGGTGGGCAGGCACTTTACCACTGCTCCAACGAGCGCTCACCCATCATCAACCACATGACAGTTTCCTCTTTACTGCACATCCTTGAAAGCCTGATTCTATAGCAGGTGACACTTGAAACAGTGCAACACTTGACATTACTCTCTAAATAAAACCCATCACTCTCTAAAAGATTGGATAAAACACTGGCTCTTTATTCCGAAGCACCATTGGTCCAATGGCGCATATTATTACTAAGCCTACCTAACCTTAACTTCACACTAACCTAACATGTTTAGGACTATTGGGGTTTCAGAATAATGGGAATAGGCAGGCGCTCATATAGGACCTGCGGTAGAATTTGTAGAGTAGGCTAATCTTCATTATGAACACCATCTATATTTAAATGACACATTTATATCTGGGGTCACAAGGGAAGGGTCTCAAGCCCCCCTTGGGTCCTATCTGAACATATGCCTGCTGATTGGTGAAATAGTTTGATAAAATAGCTGCAGACACACACACAACACAATATATACACAACAGGTAATTGATCAAACAGAAACAAGGGGGGAAAAGACAATAAAGAACTCAGATGGCATACCAGTCCCAAACGAGGAGGAGGAGGAAGAGGATTCATGAATCATTGTTGTTGTGGAAACGATGGAGTTCATTGTAGAAACATCAGGATGTTGAAATGTAGACGCGGTAGTGGTCATCATAACTGTTGTAATGGGAGTCGTCATCTTAACTGTTGTAACAGGAGCTGGAAACATGTTTGAGAAGAAGAGGAATATATATGATCAAGTCATGTATTTATGTTTAATGGTTTCTAGTATAATATCTTTTATAACAATAATGTAGTCCTTTCAGGATTATGGAGAATACATTTCTGAACACAGTCAATAGTTTAACTCACAATGTAAACATGATGTACAGTTCATCATTGAAGCACAGTAGTTACAGACTTACCATCTTTAACATTAAGATGCACTTGTAAATGTTTATGCGCCAAAACCGATCTCTCCAGTCCACATATGTATGTTCCAGAGTCTGACTTCTTGAGTTTAGTTATGGATACAAATAAGACTTTTCCGGAGTTTGTCAAACTTATTCTGTTGTTTACTGTAGTTTTTCCATATTCTGCCTTGGTCTTGTCTTCATCTTTGTGGCATTGATTTTTACAAACGTACTTTGGATTCCTCTCAACATCGGTGTGATGCCAGACATCCCAGTTTGAGCAGGTGAAATTCACTTCACCCCCAACATGTCCAGTTATGCTGAGATCTGTTGTCTCCACAATACTCCACACTACAGTACAAGAGGTAAACAAGGAAACAGCTCATCGTATGACACACAGCTTATTAATTGACAACATGATGTGAGGTGTGAATTTTTGCAGAAGGTTTTAACATACTCTACACAACAGTGGACAAACAAAGGATGAGACAGAGACAAGGAGAGCATCATACAGACACTCAGAAACAGAGACAACCACACAGGCAGAGAGATACATGAAAACAAGCAGAGGTCACTCACCAGAAAGCAAACAGTAAATGTAGACATTTCTCATGATGACAACAAGCTGCAGGTGACTTGTCCAGTTCTGGTAGTAGAGGATTTGTGCCTTCCTCATGCTATGAATGTTGTCTAAAAGTCTAAATGTCTTTACATCTTTAAACTCCACCCTCTTCCTCTGAAACCTAACCTAGCTTTAATGCAAACATGCAAACATGGTCACGTTCACACGTACACACTCATGTGTGGTTAGCTTCACTGCATGTCTCTGTCATAACATAACTCTCAGATGCACACTCTTTTAGAGTCACACTCTAGGAAGATTGTGAAACCTCATTTGAATAGAGCCTGCTTTTACAAATAATCGCTTGCACAAAATTATTACAAATAATGTTCCTCACTGACTGATAGTAGTGTATATATCTTTCGATCTGTTCATTATTGTCTCCGCCAGGCCGAAAGGCATGGGGAGAGAGAATGTTTTACCCCCTGTCCGTCCGTCCGTCCGTCCGTGTGTCCGTCCGTCATTCGATCTGTCTGTGTACAGCTAATCTCCGCCACCGTTGGCTTGCTCGCCGTGAAACTGTGCACACACACTCCTTGGATGCCACAGCAGAACCTCTGCCCCAAATTTTTCACATGGGCCTTTTATAGCGCCACCAGGAGGCCGATTTGTGCAAAACATATCTTTTGACAGTACTCCTACAGATTTTGTCCAAAAATCCTGCAAATCGGTACACAATATCTCTATAGTCATTACACGAAACGGGTATTTCAGATTTTTCATATTCCATTCTGATTGGCTAAAAATGGCTTCCAAAGTTTGCAGGAGTACTCCGTTTTGAACAAAATGCCTCAAATCATCAACACAGCATGCAATTTCCTTGAAATTTTGCACGCATATTTCCACTATGCCGAGGACGAATTGCAACTTGACATTTTGCAAATCAGCCTCATGGTGGCGCTATAACAGGCCGATTTGTGTTTTTACCTATAACTGCACCGATCTGTGTAAAACTTTGTAAGCGCACTCCTTAGAGGTCAAGGAAAAACCTTTGCCCTGCATTTTTCACATCTGCCCTTTATAGCGCCACCAAGAGGCCGACATATGTAAATATGTTTTTTTTATATTACTCCTTCCGATTTTATCAAAATTTCACGCACATCGGTACAGATGATCTCTATAGTCATGTGATCAAGACGGATGTGTTTGATTTTTCATATTCCATCCTGATTGGCTAAGATTGATATCTAAAGTTTGCAGTAGTGGCTTGTTTTGAACAAAATGCCGCAAATCATGAACGCAGTGTCCGATTGCGGTCAAACTTTGCACACACATTCACACCATGTTGAGGAGCAAATACCACTCTTTTAACATTGGCCCGTTATAGCGCCACCAGCAGGTCTAATTTAGCAAAACACATCTTTTGAACAAAATGCCTCAAATCATGAATGCAGTGTCCGATTGCCGTGCAAGGCCAAAGAAGAAATGCCACCCTTTTCACATTGGCCTATTATAGCGCCACCAGGAGGCCACAATAACCTACCTGACCTGGCGGAGACCTGTGCTCCGAGGAGCACTTTTTCTAGTTGGATCCTGTGTTTGGAACATGTTGAATGATGAACTTCAGATAACATTAAAGTGCTGCTAAATAGGCTGGTAGCCTGTCTTTGTGTTGAGCTTGTACCAACTGTCGTCAATTCAAAACCACAACAACCGGTTATGGTTTTGAAGAGTGGCCTTGTTGGAAATGACATTTCCTCTTTCTGTTCAGATGCAACAACTTTATCAAACCTGTCATTGGATAGTAATAGAAGTGTTTGTACCATCACTGTGATCAGTGCACTTTAAAAAATATCGTAATAATAATCAGTTACATAATACTGTACATTAACATCAATTATCAGAGGAACCTTGACCTTATTGTTTCAAGATTGTAATCTCCATCAACATTCACGCATTCTATATTTGTAAATATGTCTGTGGTAATGCACACTTTTTTCATTAGTGTATGTATACAGTGGATATTTGCCAGCATCCGTGTGTGTGTGTGTGTGTGTGTGTGTGTGTGTGTGTGTGTGTGTGTGTGTGTGTGTGTGTGTGTGTGTGTGTGTGATGTTTGGTATAGCAGTGTTGTTGACTGGTTCTGCTGCAGTCGATACCCTCACAGGAATATTCAGAAACTTCAGTGTTAGAGAATACAGAACATTTGAAGGATTTTGTTGTTCAGTGCTGGAGAAGATCATCAAAATGTTGCTTAAATGCTGGTTAAGATTAGGGTAACCAGGCATCTCATTTAATATGGGTCTGGAAAGCATATGTATATATGCCCCCACCTGGAGGACGTAGCGCCTCCATTATAATCCTCCCGGTCAACATCCCTGCTGACAGGCGCTGCCCCATGCACAGAGTACATGGCGTGATAAAGATCACAGCATGTGCTTACACATGCTTACCTCCACCGGAAACAAGCCAATTGTGTTTGTATGCTCGGCCAAGCCGGACACACCTTGGTGGATTCAAACCCATAGACTGTGGGTGGCAGCAGGTATACTTTACCCCTGGCCCTGCACCCACCGAGTGCCCCTGCACAGCGTTTCTAACCCTAGTCCAACATTCCAACACTTTTGGCTTTTGGATTGGGTCTAGTTTTCAAAAGTCAAACCACTGTTAGGACAAATGGTTTTCCAATGGCTGTCATCACAGGACTGTGATGTCATTCTAATTGCGCAAACATGGGCCACCGCCTACGCAGCCCTCCAGTTCAGAGTCACCACAAAGTTGACACCAAAAGCAAGCTGAAGCACTGAGGTTGTGTTCCAGAACATGTGTGCAACCTGTGTTACCGAAAACTAGAAGAGAGAAACGTGTCACCTAACACTGTGGGAATGACACCATCACTTAGCCACTGCTAACACTGGGCTCAGGGACCTTTTAAACAAGCAACTGTAGCGATTCTCTTTCTCTAGGTCATTCAAAGTCTGGTCAGATGATGTGGATAAGAGATTTTCATAGGAAAATACCAGGTGATGTCTCAGTTGTGGCAGGATAGAAGAAGAGCGATGCATCGGGAACACATTAAGTTTCAAACAAGCGTCCAAGGTTAACATGTTCTAATTTATTGAAAGACAGACAGTCATAATATATACATACAAGTTCAATGTGGAACGTCCCATTTGAGGCCATTTTGTCTCAAATGGACGGTTAAACTGATTACAATCAAGGAAGCCTCTCTTTCTGTGTATTGTGATCTGGGGTGCAAAAGTTCATGGTTAGGTGGTGGGCATCTAAGGCCCCCAGACAACCTGTCTGTTAAGGTAGCAGGGTGTGCTGTGGTTAACAGAAGGCCACTTCTTCTTCTTGCACAAGCGCTAAAGCCTCTTGTGCGTTGCAGGGTGCAAATGGCCTCCCCGTTGATTTTGCTGGAAGATGAACATCTGGTCCTTGTAGATAACCGTGTTCTTCTGCAAACATGTCAATGTTTCTACACAAATTGCGTAACACTAATTGATTAGGCTGAGATAAGAGAGGACGCAAACTTTCTGAAGTTCCCTAAACTCAGAGGACACAAACTTTGTCAAGTTCCCTAAATTAAGTACACTACTACGTTTACTCTAAGAGAAGGTGCATGAACTTTCAGAGACATGTTAAAGGTTGACTAAGGTCACACGCATTCAATATGATCACAGGTGTGTTATTCACACTCATTGTACAGTATAATATTCACTACAGCAACACACAGAAGCGTAAAACGGTATATTTACTTGTGGCGACGGAAGAACAACCTGTTCTCCGCCATGGTGATTTCAGAGCAAATTCGACTGTGTTAGCAGGTCCGTGGCCTTCAGGGAATTTACGGCAATTTTTTAGTCTAAGTCTGGTCACCATCTGTAAGCCCTTTAATAACTTAATCCCCTACCATGATATCAAGTCCCCGACTTAAGACAAACTATGGATCTGAGGATATCACAGTTATAAGAAAGGCAGGAGGCAGAGGGGCCCCCTAAACTTACTGGCCCGCTTCAACAGAAATATCAACTTGACCTTCACTCAGTCAAAAGACTCTACTGAAACAACCTATCCTACTCCTCTGACTAGAGAAATGCACTGAAGCACTAACTTAAGTCTAGTCACATAGGGATAATGAGCCAACACATGCAACCGTATCACTCTTTACGCCACCATGCCAACCCACAGCACATCATCATAGCACACCGTCATTGCAAAACAACTCAATGCTCACAATTCATTGCATACCAAACATTGCACTCCAAAAACATTACTCAATACATTACTCCGCACAGCATTGCATCAAATGTTGGCATCAAACTTTGCATCAGTTACAAATCTCTACCTGTAGGGGGGGTGAATTGAATGTGTATGTGTGTTGCCGTAGGTGACTTTTCGAAAGTTAAGAAAGTCAGTGTGTACACACAGCATAAATTGCATTCTAATACATTTCCAGATGTTCAACAACATCTTCTAAGAATAGGCATGCACGCCTATGTGCACACAAATACACATTTGCGTGCACATAGGCGCGCATGCCTATTCTTAGAAGTCAGACGCTATAGGTGATTCTCAGAAGTCAGTGTTCTGTATGTGTGTGTATGTGTGACTTTGCCAACAGCCACCCACACACACAAAAAAACGCTTACTTTGCACCTTGCACGACATTATCAGCATGGCCATATATGGGCATACTGAGGGGTTAAATGTCCCCCAAAATGTGTCTTATACCTGAGCATAATTCAGTAAATGCAATTATACTGCGTAGTATCAGCAATTATATACTGTATGATTAAATTAAATCATTAATAACATCAGAAAATCAAATGATTCACACTTGCATGTGTGCATGTAACATTTGGTTAAAACTATCAAATATTGGGTACTCTTTGACCTCACTGATCAGCCATAGATGCAGGCTGTATGTCACATACGCAGTGAGTGCAGCTCTCATACAGGAAATGCACATAAAGGAAATGCAGGCCTCTGCCTGCTGCAAGCCTTCGAGTGCATCTCAGCAGTCATTTCAACCAGTCCATATCATATTATTTCTTTGGGCAAATCAAGTGATAACATAATTGAAAGCCTATATCCTAAAGTGAGCTGTTCAACATAAATTACATACTAAAACATTTCCAGATGTTCAACAACATCAATCAATCAATGATGTGGTGATTATAAGGTCATACTCTCATGGGTGATGTGGTACTGTAGAGTCTACAGTTTAGATGTTGAAATGACTCCATAGACTTGATTCTGATCCATAGTGGCTGATTGGAGGCTCTGATAGATGGAGTCTGGACCTGTGGTCTGACACATATAGGGGAGGGGAATAGAAAATTGCATTGGTCTTTGGTATATTTGCAAATATCCATAATGTGTCCTCTGCATTTAACACATCCTAACTGTCAGCAGTGAGAAGCTAGTGTCCAGGAACAGTTAAGAGTTCCCAAAGACAGAGTGAAATTTGACCAAGAAAAAACAGTAGTAACCGGTCAGGTGGGCACAAAAACCAACTGGGCACACCGGACAACTGGGCACACAGCCGTCTGGGCACACAGGTCAACTGGGCACACAGTCAACTGGGCACACAAGACAGCTGGGCACACAGTCAACTGGGCACACTGTCAACTGGGCATGTGCCCATGTGCCCAGTCATCTCGTGTGCCCAGATGTCCGTGTGCCCAGTCATCTCGTGTGCCCATATGTCCATGTGCCCATTCATCTCGTGTGCCCAGATGTCCGTATGCCCACTTATCCGGTGTGCCCAGTTGTCTAGAAACTCGTGTGACCAGATGTCCAGTGTGCCCACCTGACCGGTATTCGAAAAAACATATAAAAACGAAAAACAAATTTCAGACAAAAAACAAATAAAAAAACAATAGCTACAGTGAAAACAACACAACAGCTGAATAGCATTATAGTTTTGTTATTGAAATGTTATTTTGTTTGTTTATTTTGTTTGTTGTTTTTTTATTAGTTTTAGTTAGCCTATATTAAGTTCAGTTGGGTGGTTGATTTAAGTTTAGTTTGGGTTAATTTTGCAAGTAGGCTACACAAGTAGTTTTATTTTTAGGAATTGACTAGTTTTAGTTTAGTTCTTATTTAGTTGTAGTCTTTTTTTTTTGTATTTCAGGTATTAATAGGAATGTCTTGATTTATGAAACAAGTAGGAATAAATAATGCATGATTTCAGATATAATAGAATCATATTAAAACTGTCATGATACTCACCTCTCCATCCTCTTCAATGGGGTTCCTGGCACCGAGAATGGACACTGGAATATATGCAACACATGTTCATCTAACTGATAATATACATTTTGTTTCTGTGTGATTCCACAGGGAATCCCTATAGCTTTTGGGCTAATCTGCTACATTTGTGCATGCATGCATGCGTGTGAGAGAGAGAGAGAGAGAGAGAGAGAGAGAGAGAGAGAGAGAGAGAGAGAGAGAGAGAGAGAGAGAGAGAGAGAGAGAGAGGCTCACTTTGTTGTGTTTTGACACCATAGACTTGATTCTGATCCATAGTGGCTGGTTGGAGGCTCTGATAGATGGAGTCTGGACCTGTGGTCTGACAGACATGTGGGAGGAGAAGAGAACGTTTCATTGGTCAAGTAGCCTACATTTGCAGTTTGCACACACCCATAATTTGTCCTTTGCATTTAACCCATTATAATTAGTCTGATTTCACCTTGATTTAATCAGAACCTTTACCTTTAGAATTAACATGTCAACCATGTTGTACGTCCTGCTGCTGTCCTAAAGCTAAAATTAAAAAAAGTAGTGGCATCATTCTCTTATTTATAGACCAGAGCAAAGAACAATGATGAATCATCAGAAAACTGTCATGAATACTCACCTCTCCATCATCTCCAGTGGGGTTCCTGGCACTGAAGATGACCACTGGGAAAAAATCAAAACATGATTCTCTCTCTCTCTCTCTCTCTCTCTCTCTCTCTCTCTCTCTCTCTCTCTCTCTCTCTCTCTCTCTCTCTCTCTCTCTCTCTCTCTCTCTGTGTTACGTGTACTGCCATCAGGCATACACTTGTGTCTGTGTTTGCTGTTTTCTTCCCCCTGCCTTTGCCCTCTTGTCTATCATTCATTCCCAGGTCCCATCCTTCAGCATTCAACTCCGCCTCTCACCATCGGTTGGCCATCCACTCATTCGGTCCACCAATCACCTCCAGCCAATCACACTATATAAATCACCTGTGTGGCAGCCATCTTGACTTTTCCTCCTGCCACCAGTCAATTGTTTGTTCTCTTCGTAACCAGTTCAGTTTTGTAACATGCCAACATTTCAGGGAAGGGTAGTTTAGTTCTGGGGTACCCTGTACATTTCCGCACGTAGGTAACCTTCTGTTATTCACACTAGTGTAGAGGTGAGTGCCACCCATTGTAATTTGTTTGTTTGTTAGAGTAGGAAGTAATATGTTTTTTTCTCTTTGAATAGGTAAGATTTTATATTATTTAGATAGTGAGTTTTATTGCTTTCTTTCCTTAGGGGTGTCACGATTCACTTACCTCACGATTCGATTCAAAATCGATTCCTAGGGTGCCGATTCGATTAAAATTGCGATTCTGCGATTAATTGATATTCGATTCGATTCTGCGATTTATTGCGATTTTCTAGGGTGCCGATTCGATTAAAATTGCGATTCTGCGATTTATTGCGATTTTCTAGGGTGCCGATTCGATTAAAATTGCGATTCTGCGATTAATTGATATTCGATTCTGCGATTTATTGCGATTTTATAAAAAAAAAAAAATAAATAAATAAAAAAAAATAAAAAAAAAATCGATTTTAATATTTTGAATCGATTTTTAAAATCGTGGCATTAAGAATCGCGATTTATTCATGAATCGATTTTTTTTGACAGCCCTATTTGGCACCACCAGACCTTCCCTGTTAAGTTACTTGGCTTATTTCATTTCTGTTAACCCTTAGTTTGTTAATAAACAACCTTTCAGTTCACCTCAACCTCTGTCCGTCTCAAGTTAATTTGGGTATATGTTATTGTCCTTTCATCCTAGACCACCAACTGGGACGTAACTGTTTTATCCTTTTAACCCTGTAAGGCCTGAACTATGAAGGAAAGGTCAGAAAATTACAACATTTTGAAAAGGGACACTTTATTGGGTCTTAAAACATTTTTTTTAAATATTCCTTTGTATCATTTATTTGTTGTATCATATTTGATACAAGGGGTATTTCAAGTCAGTTTTAACAACTTTAACATTTCTTTTAGACCTGTATCTAAAAGATGATACAAATCGTAAAGGACTATAGACCTGTAGTATCAAATATGATACAAACACTTTGACGTCGTAAAAAGCAAACTCAAATGCTAAATTTTGAGATCTCATAAGTGCATTCAAGTTATCCAACACTTATTTCAAAATATTAGTAAAGATATACTAGGAAAACTTTCCAGAACTGCTTAAAAAATAATTGTTTGTTGTAGTGAATCAACCTCTCCTGTTTAGTTGATGGCAGCCATTTTGGGTCAGACCACCTGAGTGGATACCCGTGTGTATACGTTTGGTGTTATAGGGTTAAGTAACTAGTTATTTTGGCATGTCATTATGACATTTTTTTTAAAAACATTTTACGTTTTTCAAAATAAATTTAAAAAATAGTAAATACAATACAATTTCAATGCACTTAAAGGTCCAGTGCAATGACATTTTCTGTCACTTTATTTTGAAGTTTCAGTCTGAAACGGCAAGGTTCCATCCCTTCAGGCTATGGCACTTCCGTGCTGTTTACATTTTTGACTACTAAAGTATTCAATCAATCATGTTATAAGAGAGCTACTATACAATCTCACAGATGTGTTGCGAGCTTGTTGATCTATTTTTTTTTATATTTTGGAATATTTTGACGCTTCCCCCACTCTTCTAACACATTCACTGCCAGGCATTAATTAATTAATTCATCCGCCTGTGCCAGCGATTTTTACCTTATATTGACGATCTTCGGAGAGCCGCGGAAGCCACTATGTGCACGCTGATGTAAACAAAGGGTGTCTGGGGGGTGGGGGAGGGTTTTGTCTATGCACCGGAACAACATTTTTGTAACCGTGATATTGGCCGTTGAATAAGGCTTGTTTTCACCAAAAAAAGAAGAAATCCGAATAGATGTGTTTTCTACAACTCTTAATGACCACAAAATGGGGACACCTGTGTTTGTGTGTGTGTGTGTGTGTGTGTGTGTGTGTGTGTGTGAGACAAGCCTTGTGGTTTTCTGATCCTCTTTATGTAGAACATCAGCACTGCCACCACTGTCACTGCTATCACAATAGCCCAACTGACCAGCAAACCTGAAAGTGATGAACAGATTGTTAGACCACATGACATGCATACTTGCATACTACTGTATGACAAACCAACAGACATCCTCCTTACATAATCTTTGTACATTTGATATATTCATATTTGATACTGTTATGACCCTAGGTGTAGTTCCTTGTGTGCAGTCTTCCCTGTGCACGTCTCTCCCGTCATTTGTGTGTGTGTGTGTGTGTGTGTGTGTGTGTGCAACACTTGACATTACTCTAAATAAAACCCATCACTCTCTAAAACATTGAAAACATGGATACAACACTAGCTCTTTATTCCGAAGCACCATTGGTCCAATGGCGCACATTATTACTAAGCCTAACCTCAACTTCACACTAACCTACTGTAACATTTTTAGGACTTTTGGGGTTTCAGAATAATGGCAACAATTAGCAGGCGCTCATATAGGACCGTAGAATTTGAGGTGTAATCTTCATTATGAACACCATCTATATTTAAAGGACACATTTATATCTGAGGGCACAAGGCCTGGGTCACAAGCCCCCCTTGGGTCCTATCTGAACACATGCCTTCTGATTGGTGTAGTAGTTTGATAACATAGCTGCAAACAGACACACAACATCCACAGCATAAACTCCACCCTGCGTTCGGCCTGGTCGAGGTAATTGATCAAACAGAAAAAAGAAGAAAAAAAAACAAAGAACTCAGATGGCATACCAGTCCCTGAGGAGGAGGAGGAAGAGGATTCATGAATCATGGTCATCATAACTGTTGTTATGGGAGTCTTCATCTTAACTGTTGTAACAGGAGCTGGAAGCATGTTTGAGAAGAAGAGGAATATATTTTATCAAGTCATGTATTTATATCTAATGATTTCTAGAATTATTTTATATAACAATAATGTAGTCCTTTCAGGATTATGGAGAATACAATTCAATATAAACATGATGTACAGTTCATAATTGCAGCACCATATTTACAGACTTACCACCAACATTAAGATGCACGTGTATGAATTCATCCTTCACAAGTGTTCTCTCCAGTCCACATAGGTATGAGTCGAACTTCTTGATTTTAGTAACGTGATGTGTATTTTTGCAGAAGGTTTTAACATGCTCTACACAACAGTGGACAGAAAAAGGATGAGACAGAGACATTGAGAGCATCTGCATCATACAGACACTCAGAGACAGAGACAACCACACAGGCAGAGAGACACATGAAAACAAGCAGAGGTCACTCACCAGAAAGCAAACAGTAAATGTAGACACTTCTCATGATGACAACGAGCTGCAGGTGACTTGTTCAGTTCTGGAAGGAGAGTGCTTTGAATAAAGGTCTAAATGTCTTTACATCATAAAACCACACCCTCTTCCGCTGACTTTCAATGCAAACATGCAAACATGGTCATGTTCACATACACCCTCATTTGTGGTTAGCTTCACTTCATGTCTCTGTAATAACATAACTCTTAAGATTCACAGACAGTTTAGAGTCAAACTCTAGGAAGTTTCACTTTCATTTGCACTGGCACAAAATTAATACAAATAATGTTACTCACTGACTGATAGTAGTGTATGTATGTACAGTATGTATGTATGTATGTATGTATGTTTGGATTTGTTAATTACTGGATCGGATCCTGTGTTTGGAGCACATGATGAACTTCAGATAACATTAAAGTGCTATTAAATAGGCTGGTATTCTGTCTTTCTGTTGAGCTGCTTTAAAACTTAAAAAATTACCGTAATAATAATCAGTTAAAATAGTTACATAATGCTGTACATTACAATCAATTAGCAGAATAACTAAAGATTGTATTGTATTTACATTTACGTTCATGCCATTTTATACATTATGTAAATATGTCTGTGTTATTGCACACTTTACTTGTTTCCATTATTTTCCATGTATATGTGTGCATGCATACAGTGGATGTTTGCCAGCATCCATATGTTTGCGTGCGTGCGTGCGCACGTACGTGTGTGTATATTTCTTTTTTGGTAGCTAATTATTTTAAGCCCTTTTTCTCCCATTGTAGTTGTTATGTCAATGCATCCTCACCACACTTGTCTGTGTTGCCACTGTAACATTGCTGTTGTACCCTACTGGCTCACCTGCCAATGAGAAGCCCCCACCAGGAGGACGTAGCACCTCCGTTATATTTCTCCTGTTCAACACCCCCTGATGACAGTTGCTGCCCCATGCACAGAGTACATGTTGTGATAAAGATCATGCACCCTCCCTGCCTTGCTTCCCTCCACCAGACAGAGGCCTGATTGCGTTCGTATCGATGCTCGTCCAAGCCATGCACCGTGGTGGATTCAAACCCCTAGACTCCGCGGTGGTGAGCAGCAGGTGTTTTACCCCTGCACCCGCCGAGTACCCCTGTACAGCATTTGTAACCCTCGCCCAACATCCCACAGGTGGTGTACCACATTTAGCCGTAGTTTTCAAAAGTCACCCCAATGTTAGGACAGATGGTTTTCTACAATCTGGCCTTTATCCAATGGCTGTGAAGAAAGCATGGACGGCTGTCATCACAGGGCTGTGATGTCATGCTAACTGTGCACACTTGGGCCACCGCCTTTGCTGCCTACGCAGTGTTCAAGTTCAGAGTCACCACAAAGTTGACACCACAAGCAAGCTGAAGCACTGAGGTTGTGTTGCAGAACATGCGAGCAACCCGTGTTACTGAAAGCTAGAAGAGAAGAACGTGTCAACACTGAGGGAATGACACCATCATTTAGCCACTGCAAATACTCTCTATCCTCTATGTTTTCATAATGTAATCTATATTGTCCAATCTTATCAGCCTTGACTGAATGTGTCACTCTAATCAGCAAAACATTATTACTCATACTAGAATAAGACTTATTCTATTTTACTCTTATTTTAAATGTATTGACTGATGACCTTCAGAAAACATTAAAGCGCTCTACTAAATAGGCTGGTAGCCCTAGGCTAACCCATTGCTTTCCTATGAAGGCAATGGGGCAGGACCTGCCCCATCTTGTGGGTGCGGTGTCTGTTTAGAATTTATATTTTTAACAATTTATATTTGCTGAAATACAAATGTAAAATGTTGAAAAAAAGAAAACAGCAACTTTTCTTAAAACACAATATAGTTTGGCAGCCACTCTGCAGTGACTCTGAGGACCCCCTAGTGGTCATTGAATGCCTGTTCATAATTCAGCATAATCTATATGTTTTAAATGTATTTCCAGAATTTTATATTGTCATTTGTGGCGTGAGTGATGACTGATTTAGTAAACGTTATTTGATCTAAATGTATTACTTTTCTTAATGGAAAGTCACATTCAAATACAATATATTTGTTAATGTTACGACCCACCGGGTCTAGGGGAGTAGGAACGCAACAAAGGCAAGATGGTTCAAGCCAAATTTAAGCTTTTATTCACAGTAATCTTAGAATGGCATACAGTCAAGTGTAAAAGGTAATGAAATAACAGTTCTACCAGTGCTGTCGAGTGAACAGGGCGCGGACAGGAACCAAAGCAAAGAAACAAACAACAAACAAAAGGTCACTTTCCTAAACACTTGAATAACCCCCAACTCTTACTTCCTAACTTAGTAATAACCAGTAATAAAGAAAACCTAACTAGCTGACTACCCTATTCTTACTTAACAAACATAAATACAAAGTGAATGGATCCTGCCCTCTACCTGGTGCTAAACAGTGGAATACTAATAAATACCTACAATACTACCTGCCCTGTATCATCTCTCACATGACGCACTTACTTAAGCAGCAAAGGTTTACAATAGGATTTAGACTGGATACAATGCTCTGTATGTTAAGGCTGTAGCTAAACTACTCCGTTGGGCACGCTGTCACTAGACTGTCGCACATGGAGTGTCTCTGGACTGACAGCGGCCCAGAATGGAGACATTGAATGGCTTTTGAAGAGTGGAGGGTTGGTGACGCGGAGCCGTGGAGTGGTGTGCGCCAATAGAGGCGCGTTGTTGCAGAGTGCAGAGCTTGAGCCTGAAGCGCCCCCCACCAATCCGGGAGAAGGAGTCGCTTCCCGAATCTGCATAGGATCAGACGAAGAACGAGGACGAGGACAATCCGGGCCAAAAGAAATGTTTCAGGAGGAGGTTGTACGTTTTGGTGACACCTAAATGACCAGCCCACTTACTCTCATGGGCGACTGATAACACCTGCTGACGGAAGGCTGTAGGTACAACAATTTGGAATACAGCGCTCCATTCTAACCCTACAGTAGCAAGTGATGTCCATTTACGCATCAAAATATCCTGATCAAGGAAATAGCCTACCTGTTCATTCTTAACGGCGTCAGACGTCATCACCTCACTGAAACACTTCCTGAGGCTCGGATCACCCTTTTGAGCGGCTGAAAGAGACTTTCGGGTAATCGGCAACCTGGGAACATCACCAGTTTGGGGAACCGGTGTGAACGGTACTTTGTCCTCTTTTTTCACAGTGCTACTTAAAGCAACATCAGATTTATTCCCCACATTTTCCTCTCTGAAAATTGGTCCAAGAACAGAATCTGACAAATCAACAACATCTCCTACTTTTCGTGCTTGTGCACGCGTAATTACGCACGCTGGGAACACAGTGGGGCGAGATTCAATCAAGCCATCAGGCACATTGTTAGGAGAATCCATTACCTCAAGTGGTGGAACCACCTTCCCACCCGCAATATCATTGCCCATTAAGAATGAGATCCCTTGTATGGGCAACTCAGGGCAGACGGCAACAGGAAAAAACCCAGTGATCAATTTAGAATTCACATGTACCTGGTGTAATGCTCTTGGGACATACCCCATTTCTATGCCACGTAGCACAGTGCTGTAGCCACATGAGGTTTGATCAGTAAGTGGCAACACACCAGCCAGAATGATAGATTGTGAACCCCCTGTGTCGCGTAAAATGCGCACTGGCTGCTGATCATTAGCTTCCCCTGTCAGCGACACAAACCCATCAAAGGTGAACGGTGCAAAACATGCATCAGGATTCTCACACATCTTCATGGAACCAGGCTCTGTTTTAATCAAACCCATGCCTTGTGGCTGCCCTGCACCTTGAGAAGACTGCTGCTGTTGTCCCCCACGTTTTAACTGCAAACAATTTGCAATGACATGTCCAGATTTGTGGCAATAATAACACTCCCGGTCATCCTTACGCGGAGGTGGTGACTTGGAAGTATTATTATTAGCCGTAGAATTGAATCGAGGAGTATAAGTTTTCTCACTCTGAGATGACGAGAACACAGTCTTGTGCGTGAGAACAAACTCATCTGCTAGAGTTGACGCCTTAGAAAGTGACTCCACCTTCTGTTCATTAAGGTACACCACAATGCGCTCGGGAATACTTTTCTTGAACTCTTCAAGTAGAATTAACTCCCGCAGAGCATCAAAATCATTAACCTTACAGGCGGTGCACCATTTATCAAAGAGAAGGCCTTTCTCTCGGCCAAACTCAACAAATGTTTGGTTAGATTTCTTGTGGTTCCTAAACTTCTGCCTATAGGCCTCAGGCACCAACTCGTATGCTTTCAGAATAGCTGCCTTAACAGAGTCATAATTCAGACTATCATCTAGAGGGAGAGCTGACACCACATCTCGAGCTTTGCCTTGAATTTTGCATTGAAGTAACAATGCCCAAACCTCTTTGGGCCATTTAAGTGCAGAGGCAATGCGCTCAAATGCACTAAAATAGCAATCCACCTCAGTCTCACGGAAAGCAGGCACCAACGCAACATGCTTAGAAACATCCAGGGTAGATGGAAAAGCGGAAGGAATACTCATAGAAGATGTACCTGACTTAGGTTGGGACCCTCTCAGAGAACCCACCTCAAGCTCCTTTATGCGCAAGGCAGTGTCTGCCTCTATTTCCAGCTTTCTTATTTTTAGCTGGTGCTCGAGCTGTGCTTGCCGCATTTGCACTTTTTCATAAGAATCAACTTTGATCTGTGCAATACGGACGTTCACGTCATCTTTAGACCCATCTGGATCGGGCAGGGAGGGAGGATCACCACCCCCACCTGCTTGTGGCCGTGCCTCAGCTTTGTCCGCTGGGGCACCTATGCCACCATGCACATTGAGCTCTTTTACCGCATTGGCTTCGTCAGGCACCACAGGCAACACAACCAGAATATCCTTCTCCACCAACCCAGCCACCACTAGAGTTTTAAGCTCATCTTTACATGCCGACTTGGACACCGTGATCTTGAAGTGAAAAGCTATATTGTGCAAATCCTCTTTGCGACAATCATCAATTGCATCAAATGATGGATTTTCAATAAACTTCTCAAGATTAAATGGAGCCATCCCTCTAATCCTATAGTCCTAGTCAAACAATTTACACAACCGTATGCCACTTGATTACTTACTTTGAGGAGAAAAAAACTTAAATTAACAGCTCAGGTTCAATCAAGCTGACGAGCCCCCATTATGTTACGACCCACCGGGTCTAGGGGAGTAGGAACGCAACAAAGGCAAGATGGTTCAAGCCAAATTTAAGCTTTTATTCACAGTAATCTTAGAATGGCATACAGTCAAGTGTAAAAGGTAATGAAATAACAGTTCTACCAGTGCTGTCGAGTGAACAGGGCGCGGACAGGAACCAAAGCAAAGAAACAAACAACAAACAAAAGGTCACTTTCCTAAACACTTGAATAACCCCCAACTCTTACTTCCTAACTTAGTAATAACCAGTAATAAAGAAAACCTAACTAGCTGACTACCCTATTCTTACTTAACAAACATAAATACAAAGTGAATGGATCCTGCCCTCTACCTGGTGCTAAACAGTGGAATACTAATAAATACCTACAATACTACCTGCCCTGTATCATCTCTCACATGACGCACTTACTTAAGCAGCAAAGGTTTACAATAGGATTTAGACTGGATACAATGCTCTGTATGTTAAGGCTGTAGCTAAACTACTCCGTTGGGCACGCTGTCACTAGACTGTCGCACATGGAGTGTCTCTGGACTGACAGCGGCCCAGAATGGAGACATTGAATGGCTTTTGAAGAGTGGAGGGTTGGTGACGCGGAGCCGTGGAGTGGTGTGCGCCAATAGAGGCGCGTTGTTGCAGAGTGCAGAGCTTGAGCCTGAAGCGCTCCCCACCAATCCGGGAGAAGGAGTCGCTTCCCGAATCTGCATAGGATCAGACGAAGAACGAGGACGAGGACAAGACGGGCGCGCGCACACCTATAACATAAACACATAACACACAGATCCCTATACTCTACTCCTAGCACTCTTATCCGTAACAGTTAAGTTCTTCACATGCTAAAGACCTGACCTGTAACATGCATAGTATAGTGTGTGCTACTGAGTTAACCAGAGGGAAAAGTATAGACATGATAAAAGCGAATCAGTTTATTTTGTAAGTTAGATTAAAACTTGCCTTTCAGCATTGGTAACGTGCACCACATTTCGTTTGTTGGTATCTGGTCACCCTGCTTGGGATTGGAAGTGAATCCAAATGCAGTGACAGTGTTGACAAACTTGCTAATGCAAATCTATAAAAGAGAGCTCACACACAATGTTTTCATAGTATGCCAAAAGACAAGTGTTATTAATAAAACTAGTAAAAAATGAAATTACAAGAAAATCTGTACACTGTATACATGTATCAGCGATATACGTGGGTGAATGAAAAATAAGAACCAGTTGAGTTGAATGATAAATGAAAACAAACAGCAACCAGGAGCACATGCGGGAGCGAACAGCTCATAACAGTTTATATAAGGTAAGGTCAGTCTGGGCGAGGGAATTGAAACAGTAATTGTCTCCGCCAGGCCGAAAGGCATGGCGAGAGAGTATGTTTTACCCTCCGTCCGTCCGTCCGTCTGTCTGTCCGTCTGTCTGTCCGTCCGTCTGTGGACAGCTAATCTCTGGCACCGTTGGCTTGATCGTGGCGAAACTGTGCACACACACTCCCTGGATGCCAATTCATACCCTCTGCCCCAAAATGTTCACATGGGCTTGTTATAGCGCCACCAGGAGGCCGCTTTTGGCAAAACACCTTTTTTGACAGTACTCCTACAGAATTTGTCCAAACGTCACGCAAATCGGTACACGGTATCTCTATAGTCATTAAACGAAACAGGTATTTCAGATTTCTCATATTCCATCCTGATTGGCTAAAAATGTCTTCCAAAGTTTGCAGGAGTGCTCCGTTTTGAACGAAATGCCTCAAATCATGAACACAGCATGCAATTTCCGTGAAACTTTGCACGCTCATTCCCATTAGGCCGAGGAAGAACTACCATTTGAAAATTTTCAAATCAACCTCATGGTGGCGCTATAACAGGCCGATTTGTGTTTTTACCTATAATTGCACCGATCTGTGTAAAACTTTGTATGCACACTCCCTAGAGGTCAAGGAAGAACCTTTGCCCTGCATTTTTCACATCTGCCTTTTATAGCGCCACCAGGAGGCCGACTTATGTAAAACACATTATTTTATACTACTCCTTCCAATTTTATCGAAATTTCACTGAAATCGGTACACATGATCTCTATAGTCATGTGATCACGACGGATGTGTTTGATTTTACATATTCCTTACTGATTTGCTAAGATTGACATCTAAAGTTTGCATTATTGGCTTGTTTTGAACAAAATTCCGCAAATCATGAACTCACCGTCCAATTGTGCTCAAACGTTTTACGCACATTCACACTATGTTGAGGAACAAATGCCACCCTTTTAACATTGGCCTGTTATAGCGCCACCAACAGGTCTAATTTAGCGAAAAACATGTTTTTAACAAAATGCCTCAAATCATGAATGCAGTCAGAGGCCGATTGTCGTGCAAGGCCTAAGAAGAAATGGCACCCTTTTCACGTTGGCCTATTATAGCGCCACCAGGAGGCCACAATAGCCTACCTGACCTGGCGGAGACCTGTGCTCCGAGGAGCACTTTTTCTAGTTTCAATTGTTTTGGATACAGTTCAGTTCAGATTGTCCAGAGAGTTCTGTCTGTCCTTTGGCCTCCTCCCTGTCTGTCACCAAGAAATGCTGTCCAAAAGTTCTCAGGTCAAAAAGGATTAGTTGTTTATTTCAAACCAATTTTTGCAGTGGAAACTTTTGTAAAAACATACCTAAAAACTAGAAAGAGTGCTCCTCGGAGCACAGGTCTCCGCCAGGTCAAGAAATTCTGGACAAAAAAATCCCATTCTTCAGTAAACCCGTTGTCACAGATCAAGCATTGCAATTATTGTCAGTATTATCATGTGCACATTTACAGTAGTATTACTAAACCAAATGTTTGCGATGGGTATAAGATAGGGCCCTTAGTGGTATTTATATTAGAACACAGTTTGTGGCAATTGCATATCATTTATATCTATTTCTTACTGTGTTATAGTTGTCCACAATAGTATGAATCTTCAAGCAGTGAAACCATTTTTAATATAATTGGCTGAACAGCCTTTCCAGTATAAGGGTGCAATTTGAAATCATCCCAACCAACCCATGATAATATAGGACCTATAGAATATATCATTACATGTGGGAGTTAGCTATGTTAAAGTTACAGGATAATAGATTGATTGATTGATTGATTGATTGATTGATTGATTGATTGAATACGTTATTAGTCAGAACTAATAACGTATTCAATCAATCAATCAATCAATCAATCAATCAATCAATCTATAAATGTAAACAGCACGTGGTACAGACAAGACATTGAGGCTAAAAGGATAACACAAATAGTCCTCAGGATTTGTTTCCATTGTGGTCCTATGTACAATTCATCAACATAGCATAACAAAATAATTACACAATAATATGTCATCAACGATTACAAACACTAAATCTACAAAAGAGATGTAGGACAATTAAATGTACCTCCCTGTGTGGTCTCCTCCTGATAGATGTTTTTTCAGGCTAAAGAAATACTGTATATGACAAGTAGAACTTATATTGCAGTGAGAACATACTGGAAAACAGTGGATGAAAGCTATTATGATTTTGTCCAACATCTTTAACATGTTGGACTACTGTTTACCTCCAAACAGGCAAGGCCTCACAAGCCAACAGCAAGACAGCTGTAGCTATAATATTAATATTGCGTGTGTGAAATTTAGTGGTGTCAATGTGATCATGCCAATTGACAATAGTCACTATTATTTACAGTACTTTTAATACTTGTTTTGTGATGATGGATTTGAGGAATGGAATTTTACTGATGATAATTGTCTTTGAGATTGTTAGGTAGCTGTACCAATGAATAAAAATCATCATCAGGAATCCCATTGACTGGTTGGGACATTTTAGTCTTTTTTACTTTAGTATATATTGCAGTATTTTGGTTTGGATGCAATTCAACACAGAAGGCGGCTCTGCTTACTTCAGGGGGGAGTAAAGTAACACAAGTAAAATCTGAAGGATCCCGGTGGGTGTCATCGTTAACATTAGCATAGATGCTGTTGGTTGCGTCGGCCTTGTTGGTCTTGTTGACGCTTGTGTAGACAGGAGACATGGTGAGACAGGGGGGCCCTTTTGATTTTTCTTCACCTCTTGTTTCTTCATTTGTAAGTGTCTACACAATAGGAGGAAGGAGTGCATCATAGATAAATAAAAGCTTTACAATTTAAAAGAAAGACTGAGATAAACAATTATTCAGCAGATATGTTCTGCTGTGAGGAATCGTAGATTTTCTCACCCCCCCCCCCCCCCCCCCCCCCCCCCTGTTGTAGATTAGGTTAAAATGACCCCAAAGTGTTTTAAAGTGAAATACCCTTTTAACCTTCATTTAAACACCTAGAGATTAGTCTCAAGACATACGTGTTGGCTCCCACAATAATAAAAGGTTTTCGAATAAGTCTGTACATGACGGGAGGGGGAGGGTGTCAGATGGACTATCTGTACTTCTGAACCTCTGAAAACGAGTAGCACCTAAAGTGGATGTCATATAATTTCCACACTTCTTTTTCATCCGTGTAGTCATGCCAATAACTCCTATTGTAAACCAAATGAGTCAAATACTACCTAGCTATAGCTGCTAAAAGAAATTGAAAACAATATTAAAAAGAATATTTACACATACATTTTCATGAATACTGTGTCATGATTGATCAAATACCCTCATGGTCTGAAGAGCAGACGACCGCAAATAAAGTATTCAATCAATCAATCAACCAACCAACCAATCAATCAAACAAACCAAGACAGAACAGCATCAAGCACAAACACAAACACATTGAAAACAAAAACAACGTTTAAAAAAATCCAATAATGTACAGTGAAAGCAACACAACATAACATAACACTCACCTCACCAACATATTCAGTGATGTTCCCGGCACTGAGGACGGTCACTGCTAACAGCCAAGCTGACCAGCAAACCTAGAAGTGATGGACTCATTGTTAGACTGCATGACATGCATATGTACATAGGCCTACTGTATGCCAAACCAACGGACAGCCTCCTTACAAAAGCTTTGCATCATTTTGTGTCTCAGTAAGAATGTTCATATTGATATTGTAGTCTTCCCTGTGCATGTCTCTCCCCTTATGATGTGTGTGAGCGATTGAGTAGTGTTGAGTGGCTGATTGACTACCAGCTGGTGTGAGTGGTGACTGAGTTGTGACTGAATGTGAGTGGTTGGCTACTAGGTGGACCCTGCTGGTGATTGGCTCTTGTGACCAGGCTGTGGGCTATAAAGCTGGCTATCTCTTGTAGATCGATCATTGAAGTGCTGTTTAACTTGTGTGCAATGTTTTAGACTGACCTGGGATCAGGTTTAGTGCAGCAGCGACGTAAAAATGGCTGTGCATCTTGCGCGATGTTTTAGGCTGGTAGCTACAAAAAGTTGAGCTATGCTATGCATTCGCACCAGCTGTGTTCACTTAAGTAAAAGTATCAATACTGCAATGTAGAAATACTCTATTATTAGTAAGTAAACGTCCGGAACAACGCGATGCAGTGTGAGCTTGTAGATTGGCTATTAGTACAGTACTTGAGTAAATGTACTTAGTTACTTTACACCACTGATGCGTACCGCACCGTACTGCAAGGCAAGTCAGCTGCCAGGCTGATTTGAAAACGCCGGCGTGCATTCATGGATTCTTCTGACACCGTTGTCCTCAATGAACGAGGTGAAAGCAAAGCTTTAATCATAAAATGGTCAGTGGTCAATAGGTCTGCTATTATTTTATAAAGTCCACAATTATTTACAAAGAAAACCCTTTGTCACACATATTACATTAATACCTGCGCATATGATTTATTTTTGTATTGTCTCATTATGCATTTTTTTGAAGGGGTGTCTGCAGGGTCAAGTTCAAGTATTTATTTGCCATTTCAAAACAAGTTTGATAGGAAATTGTCTTGGTACTACCTCTCTCACATACAAGACAACACAATAAACAACAGCACAAAGACAAGAACAAAAAGAGACACAAGAAACAGAACCAAACCAGGACCAAGCTACAGCTTTGGCACGTATACAGTACAGACAGTAGAAGAAACTGCTTAGTGCAATTATGTAGCAATTTTTAAAGTGCATATTTAAAGTGCATACCGTCTAGTTTGTGTTTGTAGTGCAAGAGTGTCGTTAAGGTGCCTGACTGCTTGGAGGTATGTGCTGTCTCTAAAACGGGAGGTTCTACTCCCAATGCTGCCATATCTCCTACCTGATGGGAGGAGATTGATAAGGTAATGGGCTGGATGGGAATGGTCGGCTATGATTTTTTTTAGCCCTCTTCACCAATCTAGTGGGATAGAGTGATGACAGCGATGGAAGGCTCGAACCAATTATCCTAGCTGCCTGACGTGTAACCCTCTCCAACCGTGTCCTGTCCTGTGCGGTTGTATTACCGTACCAGACAAGCATGGAAAAGGTGAGCACGCTCTCAATGACTGACCTATAGAAATGTATCATAGCTGTTTTACTGACCTTGAACTTTCTAAGCTGTCGCAAGAAGTAGAGACGCTGGTGGGATTTACTGACCTTGAGGCTGGTGTTGAGTTCCCATGATAGGGATTCGTGGATGGTGGTTCCGAGGAACCGGAACGAGGAGACCCTCTCAACCTCTACTCCATTTATGGAGAGAGGAGGAAGGAAGGTTTTGTTCTTCCTCCTATAGTCAACAACCAACTCTTTGGTTTTTGAGATGTTAAGTATGAGATTGTGGTTCTCACACCACCTCACCAGGTCATCTATCTCATTGCGATAGCCAGATTCATCACTGTTTGTGATTAGGCCTACCACAGAGGTGTCATCTGCAAATTTAAACAACAGGACTGAATTAGTGTGTGATTGACAGAAATATGTGTAGACAGAATATAGAAAAGGAGAAAGAACACAGCCCTGGGGGGCACCTGTGTTCAAAACCTTGGATTGTGAGATTAATTTGCCGACTTTGACAGCTTGTTTTCTGTCACTTAAAAAGTCATAAATCCATTTGCAAATGGATTGTTTAACACCCAGTTCCTGTAGGGTTTGGATCAACTTAACAGGAACGATGGTGTTAAACGCAGAACTGTAGTCGACAAATAAGATACGTGCATATACAGGCACAGCCCTGGTTTCCAGATGTTGAAGGATAGAGTGCAAACACAGGGACACTGCATCGTCAACACTTCTATTTGCCCTATAGGCAAACTGATGGGAATCAAGTGAGAACCTTCATAATGACCGATGTTAAGGCAACAGGCCTATAATCATTAAGACAGGTGATGTTGTTATTCTTCTTTGGGACTGGGATGATCACTGCTGACTTAAAACAAGCAGGCACGATAGAGTGTAGCAAGGACTGATTAAAGATGGAAGTGAGGACTGGTGCCAGCTGGTCGGCACAGTGTTTAAGGGTGGCAGGCGACACGCCGTCAGGCCCTGCTGCCTTTCTGGTGTTTTGCTGGCGGAGCAGAACTCTGACGTCATGTTCTGATACAGTGGGAGGTGTGTCCCCCTGCTCTTCCAAAAAGGAGGGGGGCTGATAAACTCCACCATCGAAACGACAGTAGAACTCATTGAGCCTCCCAGGGAGAGAGGGGTCACTGTCTAGAACATGGTGCTTGGTTTTATAATCAGTGATCGCCTGCAGCCCTTGCCAAACACCTCTGATGTCATTAGCTTGAAGTTTGTTTTCAAGTTTAGCTTTGTAGGAAGCTTTAGCCTTAAGCACGGCACGTTGGAATTCATATTTTAATGCTTTATATTGCACTAAATCCCCCTGCTTAAAAGCGACATGTTTCCTCCTACAAAGCACCCTCACTTCATTATTGAACCAGTGCTTGTCGTTGCCGTAAACAGTGACAGATTTAGTTGTAATACAGACATTCTCACACGGGGTCTATAAAATCAAAATCACGGAAATAATCGAGATTCGAAACAAATTTCACCAGTCCAATTAGGGTCCGCGTCCGTAAAAAATGAAAAAGTCGGAACGGGTCGCAATCGTACGAAACTGTCACCGGTCCACTCAGGTTTGGTTTTGTTATTTGAAAATAATCTCGGAACGGGGTCGGAATTGGCTCAGATTTCACATTTCCATTTCGGTTCCGGACCGTTTTTTTTTGGACCCGTGAGGAGCTCTAATCTCTAGCACTAATTCATAGCCCCTTAAGGCTATGGGACTTATGAGCCATTGCGTCCCGCACCTTAGGCTGCGCAGCCTCGTCTGCAGTAAAAAAAATATATATACATACAAATATACACATTCGCTACTGACCAAAACAAAGACGGTTTTATGGAGTTGAAAGACAACTCTACTCAGTGGGAATACTCTGAGCCCCCCACCTCACGTCTAAAATACACTTTTTGGCCAAAATGTAAAATAATGCACCGGAAGGAAAACAATTTTTTGTTACTCCGGAAATAATTGGGTTTGGGAACAAATTTCACCGGTCCAATTTGGGTCCGGCTCGGAATCGTATGGAATCGTCATGGGCCCACCCGGGTTTGGTTTTGTTATTTGAAAAAAAGCTCGGGCTCAGAATCGGATCAGATTTCACATTTCCATTTCGGTTTTGTTTTTAGACAAGTGAAGAGCTCTACTTTATACCCCTTTTTCCCCCCCAATTTAATCGTCATACCCATTGATTCCTCTCCACACACATTTCTGTGTTGTCACTGCTGTTGTATCCTACTGACTTAGCTACTAGTGAGGAGCATGTAGAGCCTTCCAACACTCCCTGTTAACAGGTGCCGCCCCCCAGCCCCCCAGTATGTGCAGTGACAATTATCACCCTCCCTGCCTGGCTCCCCTCCCGCGAACACGGGCCAATTGTGTTTGTGTAGACGCTCGACAAAGCCGAATGCACCACAGTGAATTCGAACCCACAACCTCCGCAGTGGTGGGCAGGCAATTTACCACTGCTCCACCCGAGCGCCTAAAAACTATCATGATCGTTATCATCTTCACCCATCATCAACCAAATGACAGTTTCCTCTTCATTACACGTCCATGGTCTGATCCTAGGTGACACTTGAAAAAATTTAACACTTGACATTACTCTCTAAATAAAACCCATCCCTCTCTAAAAGATTGAAAACATGGATAAAACACTGGCTCTTTATTCCGATGCACCATTGGTCCAATTGCACACATTATTACTAAGCCTAACCTTAACTTCACACTAACCTAACATTTTTACGACTATTGGGGTTTCAGAATAATGGGAACAATAGGCAAGCGCTCATATAGGACCTGCGGTGGAATTTGAAGTGTAATCTTCATTATGAACACCATCTATATTTAAAGGACACATTTATATCTGAGGGCACAATGGCAGGGTCTCAACCCCACACTTGGGTCCTATCTGAACACATGCCTGCTGATTATTGTAGTAGTTTGATAAAATAGCTGCAGACAGACACACAACACATCATACACAACATAAACTCCACCCTGCGTTTGGCCTGGTGGAGGTAATTGATCAAACAGAAAAAATTGAAAAAATGGACAATAAGGCATACCAGTCCCTAACGAGGAGGAGGAGGAAGAAGAGGATTCATGAATCAGTGTTGTTGTGGATACGATGGAGATCATCGTAGAAACATCAGGATGTTGAAATGTAGACGTGGTAGAGGTCTTCATAACTGTTGTAATGGGAGTCGTCATCTTAACTGTTGTAACAGGAGCTGTAACCATATTTATTGAAATGTATTGAAATTTATTGAAACATTTCTGGCACAGGATGCAATCCTCTACGCCAGACTCAACACAATATAGAAGTTTCTTTTCAAATTGCAACATTCACAATTCATAATGTACTACCCTTCAACCCACCAACCCACCCCACCCCACCCCACAACACAACCCACATACAATCCCCCACTGTACATACTGTACGATACACAAATTACATTTTTACATAAAATGTTTAAAATCTGTTGGTTAACCAGTCTATGAAGTTACAAGCCAGCCCTATAATTGTACAGAAAGTCTTTTGATGACCAGAATTTGTCAAGTCTATTCTTGAAGGTATTGACTGAAGGAGCCTGGACCACTTCCTCTGGAAGTTTGTTCCATGCTCTTACAGCTCTAAGTGTAAAGAAATTCTTTCTCTTTTCAGAGTTACAGTTTGGTGGTAGCAATTTTAGGGAATTCCCTCTCAACTCGTACCTATTGTCTCAGAAGTGGACAACAGGCTCGGCTGTGAAGTCATATATTTGGTGAACAAGTTTATAGACCTCAATCATATCTCCTCTATGTCTCCTATATACTAACGTTGGTAACTGTAAATGTCTTAACCTTTCTTGATATGACATTTCTTTCAGACCTGGAATTAATTTAGTAGCCCTTCTCTGAACCTTCTCTATTTTCTCTAAATATTTGATTTTGTAAGGACACCAGACTGAGCTTGCAAATTCAAGATGAGACCTCACCAAGGATTTGTATAGTGGTATATATTGTATTTGAGAAGAAGAGGAATATATTTGATCAAGTTATGCATTTATGTTTAATAATTTCCAGATTTATTTTTATAACAATAATGTAGTCCTTTGAGGATTATGGAGAATAAAATTCAAAACGCAGTCAATAGTTTAACTCACAATGTAAACATGATGTACAGTTCATCATTGAAGCACAGTAGTAACAGACTTACCATTATTTTGTAACATTAAGATGCACTTCTATAAATTCATCCTTCACAACTGCTCTCTCCAGTCCACATATGTATGTTCCAGAGTCTGTCTTCTTGAGTTCAGTGATTGACACTATTAAGTCTTTTCCTGAGTTATTCAACGTTATTCTTTCACTTCTTGTAGTTTTTCCAGATTCTGCCTTGGCAATGATGTCTTCTTTCTGGCATGGATCTTTACAGAGGTATTTTATATTACCCTTAGGGCTGGTACACACTGCAGGACATTAGGTCCGATATTGCTGTCGCCGACATTTTTTGGCGCTCGCCGACAAAACCTCCCGACCTGACGCAGATCGGCCTTTGATCGGCGAGATAATGCTCTGTGTGTGTGAAATGCTCTGCGACCCGATGTGGCCGCGATTCTCCGCTCTGCGACGGCTTTCCGACCGTTTTCAGATATCTAAATTGTTAGATATTCATCTCTGTCTGGGACAGGACAACAGACAATATCATACACTATGAACGGGGCTGCGAGCACCTTGCGAGGAGATGCACGCTACAGCCAATGAGAGCACATAACAGCCACCGTGGCTATAGGGGAGCGTCGCTGGACCTGACCACAACAAACAGTCCCTACCGCAATATTACCGTCCAGTCCTCTAATAAGTTAACATTATAAAACAAAATGAGAAAGTGAGCGAGCCTGGGGGGCTGTTTATTTTAGAGGAATTGTACAGAGAGAGAGAGAGAGAGAGAGAGAGAGAGAGAGAGAGAGAGAGAGAGAGAGAGAGAGAGCGAGAGCGAGCGCTCTCTCTGTGTGTGTGTGTGTGTGTGTGTGTGTGTGTGTGTGTGTGTGTGTGTGTGTGTGTGTGTGTGTGTGTGTGTGTGTGTGTGTGTGTGTGTGTGTGTGTGTCGTTGTCTGTGTTGCCAGATTTTGTGAGAGAAATAAGCAACCAGGTTTGTGAAAACAAGCCCAACAAAAGCGACTATGAGCACTTTAAGCCTATATACAAATACATTGGATACTTGAAAATAGACGATCTACAAGCTCACGTTGTAGAGTATTTTTAAAGAAGACATTTTTTTTTTTGGGGGGGGGGGGGTGGACTATTTACAAAATCCACACAGATCTTGAATGGGGGTCTATGGCACAACATGTTTTCAGAAGGGGGAGGTCTGCGCCTCTGTGGACAATTAATTATTATTATTAATTTGGGGGTCCTTGCCATGAAAATGTTTGAGAACAACTGGTTCAAACAACATTAGGAAACAAGGCCAAAAAAACAACTACACTTTCAAGCAACTTTACAGAAAAACAATCCCAAAGTCGCTTATAATAAGCAGACATGGCACTGACCGCTTCTGCGCTCTTGACGAGCGAGCGAGAGAGAGAGAGAGAGAGAGGGCCCGGGGGGAGAGGGAGAGGGAGAGAGGCATATCACGGGATACGTCGATTAAAATTAATTGGAATAAACACAAATGTATGTATTGGGTCTGACTCTGGAGATAGCATCCTAGTGAACTATCCTACAGTGTGTCAGCCCTTGTGGGGGATCAATCGTGTTGTGAAGACCACAACGATATTATGACAGCCGATTTCAAGAAATAAACTCCTGCAGTGTGTTATGCTTAACGATCAGATGACCCCCCGACCACTTTAAGGTCCTGCAGTGTGTACCTGCCCTTAGTGGGGGTCCAGACATCCCAGTCTGAGCAGGTGAAAGACACTTCACCACCGACATGACCAGTTATGCTGAGAGTTGTTGTCTCCACAATACTCCACACTATAGTACAATAGGTAAGCAAGGATTAGGAAACAGCTCATCAGTATGACACACAACTTATTAACTGACAACATGATGTGAGGAGTGTATTTTGCAGAGAGTTTCTAGATGCTCTACACAACTGTGGACAGACAAAAGATGAGACAGAGACATTGAGAGCATCACACACACACACACACACACACACACACACACACACACACACACACACACACACACACACACACACACACACACACACACACACACACACACACTCATTTGCGGTTAGCTTCACTTCATTGCTCTGTCATAACATAACTCTAAGATTCACAGAGAGTTTAGAATCACACTCTAGGAAGTTTCACTTTCATTTGCATAGAGTGAGACCTACTTTTACAAAAGGACCACTGGCACAAAATTAATAAAAACATATAGCTGCAAGCAGCGATAATACGGGGCCAGTGAATAGAGAGAGAGAGAGACATGGAAACGGAATAGATTGAAGAGAGAGAGAGTGACATGGAAACAATAGATTGATGAGAGAGAGAGATGGAAACATAATGGTTTGATTGGACATCTCAACCTACTGCCATTAACACTGGCATGACTAAGGTTTCATTATCCAACACACAGCCTGCAAAACGGTCATTTTGAACAAGAAATCAAGCTCTCCTATTCGTTACTGTCTCACCTCTGTGCTCCAGACTAGCTGACACCTTCTCACCCACACAGTGGGGGGTTCCATTGTCTTCTAAATATCCATTAACATCTCAATTGCACTCTGCGCAGTCAGTGAGCCCACATAATGTTGTTGTTGTAGGCAGGCACAAACATTATAAAATTAGGCTAACTTGTAATGGTAACTGCAGATTCTGTACGTAAAATCTTTATTTAAAAAAAAAGCGTATAAAACAGCGCGATCTGTAGCGTCACACATTAAACTCTTCAGTGAAACATGGAGCCTATATGAACCACTGAAGCCACTGTCTAATTACGTGACTCCAGGGTTAGGGTTAGGGTTAGATTACGTGATCTCCATTGTGCAAAACACATGGATATCTCTTGACAAACCAATATTATATTATATAATATTCACATTATTGTCTGAGCGTAAAGCTCTCATTCTATCAGCTGTTCACGCTGATGAGAAAGCGTCTCCTCTCCTGTCCCTCTCATCTCCTTGTCAGCGTAACAAGTGAACACATCGCTATATGTTCCACAAATGTGCTCATTCCTGCGCTAAATATCTGATCTAAAAACATAAAACAATCGCTGCCTGACGAGCCATCTGCTTGTAGATCACATCTGTTGGCACAGCATTTTAAAACAGCGCGATCCAGTAGCAAACACTCTGTACACTGCAGTGAAAGGGTTGCCAAATTTTGCGAGAAAAATAAGCAGTCAGGTCTATGAAAATGTTACTGCATGCATTGTGCCCTAAGAAAACAGTGAGGCATGAAACCATTGCATTGTAAATGGGGTTTATATCCGAGGCAAATTTGCAACCCCAGTCCCTGGTTAGACCTTTCTATATAAATATTTACCTAATAAAAATTATCTACAAAAGGACATGCATGAAGCTCTAATCTAAACAAGTATGAAAAGATATTTATATCTGCAAAGTAACTAGTAGCCTAACTAAAGTTTTCAAATAATTGTAGTGGAGTAAAAGTGCAAGATTTGCCTCTGAGTTGTAGTGGAGTAGAAAAGTATTACCATTATAATGTAATTATATATATCATTATAATAATAATAATAATAATAATAGAAAGACGCCCAAAGTCGCTTATAATAAGCAGACATGGCAACATAGAATAGTTGCGCAGCATCGAGTCTGCTGTCTACGGGCCGCTCTGTGGGGGGTCTCGAGGTGTAAAGTGCTCTAGGGAGGGGGAGAGAGGGGGAGAGCGATCAATTTAGCCGAAATAAAACGGCTGGGATGGGATACATGGTATGTATTTCATATTTATAATGAGTTAAAAAAAAAAAAAAACGGAGATGGTTTGAAACATATATTTAGGAAAAGTCATGAAAGGGGAACTTTCTCAGAGCTTCCTGAGAGAAGTTAAGCCACTTTCAATTCTCAAAATCGGTCCCATTGATTGCTTAGTCATGGAAGTGTTAACAGGATTTGAACTCTCAACCTTCAGACTAATAGGCTGCAACACTACCTATAGTGCTATAGCTTTGTCCAGGCTGATATTGTCTGTTGAAGATCATAAACTCTTGCCTTCTTTCATGAACCAAGCCCCTGTTTCACTAACACTAAGATCACTCGTTCACAAACCATTTACCAATGAAGAAATTGTACATCTCCTCAGAACCAAAACTAGTGAAAGTATCCGATCTACAAGCTCACAAACCATGAAAAGTTGTGAGATTGTAGATCAGCTATTTTCAGAATGAAGTATGTCATACGTTGAAAAAACGTACACTCAAATAAGCATTTCAGGTTATCTTTACCATTTGCACATGTATTCATTGATACAGTCATGTTGTTGGCAATTCAACTTAAATTAAGTCTGCATCAAGTGAGGCTTGAACTGGCGACCTTGAGATTGTGAGGCATTCATTTAAGGGAGACGCCATTGGCCCAACAGACAAGTAACTGTGAAAAAGGAGATCACACAGATGATACAGTTTCACGCAAATAGCTGAAAAATCCTGGGTTTAAGTGTTTTTCAAACTGCTCAAAATTGCGGACAATCTAAGGGCGGAGCTTACTGGTCAAAGCGATAGATGTGTTCCTCATGAGTCAAGGCACAAGTGTAAGCAAGTTTCACGACTTTCGGCCAAACGAGGCATGACTTTTGCCTGTTTAAAGTTTGCATTTTCAAAAAATTGCTATAGCGCCCCCCTTTGGCCAATTGGAGTGAGATTGGTTTCAGTGATATTTGGAATGACTCTCTACATTACTGCAACGTTTCAAAGAAATGTGAGTCTTGCATGTATGTGTTAGGGGCAGATGAATAATTTTCATAAAACTGCAATAGTTAAAATCTATTTCCTCCTGGGATTTTTGAGTAATCTGCACAAAACATTTTACACATGAACTTAGGACCTTTGCCGACAAAACAAAAGCGGCGGATTTTCCATAAGTGAAAAAATGCAGAAGTTATGAGCCAATGGCTGTTTTTCATATAATTCAAAATGGTGGGAGATCTAAAGGTCAGAGGTCAAAAGTCAGACCACGAAAGTTGTCGGGCATGAAGAGACGCATGTGTGTATCGAAGTTTCATGGTTGTAGGTCAAACAGGGCATGAGTTGTACCTGTTCAAAGTTGGCACTTTCAATTGAGTGCTATAGCGCCACCCTTTGACGAATGAGTGTGAGAATCATTTCTTGGTAGTTTTTCATGAGCATCTACCATATGGCCGAGTTTCGTAAAAAGCGTATGCACGGTTAAGCCAGAACTGGCAAAAACAAGTATTTTTCAAACTGCTCAAAATTGCGGAAAATCTAAGGGCGGAGCTTAATGGTCAAATCGATACGTGTGTTCCTCATGAGTCAAGGCACATGTGTAAGCAAGTTTCACGACTTTCGGCCAAACGAGGCATGACTTATGCCTGTTTAAAATCTGCCTTTTCAAAAAATTGCTATAGCGCCCCCTTTTGGCCAATTGGAGTGAGATTGGTTTCAGTGATATTTGGAATGACCCTGTACATTTCTGCAAAGTTTCAAAGAAATGTGAGTCATGTATGTTTTAGGCACAGATGAATAATTTTCATAAAACTGTAATAGTTAAAATCTATCTCCTCCTGGGATTTTTGAGCAATCTGCACGAAACGTTTAACACTTGAACTTTGGACCACTGCCTACAAAAATTTCCAACGGATTTTCCATAAGTGAAAAAATGCAGAAGTTAGGAGCCAATGACTGTTTTTCATATAATTCAAAATGGTGGGAGATCTAAAGGTCAGAGGTCAAAAGTCAGAGTGTGAAAGATGTTCAGCATGAGGAGACGCATATGTGTATCCAAGTTTCATGGCTGTAGGTCAAACAGGGCATGAGTTGTACCTGTTCAAAGTTGGCATTTTCAATTGAGTGCTATAGCGCCACCTTTGGACGAAAGATTGTGAGAATTATTTTTTGATCGTTTTTCATGACCATCTACCATATGGCCGAGTTTCGTAAAAAGCGACAGCACGGCTCAGCCAGAACTGCGAAAAGTGGTAGAAGAAGAAAAAGAAGAAGTGACAGAATACTGCCAATAACAAAACAGGTCCAGAGCTGAGCTCTGGCCCCGTAATAATGTTCCCCACTGACTGATAGTAGTGTATGTATCTTTAGATCTGTTAATTACTGGATCCTGTGTTTGGAGCACACAATGATGAACTTAAGATAACATTAAAGTGCTGCTAAAAAGGCTGGTAGCCTGTCTTTCTGTTGAGCTTCTGAGCAACACAAAACCACAACAACCGGTTATGGTTTTGAAGAGTGGCCTCGTTGGAAATGACATTTCCTCCTTCTGTTGAGATGTAACAACTTTATCAAACCTATGACTGGTGTGTACTATAAGTGTTTGTACCTTCACTATGATAATGCACTTTAAAAATTACCGTAATCAGTTAAGATGGTTACATAATGCTGTACATTAACATCAATTAGCAGAAGAACTAAAAATTGTATTTTCCATTAACGTTCATGCAACTTAATACCTTTTGTTAATGTGTCACTCTAATCAGCACAAACTGTTTATGAAGGCAAATGCCTACTGTGCGCATAAGGAAACAGGTGCATTTCTGAGACATCCTGTGGGTACGAAGTCTGGTTTAGAATTCAGGACATCCTGAACGTCACGCCCAGAAAGCCCAGTTAACATGCTTGGTTCCGTTGACAGGCTTTTTAACAGGTTATGGCTCTTGCACCAACAATTGCAATGCAACACCTCCTGACCATGAAGGGCCAATACAGCGAGCAGTGGTTGTGACCAACAACAGAAACATTTTTATTAATATTCATAAGGTTTGTTTGACAGCACCATGATCAATGTTGTGTAAATAATATAATATGTTATATTCATGTTATGTGTATTTTCAGACATATTTAAAATGTTGAAAAAATAAAGCAACTATCCTATAAAAAACATTAATTTGGCGGCCCCTCTGCAGTGACTGAGGACCCCTTAGAGGTCATGGAATGCCTGTTAAATACCCATAATTCTGCATATTCTACATGTTTTAAATGCATTTATGGGCATGATGACCGATTAAATGAAAGTTATTTGATCTGAATATATGCATTCAAATAAAATATAATTTGTTAAGTTCTTCACATGCTAAAGGCCAAAGCTGCAACTTGCATAGTCATGTGTGTGGCTACTGAATCAACCAGATGGCAAATAGATTATTCCAGCTTAGTGGCAGAATATACAGTACATGTTTATTTTGTAAGTGTTATTAAGACATTCTTTAGACTACCTCTCAGCATTGGTAACGTGTCCCACATTGTATTTGTTGGGATCTGGTCACCATACTTGGGATTAGATAGCATACTGTTGTGAAAGAGGTTATGTTAAATCCAAAAGCAGTGACAGTGAAGACAAACCTGCTAATGTATAGGAGGGAGAACAGAAACATTGTCTGTCAAAAGAAAACTGTTTATTAATCAAACTTATTAAAATAAAATATGACCTACATCATCGGCCCTAGCCAATCACAGATTGGAGCTCGATGGAGCTCAACTTTTTACACCAACGAAGACGAAATTTATCAGAACTGATCCCCTTTCCAAAACCCACGAAAAATATTACGTTATTATAAAAATCAAGTCTTTATAACACGATCACACGGTTAATAATTGTTTCTTTGGGAAGTAATCTATCCCAGACATTACCCAGATTGAATGCAAACGGGGCAAGTGCAATAGTATTAGCTTAGTATTAGCCACATTCTGTCCTGGCAGACCCGGTCATCTTTCCGATTTCAGTTGCACAATAATACATTCATATCACATTTATTTGCTTTTTTAAGCTCTGACATTTAGGGGACATTTTGTCTGGAATTACCAGATTGCTACTGTGGCTTTAAAACATTTTTGACACAAATATAATCATTTTTTTCTCCTCTAGTGAAAAAAAGACCCAGCGATAAGACTCAACTTTGTTTGGTCACAAATAATTACTAAAGGAAATGCAAAAAAATCAGTACATATCAGTGATATAATAGAATGGAAAATAAGAACCAGTTGATAAATGAAAACAAACAGAAACCAGGAGCACACATGGGAGCGCCCCTCCTGTACTAATGACCTCCACTCTGCTGCCACTTCCTGAAAGGGGAGGAGATCACAACCGATAGGATGCATCAGTATGAGCAGGGGGAGGGGCATCACACAACCAACACAGCAAATCCATCAATAATGTGGTTATTATAAGGTCATACTCTCATGGGTGATGTGGTTCTGTAGATGGTGTTATGACTCCATAGACTTGATTCTGATCCATATTGGCTGGTTGGAGGCTCTCATAGATGGAGTCCTGGCCTGTGATCTGACAGGGGAGGGAAGAGACAGTTTGCAAATATCCATAATTTGACATCAGCATTTAACCCATCCTAACTGTCAGCAATGAGAAGCCAGTGTCCAGGGAACAGTTCTCACTCTCTGGGAACTCCTTCCCAGAGAGTGAGATTTGACCAAGAAGAAGCAGAAAGCATAAACACAATTCAGAAAAAAAACTACATCAAAACTATGTAGCTAGAGTGAAAACAGCACAACAGCTGAACAGCATTATAGTTTTGAGATATTCATTAGTCTTAGTTATATTAAGTTTTTCAGTTGGGTGGTTGATTTCAGTTTAGTTTTAGTACATATTAGTCGTTTTATATTTAGTTTTAGTTTAGGTTGTATTTAGTTTTAGTCTTTGTTTTAGTATTTCAGGTATTAATAGGAATGTCTTGATTTATATAAACTGAAAAAAGTAAGACTTAGTATAATGCATGACATCAGATAGAAAAAAATGATGAACATAAATGATTTTACATGCAATTCTATCAAATGTTTATTGGTTTAACTTTTTCTTACTTTTGCATTGTTCATATTATTTTAGCTTTTTCTTACATTTTAGGATTTCGTTTAGGTTCATTAATGAACTCATTTTAATTTTAGTAATTTGTTTTAGTAACTATAATAACCCTGCAACACACAAGTTACACCAGAACAAAGACCAATGATAATACTCACCTCTCCATCATCTTCAGTAGGGTTCCTAGTACTGAGGATGACCACTGGAAAATACATGCAACACATGTTTATCGAACTGATAATAAGTATCACCATTTCTGTACGATTAAACAGGGAATCCCTGTAGAGAGAGATCCACCTTGTTGTGTTTGTGTTATAACACCATTAGACTCGATTCTGATCCATAGTGGCTGGTTGGAGGCTCTGATAGGAGTCTGGTCCTGTGGTCTAAAACTATGCAGTGTACCTGTTTATCAAACTCAGCACTGACGCTAATGTTATGAAGACAAGTAATTATATTTCTAAAATCTATGAAGTGTTTAAAGGGATATTTCACTTTAAAAAAAAACTTTTGGTGATTGTATTGTCTACTCAGGCTTTTATGAGCCCCCCAGACAGTTTTTAAGTTGCTTGATTCAATATTTAGATATTAGATATTCATTTTATCAGACACGCCCCTTTCCCATACAAACCCATTGTAACTTCAAACTCCATTTTTAACATGTTAGATTCATCAAAAACACCCGTCCTTGGTTCACCCGTCTCCTACCGCCCCCCCTAATACGCAAGGGGGGCGCGTTTTTTCAATAACTTTTTTCATTTATTTTTAATATGAAAAAAATAAAATACAATAAAAAAATGGAATAAAATAAATGAAAAAGAATCTCGGAAAAACACGGCCCCCTCACGCATTAGGAGGGCAGGGTGAGTCACCAGAACCAAGGACTGGTGTTTTTGATGAATCTAACATGGTTAAAATGGAGTTTGAAGTTACAATGGGTTTGTATAGGAAGGGGGCTGTCTGATAAAATGAAAAATCAAATATCTAAATACTGAATCGAGCAACTTAAAAACTGTCTGGGGGGTTCACAAAGGCTTGAGTAGATGATAAAATCACCAAAAGTTTTTCTGAAAGTGAAATATCCCTTTAATGAGGAGAGCAATGTGAAGAAGAAAGGAGTTCATAGCATTTCTGTCGCTACACTTCTACTGAAACTCTGACTCTTTGCAGAAGTTATTGTAATATTTAAAGTCCTGTTTATTATTGTAGGCCTATATAATAAGTGTCATGAAACATCAGGGCATTAATTCACACGTTGTAATGCATTGTGAGCTTGGAGATCCATTGTTAGTAGGGATGTTCGATATTATCGGCCTCCCGATATTATCGGCCGATATTAGCATAAAAATCGATATCGGAAAATATCGGTATCGGGTTTTTTTTTTTTTTTATAATTTACAGTAGTTCTTACTGTATGGTGTGTGTGATATGAAATTTGAGCTTACCCTAATCACAATAATCCCGCATATATCGGTATCGGTTGATATCGGTATCGGTAATTAAGAGTTTGACAATATCGGTATATCGGTTATCGGTAAAAAAGCCAATATCGGACAACCCTAATTGTTAGCTTTTGGGAATTTTTACCCTTCCCTCAGCAGCAGAGCTATTGTCAGCTGTTCGGACTCCCAACTCCACTTGAGATGGATTTATTTTCGTCGGAAACTCCTAACTCCGCTTAAGTCTTAATTGCGCTGGATTTGGGTAAAGTGTTGATAATATAATGACACATGCACATATCTGACAATCTATAAAGTCACTATACCAACTTTGATGAGGCAGTATTGCTTTGTTTTAAAAATATAAGGTTTTCTTCCTGAAAAACGTATATTTAGTTTTTTCATTTTACTGAACAATGAGTGTTTTGGAGTTAGCAGGTTCTCGCTGGACAGCAGAGATATACTGTCGGGCAGACACCTCTTATCTCCATCATTTAAAAAAATAATAATGCCATACTTCGCCATTCTATGTCACACACAAGTAGCAAAACTAGCCGATCTACAAGCTCAAATCGTGTTATTATAGATCTGCTATTTTTGCTATTTATTAATTGGAATCCTGTTTTTTTTGTGCTATTTTTTAAATTGGAATCCTGTTTTTATTGGTGCTATTTTTTAATTGGAACCCTGAAAAGTTTTTTTTTTAATTTAATTTCAAATGCGTTTAGTTATACTGTTAACTCTATGAACGTAAATACAAATACATTGGACGTAAAAAAGACAATAGAATTGTTATACTAGTCATTAAGCTACTAATATAGACTGAAATAATTAAAGCGGGTCATGTTTGCATGTTTGGAATTGGAACAGCTGAAATCAATAATATATCAGTATTCCGATTAACCTGCAGGCCGCATGTGGCCCCCGGGCCCCAGTTGCCCATGTATGTTGTAAATCTTCTATTTTAGCTATTTTTGACTATTCTTTTGTGTGTGTCTCACCTTGTGGTTTTGTCATCCGCTTTATGTAGTACATCAGCGCTGCCACCACTGTCACAGCTAGTGCAACAGTTAGACCAGCAAGCAAACCTAGAAATGTACATACAGTAATTGAGTTACATCAGCACCCTCTGGTTGACACTAGGAACTTCAGGAGTTGAATATAATTTGACTATGAAAAAAGTAATAATCTTTGAATGCTCAAATTGCCGTTCTAATGTGTGAAAGATTAAGAACGAGGCTTTCAAATGATTTTTAATTAGGTTTAGGGCTAGGACTGATTATTAAGCTTGAGTTGAAGATGGCTGCAACTCCACCTTCAGTCCGTCCGGTTTCTCGAGGAATATGAGTAATAGTGTGACTTGGCGGGGTGGCTGCATTTAGACTGACATATTCTTGCTCACCCAGCCACGTTTCGGTAAGACAGAGTAAGTCAAGATTATGATCTGATATTATTTAATTTACTAATAGTCCACACTTAATGTTCCTATTTTTTGGCACCACTGCATTGGTTTTGATCTGTAGAAATTTTTTATGCACGACTTTGGTTTAATATGCCTAAATGGTCGAACAGTTTCTATTGTGCTAATTTGAAGGGTAGGTGGCTGTAGAAGCACAGAGAAGCGTGTAAGACTGTAACTCTGCTTCCTGGATCCTGCTCCCAACTCTGGGACCAGGATTCCCTGGGACCTCTGGGAATAATTTATCGATAAACTCATATTTCTAGAGATGAGCCTCACACCATCCCAGGTTGGATGTATGCATCGGGTGGTACAGAGATGTTCTACTAGACTGACATGGTGGAAGACATCTGATTGTGCACCGTGTCGTTTACCAAAAGTAGCAGATCTACAAGATCACAATGCTTATAAATGGATTTCTCCATGGCTGGTATTATAGTAAATAAAAACTGCACTTAAGTGGATAAAATGGTGATAACCTGTATTAAATATTGTAGACACTAGAAGCTCGCCCCCGCTACGCGGGGGCTCGCGTCTAGCCCGCGGCCACGCCCACGTAGCGCCCGCGGCCACTTGGCAGCGCATATAAGTGGCGTAGGGTCATGAGGGCCAGTGCGGCCGTGGCTCGGTCAGTGAAGACCCTGTAGCGCGGATGATATGTGGCATAGAGGGGCAGATTGTAAATCTCCAGAGCAGAGGAAACATCCGTGGGCTACCATTGGTTCAGCGATGTGTGCGGTCGCCCTGCGGCCCCTCCTCCTCCACCAATGTGCAGTATTGAGAGCCCTGACGTCACAACATTTGGAGTGATGGGCACTGCACTCTGGTTGGTTAGGGTACACCTAGGGCTCAGGTAGAACCCAGTTAAAGGCTGCATGGGCAAACCCAGTTAGGACCCGCCTTGGTCCCGCATAAACGTGGCTAGTTGGGGCCCACCTAAGGCCCAGGTAGAACACACGTATGTCCCACAAGGGCATCCCAGTTGGGACTGAAGTGGATCCCGCTGACATTGCTGACATGGGGTCCATATGGTTTAGCCCACCTTGAAACCATATGGGAACTACGCTGGCATGCTGGCTGGAATGCAAACGCTGCATGATACCTGCAGTGTGTAGTTTGATGTTGTGTGTGTAACAGACATACCTGCAGTGTGTAGATCAATGTCCATATGAAAGTCAATGCCCAGCAGTGTTGTTTTTTTCTCCAGCAGAGTTTCTAGTGTCTCTATCTCTCTCTGGAAGAGGTTGCACATGAACTCTGCAGCCGCACTGAGGCGCTCCAACACAAACACTCTGACATTAAGCTGCTTCACACAACAAACATCAGCACCACGCTGCTGTTTGTCCAAAAGACACAATATCTCCTCTCCCACCGACGTCATGTGTTCATGTATCGACAGCCGTACAAACTCCTTTTGACACATTTTACCTCGTTTATCCAGCTCTCACTGACTCTCCCATAATACAGTGGTTGTCAACCTGTCGCTGGGGACCCCCCACAGGCCAATGTTAAAATGGTAGCAGTTGTTCCTCAACATAGTGTGAATGTGCGTGCGAAGTTGACCGCAATCGGACGCTGCATTCATGATTAGCGGCATTTTGTTCTAAACGGGCCACTCCTGCAAACTTTAGATGAGAATCTTAGCCAATCGGGATGGAATATGAAATATTAAACAGATCCGTCTTGATCACATGACTATAGAGATCATGTGTACCGATTTGTCGGTGCATGACACTGGCGCGCAACGATGTATTTATTGTTTTTAACGCTAATTTCAATTGACTCTGGAACAGCCATTAGTCTGGCGAGGACCTGCGCGACGCGTTGTCGGCTTGTAGATGAGCTAGTTTTCGGTGCATGACACTGGCGCAAGTAAGTATGAATCATTTTTAAAGGCTGATGTCAATGTACTGTAAAATAACCATTTGTCTTGAGAGGACCCGAGAAATGGTCCTCACAATGTGTATGTGTTGAAATTCTGCTATACTTGGTCCTCACAAGTATAGCAACACACACACACAGACACGTAGCCTACGTGGTCCTCACAAGTATAGCAACACACACACACAGACACGTAGCCTACGTGTGAAGTTAAATAAGCACAATGGCCCCGATTCATAACGAGGGTCGTAAATATGGTGTAAATGAAGTTCTTAAAGGAGGTCGTATTTCTGGTACTCACTAACGGACGTGCGATTCAAAAGGGGTGTCGTATATGCAGAGACGTGCGTATGACCAGGTGTAGGATCTGATTAATCTCGAAGTCTGCATCCAACAGCATCCAACTTTAACGTCACTTTACGGCACAGTGTTGCCATGTCCGCTTATTATAAGCGAATTTGCGCTTATTTTTCTGTAAAGTTGCTTGTAAATATTGGTAGAAGTGGGGTGCAGTTTTTTGGGCTTGTTTCTAAAGTGTAGTTGGTTATTTGGGCTTGCTTCACAATTGTTCAATTGTTTTAACCGGTGGTTCTCAAATATCTTTATGTCATGGACCCCCAAGTTAATATGTAGGCCAATTTATCCCTATAAGCCCCATCTGAAAATGTTTTGTGCCAGCAGGAGGCAGATTTGTGTTGTTAGAATGTTTAAAAAATCTTCCAAATATTCCACATTGTATTACAAGATTTTTGTTTAAATATATCAGATCTACAAGCTCACAACGGTTTGATTAAAGTGCTTATAATAAATGGCCTAAGTGCCAGTTGCTTCTTTTGGGCTTATTTTCATAGACCTGGTTGCTTATTTCTCTCACAAAATCTGGCAACACCGGAGTTTAACTTCTCGTCCAAACTTACAGCTGTCGGCCCCATAGACATATAAAGGTAGACGCCTCCTCTGGCTCTGAAGCGTGTGTATCTCGGACGCACTTCCGCTTCCTCTATGCTTGTGGGGGCCGCGACATTACAAAGTCTAAACCAGTTGTGCTATAAACACGCCCCCTTCTGTGGCCAACGCGGAAGTGCCTTTTTCAAACAACCGCGGACTATTTCTTTTCGCCGATAAAGTATAGTTTTGGACCATGACGGAGGCGCGCCGACTCAGCAGACCTTGAGGCCGAGGAGACGCGCCCGAGCGCCTCCAGGCGCGAGTGCCCGCGTCGACCGGCCAATGGTCTGCTAGTCGACTCAGCGCCGTTCGAGTTGTGTACCGATAGGGACAGAATAGTAAATAATGTTTTGGTGAGAGCGTTTGCCCCAACTGTCACTCAAAGTGGCTACTGGCCAATCACAGCGTGTCCTTGCACAAGCGTATTGGCCAATCATGCACAACTGGTTTAGACTATGGAGTCACGCGTGGGGGCCAGCTGGAAACTTCCGTGTGCGTCACAGAAGGGGGCGTTCGGTAGGCCAATCAGAGGAAGGTGGGGGCGCGTCTTTTCCCAGAAAAGACGCACTGTGATTGGCCAATAGTCAACGCGCTGTGATTGGCCAGTAGTCAACGCGCTGTGATTGGCCAGTGCCCGTTCCCCCCGGAAATGGCGGCCACCATATCAAGCACGTCGCTCCAATGAACTGCAGAGGCCAATGAGGTATCTAGGTTTCTATATCTATGGTCGGCCCGGCCGCAATGCCTTGACACTGACAGAGAACTTGAACATCATTCTGATCTGTCTGGAAGCGAGTCCCACTATTGCACGATGTATCAGCTGAACGTAATGAGTAATGTTTACAAGGTTTAACCCCGCCAGCAAATAATAGACTAATAACCTGGAAAGGATATAACATTGCTCACGTTATCAAAAAGATGATGTTGAAAATAAATCCAGGGCATACAAGTGGAACGCTGCTATCCGATTATGGACCAGAGCTTATTGATTACTTATTGATTAAATTAGTTCATTTTGGATATCACTGTCCTACGTCGGAATGGGGAATGGTTCTGGACACAGCTTTCATCCACTTTATTTTTCCTCATCAGATGGTAATATTTATTAGGCTGTTGTGTGTGGCGTTCATGTGATCAATATACAGTAGCCTACAGTAGGCTTTACAAATTAATACCGCGACACGGACACTGATGCAGTCAGTCCCTCCGCAGTTTCATTAAGGCATCATAGCTTATTTTCATTATTACGTGACACTTTGGCTGAGATGGAAAATAAATAAAAAGCGGTGGAATCTACATCATGTCTATATTATGCATACTACAAGCAATACATCGTTTGACATTTATTTTTTATTTTTTATACATATGTGTTGACAAATGTTGGGCACATATATATTTTATTTTTTTTGCCACTGTTGTAATTGATTTTGGCATGAAGAATAAAGCATTCTAAAGACATACGCACATTTCAGCCCTGGTACGCCAGCCTCGGGGCTGACCTGAGAACGTGCGCACCTGACGCACAAAACACAGACCAAAAAATCTTTATGCATCAGGTGGATATGTACGACTTGTCCTAAATGCCGGTACGTACAAAATATGGTCGCAAATCCCTTTATGAATCAGGGCCATTAACCTGGCATGGGCAGGCGCTTCATCCGTGGGCCGTGGTGTGTAGTCCTTTTTCTGCGAGGCATCGTAAGTGGCTTGCGTTGCATAAAAGTGAATGGAGTTTGTTGGTCCGTGCGTATGTGTGTGTGTGTGTGTGTGTGTGTGTGTGTGTGTGTGTGTGTGTGTGTGTGTGTGTGCGAGGCAGTCGACATGAACGGAGTTTGTTGGTGCGTGCGTGTCTGTCGACGCTGATTGGCTGCATGTTGCTGTGACGTTGAAATGGGGTGCCAGGTCTGCTTTGTGTGTAAGCGATTTTGGGCTCATTTGGGCGCGCTTTTGGGCTGTTTTCCATAGAGCACGGCAGGGCTTGTTTCTGTCCCGTGACGGATGTGGCAAAGAAGGTGCAAAACGAACCATCCGGAAGTAAAGTGCGAGATGAAATATATAGCACTTTTTGATTATTAGAGAAGGAGACAGATGTGAAGGTGGAAAATGGAATGTAGGAGATTATATATTTTTTCATGAGCGATTTTTGTAGAAAGTTGTGAGTGAATTGGGGCACTCCTGTGGGCGGGGGGCTGATTAGAACCATTGGGGTTTGGGAAGGAGACGCTCTCTGTTTGAGTGGTAGAGATATATGGGAGCCTTCTATTGGCGAATAGTGACAAAGCCCTGAAGTTTACGGAATGCACTGGAGTCTATGAGCATTTGTCACTGTGTCACTGTTTCTTTTTATATATATATATATATATATATATATATATATATATATATATATATATATATATATATATATATATATATATATATATATATATATATATATATATATATACACACACACACACACACACACACAAACACACACACACACACACACACACACACACACACACACACACACACACACACACACACACACACGCATACTTGATTTAGACATAGCAGCTCTGAAGGCAAAGCACTCAAAGGATTTAAGGAAACAGACTGCATACCAGCCCCTGAAGATGAGGAGGAAGAAGATTTATGAAGCATGGTTGTTGTGGAAACGATGGAGATCATTGTAGAAACATCAGGATGTTGAAATGTAGAAGCAGGATTTGTAGTGGGAGTAGTCATCTTAACTGTTTCAAAAGGAGCTGGAAGCATGTTTGAGAATCAAAGAGGAATACATTTTATCAAGTTAGGTATTATGCTATTGTATTATTAGTTTGACACATCAAAAATGTATTAATTTAAAACTATTGATAATAGAATAATGAACACAGGTAATATTTGAACTCACATGATGAACAGTTCATCATTGAAGCAAATGTTACAGACTTACCATCTTTAACATTAAGATGCACTTGTAAATGTTTATTCGGCAAAACCGGTCTCTTCAGTCCACACATGTATGTTCCAGAGTCTGACTTCTTGAGTTTAGTGATGGATACAAATGAGTCTTTTCCTGAGTTTGTCAAACTTATTCTGTTGTTTACTGTAGTTTTTCCATATTCTGCCTCTATAATGATGTCTTTATCTGTGTGGCATGGATTTTTACAAACGTACTTTGTATAACTCTCAACATGATGCCAGACATCCCAGTCTGAGCAGGTGAAATTCACATCACCTCCAACATGGCCAGTTATGCTGAGAGGTGTTGTCCCCATAATACTCCACACTACAGTACAAGAGATAAGCAAGGAAACAGCTCATCACTATGACGCACAACTTATTAATTGACAACATAATGTGAGGAGTGTATTTATGCAGAAGGTTTTAACATGCTCTACACAACAGAGTGCACAGACAAAGGATGGCACAGAGACATTGAGATCATCATACAGACACTCAGAGACAGAGACAACCACACAGGCAGAGAGATACATGAAAACAAGCAGAGGTCACTCACCAGAAAGCAAACAGCAAATGTAGACATTTCTCATGATGACAACGAGCTACAGGTGACTTGTCCAGTTCTGGAAGGAGAGGATTTGTGACTTCCTCATATGAATGAGGTCTAAATGTCTTTACATCATTAAACTCCACCCTCTTCCTCTGACCTCTACTGCAAACATGCAAACGTGGTCACGTTCACACAGACACACTCATTTGTGGTTAGCTTCATTTCATGTCTCTGTCATAACATAACTCTTTAGAGTCACACTCTAGGAAGATTGTGAAACCTCATTTGAAGAGTGAGGCCCGCTTTAAAAAAATAATCTCTGGCACAAAATTAATATAAATAATGTTCCTCACTGACTGATAGTAGGGTATGCATTTTATAGATCTCTTAATTACTAGATCCTGTGTTTGGAACACATTGAATGATGAATTTCAGATAGTCTCGCGTAGCCAGACAACTATTCCACAATCTCCGAATGCTATATAGAGTCTGGAACTACACATCCCGAAATCCAAGAGAGGAAGCTGGCACTTCACGAAAATATATGTTATAATATCTTTACATTTTATTTCTGCTAATCAGCAAGCTATATATACTTAGATGATTTTGATTTATATCACGATACATTTGTGCGACTGTAAAGACGAAACTGTAGTGGGGAGGGGCTTCACATCCGCTTTATATTTTACATACGATCAGAGCTTCCGAGTCCCAGACTGTATGACCGGAAACATTTGAACAGTCTGGCCATGCGAGACTAAATTTCAGATAACATCAAAGTGCTACTAAATAGGCTGGTAGCCTGTCTTTGTGCTGAGCTTGTACTACTGTAACTGTCGTCAGTTCAAAACCACAACAACCGGTTATGGTTTTGAAGAGTGGCCTAGTTGGAAATGAGATATCCTCATTCTGTTGCGATGCAACGACTTATCAAACCTATCACTGGTGTGTGGTAGAATGTTTGTACCTTCACTGAGATTAATGCACTTTAAAAATGACCGTAATAATAATCAACGAAAATTATTTTACCCCTTTTCCTCCCAATGTCAGTGTTACAGTGTGTCAATGACTCCTCCCCACACTCTTCTGTGTATTGTTGCCACTGTACCACTGCTGTTGTTACCCACTGGATCATCTAAAATACAGCACAAGAAAGGGGCACAGGTTAAAAAATGAAAAAACGTGGTTGATACAAACCCCTAGACTCTGCAGTGGTGAGCAGCAGGTACTTTACCCCTGCCCCTGCACAGCGTTTGTAACCCTCGCCCAACATCCCACATATATGTGGTGTGGTTACATGGCGGCTTTCCGACATGTCGCCTTTCCGACGTTAACGAACCCTATACCTAACCCTCACCCTAACCCTAACCGCACGCGGAAGCCACTAGTCGGAGTGGCGAGATGTCGGCATGGAAGACTGTTACCATGTGGTGTCCCACATTTTGATTGGCTCTAGTTTTCAAAAGTCGCAAACCACTGTTAGGACAGATAGTTTTCTACAATCTGGCGTTCATCCAATAGAAAGCATGGACGGCTGTCATCACACAACCGTGATGTCATTCGAACTGCGCACACAAGGGGTCACCGCCTTTGCTGCCTACACTGCATTCAAGTTAAGAGTCACCACAAGCAATAAGCTGAAGCACTGAAGTTGTGTTCCAGAACATGCTGCACCCCTGTTACCGAAACCTAGAAGAGAGAAACGTGTCACCTAACACTGAGGGAATGACACCACTTAGCCACTGCAAATGTCTTCTATGTCACTGTCTCCCAAAAAGTGGGTCGGGACCCAATTGTGGGCCGTGGACCGATTGCTGTGGGTCGTGACTCGTGAGTAAAATACATTTTTTTTTGGTTTTGTACATTATTTGATAAAAGACGTATTTGATAAATTAAATTAAAAAAACAAATTGTCGTAAATAAATTAAAAAAGCATTTAAGAAGTGGTGACAATAGCAGATCCTACAAGCTCACAACGCAGCTGCTATTTTCACTTTGGATCCCGGGCAAATGTCTAATTTCTCGTTTGGGTCTTGAGCTAAAAAGTTTGGGATCCACTGCTCTATGTTTTTAAAATCTATATTTATATTTTGTCCAATATTTTTGGCCTTGACTGAATGTGTCACTTTAATCAACACAACACTGTTACTCATATTAGAATAAGGCAGGTTAATTTTAAATGTATTGACTGATGAACTTCAGAAAACATTACAGCGCTACTAAATAGGCTTGTAGTAACCCATTGCTTTCCTATGAAGACAATGGGGCAGGTTCCCATAGACTTCACAGGAAAGCAATGGGGTGCTTCTGTGTGCAGAAGGAAACAGATGCATTTCTGTGACATCTTGTGGGTGCGAAGTCTGGTTTAGAATTTAGGACATCATGCACGTCACACCCAAAAAGTGTTAACATATGCAAGGTTCCGTTGACATGTTTTTAAAAAAAACAGATTATGGCTATTGTAACATCAATAGCAATGCAACACAAATGTTCCCATGCAGGGCCCAGAGTGCCATCTCATCAATACAGCGAGCAATGGTTGCAATGGTGTCCAACAACAAAATCATTTTTTGGTTATTACAATGTATTCATATTTTTTGGACAGCACCATGATCAGTGTTGTGCAAATATTTGTTTACAATTTATATATTAAACATAATTATGTTATATAGGTGTTAATGTGTATTTTCAGACATAATAATAAAAGAAAAAAAAGAAAACGCCAACGTATATATTACATATTAAAAAAATATATAATAATGGCGGCCCCTCTACATTGGCTCTGAGGACCCCCTATGTACTAGGGGTCACAGAATGCTTGTTAAATACTCCTAATTCAGCATAATCTCCATGTTCAAAATGTATTTCCAGAATATAAATTGCCATTTGTGGTATGGAGGATTTAATCAGTCAGACTCTGAAGAACAGTCCCCCCTATTTGTTAAATTCTTCACATGAAGGCCTGTAACCTGCGTAGTCTATTGCGTGATACTAAATCGACATAGAGATGATACAAGCTAAGCAGCAGGTACATGTTTATCTCACATTTGATTTGTTGGGATCTGGTCACTCTGCTTGGGAATGGTTATTGTACTGTTACGAAAGAGATAAAGTTAAATACAAATTCAGTGACAGTTATCTTTATTCATTGACAGTGACAGTATCTATAGGAGGGAGAACACAAGAAACATTGTCAGTCAAAAGAAAACTGTTTATTAATCAAACTATTACATATCAGTGATTTAATACATAGGTGAATGGAAAATAAGAACCAGTTGAATGATAAATGAAAACAAATAGAAACCAGGAGCACATGTGTGAGCGAAGAGCTAAATAGTTTCTCCAGACCAGCCACCCAGGTGAAACTCCTCCCACTAATGACCTCCACTCTGCTGCCACTTCCTGAAAGGGGAGGAGAGCACATCAGTATGAACAGGGGGAGGGGCATCACACAACCAACACAACAATCAATCAATCAATCAATCAATAATGTGGTGATTATTAGGTCATACTCTCATGGGTGATGTGGTTCTGTAGATGGTGTTATAACACCATAGACTTGATTATGATCCATAGTGGCTGGTTGGAGGCTTTCATAGATGGAGTCTTGACCTGTGATCTGACAGATAAAGGGGAGGGGAAGAAAAAGTTTAATTGAAGTACATTTGCAAATCTTTCAACCAGAATCAGCCGCGACACCGATGCAGTGCATGCAGCCAGCAGTGAAAGAGTTAATGTACTTACATGATGTACAGTTTGTATAAAACCATTATTGCGCAACTGTTTTGGCTAGCAGGTCGCCCTATTGCGCATGTGCGCCTGAAGTGCTCTTGCAATATGAGTCATACTTTTCCACTTACAGAGCGCATGCGTGGAGAGACGGACACGCTGTTCACGGAAAAACAACAACACGGACATCACTTCTGCAGCAGCAACAGCTAATTATTTAATTTGGTTTCCTTATTTTCTTTACTTGCTAAGAAATTGTGCTACTTATTTCATTACTTCAGCTCAGACTTTAGCCTGTTGCATCTGTGTGTGTGTGTGTGTGTGTGTGTGTGTGTGTGTGTGTGTGTGTGTGTGTGTGTGTGTGTGTGTGTGTGTGTGTGTGTGTGTGTGTATGTGTGTGTGCACGCACGCACGCACACACACGCAAGCGTGTGTGTCTAGGGCAGGGATTCCCAAACCAAACACATCGATCATTGACGCCGCTATTTCAACGCTGCAATGAAGCATATTTACACAATACTAACTGCATAAGTCAGAATTTATTACCAAATGCATTTAAAACACTGTGATGCCTGCCGATATTGTGTCTAATATACACCTCAATGTTCACACAAATAACACAACAGAATTTGTCCTTTGCATTTCAACCATACCATCCTAACTGTCAGCAGTGAGAAGCCAGTGTCAAGGGAACAGTTAGGAGTTCCCAGAAGAGTGACACATTTCAGACCAAACTACATAAAAACCATGTAGCTACAGTGAAAACAACTCAGCAGCTGAACAGCATTATAGTTTTGTTATTAAATATTTATTATAGTTTTGAAATATTTAATAGTTTTAGTTGTATTACGTTTTTTTTTGTTTTCTTTTTTTCAGTTTGGTGGTTGATTTCAGTTTAGTTATTTATTTTTATTGTTTTACAATTACATAAATATTTTTTTGTTTTTAGGAATTGATTAGTTTTATTTTAGTTTGTACTCATTATTGCGCATGTGATCAACCCTGATCTGTCCGATTTCCCATATTCCATCGTCATTGGTTAAGGTTGCCATCCAAAGTTTGCAGGATTGGTCCGTTTTGAACAAACTGCCTCAAACCATGAACGCAGCTTGCCATTTCCGTGAAATTTCACACGCACATTCCCACTAGGCCGAGGAAGAAATGCCACCCTTTTCACATTGGCCTGTTATAGCGCCACCAGCAAGTCTAATTTAGCAAAACACATTTTTGGAACAAAATGCCTCAAATCATGAATGCTGTGTCTGATTGCCGTGAAAGACCTAAGAATAAATGGCACCCTTTTCACATTGGCCTATTATAGCGCCAAATGGAGGCCGATTTGTGCAAAACCCATTTGTTTACATTACTCCTACAGATTTGATCCAAACGTCATGCAAATCGGTACACAGTATCTCTATAGTCATGTGATCAACACGGATCTGTCCGATTTCCCATATTCCATCCTCATTGGCTAAGGTTCGCTTCCAAAATTTGCATGATTGGTCCGTTTTGAACATAATGCCTCAAATCATGAACGCAGCTTGCGATTTCCGTGAAATTTCACAAACACATTCCCACTAGGCCAAGGAAGAAATGCCACCCTTTTTCACATTGGCCTGTTATAGCGCCACCAGCAGGTCTAATTTAGCAAAACACATTTTTGGAACAAAATGCCTCAAATCATGAATGCAGTGTCCAATTGCCGTGAACGACCTAAGAATAAATGCCACCCTTTTCACATTGGCCTATTATAGCGCCACCAGGAGGTCACAATAACGTACCTGACCTGGTGGAGACCTGTGTTTTAGCATTTTTTTTACATTTTAGGATTTATTTTAGGTTCAGTAATGATTCTTTTATATATATATATATATATATATATATATATATATATATATATATATATATATATATATATATATATATATATATATATATATATATATATATTCTTTGCATGTTAGTTTTAGTCTTAATTTTGGTAACTATAATAACCCAACACATACGTTACATCAGAACAAAGAACAATGAATAGTTATAATACTCACCTCTCTATCACCTTCAGTGGCACTGAGGATTGACACTGGAAAATATATGCAACACATGTTCATCAAACTAATAAATGTAAATGTCAGTTTTTTCCTGTGTGATTCCACATATGTGTGCGAGTGTGCGCTCGTGCGTGTGAGAGAGCGAGGAGAGAGAGAGAGAGAGAGAGAGAGAGAGAGAGAGAGAGAGAGAGAGAGAGAGAGAGAGAGAGAGAGATATTCACCTTGTTGTGTTTGTGTTATGACACCATAGACTTGGTTCTGATCCATAGTGGCTGGTTGGAGGCTCTGATAGATGGAGTCTGGACCTGTGGTCTGACAGATATAGGGGAGGAGAAGGTTTCATTGGTCATTATGCATTTACACACACCCATAATTTGGAGTGAGGATGCACCAGGAGACCAGAGGACAGTCACTGATGAGAGACTGAGATAATGTGTGGGATAGTAAACCACAATGACTAACAAACTATAGACTTTGTTGATTTGCTTCTCAAAATCGGTTTCCAGGCATTGTCTTCCTGAATATTATTTGTCCCAGTTTTCATAGCAGTATAATTCTTTTTTTTTTTTTTATATAATTTTTATCCCGCGATTTTGTAACCCTTATTTTTTTCACCCAGTGCCAATTTCTAAGTGATCCTGGGCGCTACACTCCCCTCACCAGCCAGGGAGGTCAGGGCCGAGCTCATGCCTCCTTCAATGCATGAGAGCCAACTGACCTTCTTGTCACCTGACAGGGGGGAGTTTCCCTGGTTGGACGTAGCGCGTGGAAGGAACACGTTATTCCAACCAGTTCCCTTCCCCTCCATCAGGCGCCCCAGCTGTCATGGGGGAGGCGGTATAGCGACCAGGATTACTACATGTTTTTGTGAGGGTATTAACTACCCTGAGAGACACGGGAAGAACATGCAAACTCCACACAGAGTAGGCCCTTTCGCCAACCCCACTTAGGGTATGGGCGCTGATGACGCGGAGGAGAAGACACGCCCCAAGCACCCACAGCGTCCCCGGCGGGAATCGAACCCAGGACCTTCCAGCTGTGAGGCGACAGCGCTACCGACTGCGCCACCGTGCCCCCTCATAGCAGTATAATTCTTAAGTGTAACAAGGACATCCAACAGAAACAGTCAGAGTTTGATTTAACCTTCATTTAATCAGGATGTCGCCTTGATATTTACCATGTCAACAATTTTCAAAAGGTGTTTGTCTGTCTTGCTGCCGTTCTAAATCTAAAATAAAAAGATTACCTGAAGGATAACGTGAGTACTGGCATCATTCTGATGAGAAAAGTGTCATAATACTCACCTCTTCATCATCACCAGTGGGGTTCCTGGCACTGAGGATGACCACTGGAAAATATATGCAACACATGTTTAACTCTCTCTATAGACAATATCACAGCGTGTTGCTATGCGTTGCGAGCTTGTATAGATGTACAATTTTTGCTATTTTGGAATCGTTTGGCTCTCTTTTTCCACCTATAATGACCACAAAATAGGGACACCAGGGTGAGAGAGAGAGAGTGGCCCTCATTTATCAACGCAGCGTATAAACCGGCGGATATTTTTCCATATATTCGGCCGTACACCAACGTCGAAGTCACATTTATCAACGAATCCTACACAGCCGATCCAAGCGTACATTTGGTCCCAGCCTTGATAAGTCTCACGTCTGAAAACGAGCGTCATTTAAATAACACGCCCTTAAATATTCTCGAAACACCCCGATTTTACGACCAAAGAAAGAGTTTTGCTGGCTCGCCTCGCCTCGCTGCCTGTCAAGTCACACACACACACACACACACACACACACACACACACACACACACACACACACACACACACACACACACACACACACGCAAGCGCGCACACACACATGCACACGCCTCTCTCTCTCTCTCTCTCTCTCTCTCTCTCTCTCTCTCTATCTCTCTCTCTCTCTCTCTCTCTCTCTCTCTCTCACACTCACGCACATGCGCCCAACTGTGTCTTTCATAATCCGTTACGGTACAATCTTTGTCAGTCACGTAGGCTTGTAGCCTACACGAATGACATATTATGATACCAATCACATCGCCATGAATGGAATACGTTTGTATATTTATTAACCCCATACCGAGCAGTGCGCGGTTCGAGTTACACTAAAGCAGTCATGTAGGCTATATTCCCCATGAGACTCGGGCGGTCTGCAGACTGCAGTGATCCCGTGCTGCCACCCACGTTATATATAAGAGATTGGAGCGTCAGGTTTATATCCTTAACCCAGCCAGGTTGTAACCTATATAATTCTCTATGACATAACTCCATACCATAGGACAAGCTATTTTTGTAGACCTCACTGTCCATGAAAAGTCCCGACCGCGGGACTCCCGACGCAAAAGCGCTCGTATATTTTGAAAATAGCATCTACAAGCTCACAACGCGTTGCGATGCGATGCTGGCTTGTGAGCTCGTAGATTTGCAATTTTCAATGCAGCCAGATCTACAATCTTATCTGAATGACTGTTAAAGCAGTTTGTTTAAATTACTTTATAAAATGTAATATTTTCACAGGGATTATTTATTAGTGTAGATATACTTTTAGGAGTGGATTATGTGTCTAGATGCCTGTCAGACAGTCAGACAATGCTGCTCCGCAGGTCTAGAATGGAATAAACGGGCGCAGCCAAAGTCAACAACTGGTCCCGACCAGACGTGAGATTTCAGCCTACGGTAGGATGAAGCCCACGTCAGGATATATTGATAAATGCCGAAAGGTGTGGTGATCTCGCCGTAGGCCCATTATTTGGGCTGCACCGCGTTGATAAATGAGGGCCAGTGTCTCTGTGTGTGTGTGTGTGTGTGTGTGTGTGTGTGTGTGTGTGTGTGTGTGTGTGTGTGTGTGTGTGTGTGTGTGCGTGTGCGTGCGTGCGAGAGAGACAGAGAGAGAGAGAGAGAGAGAGAGAGAGAGAGAGAGAGAGAGAGAGAGAGAGACTCGCCTTGTGGTTTCCTGGTTCTCTTTATGTAGAACATCAGCGCTGCCACCACTGTCACTGCTAATGCAACAGTTAAACCAACAAGCAAACCTAGAAATGTACATAATTGAGTTTAATAGGCACCCTCTGGTGGACACTAGGGCTGTTGGAAAGAACTTCAGGGGTTGAATATAATTTTAAAAAGTGATCATCAAATTGCCCTTATAACACGCACGCACGCACGCACGCACGCGCACACACACACACACACACACACACACACACACACACACACACACACACACACACACACACACACACACACACACACACACACACACACACACACACACACACACACAAATCTTCTTGGGAATGATGCAAATTGGGAATCCAGGCTCCACTCGGTTATGTGCCCCTTATACCCATTGTCAAAGTACCCGTAAGACAATAAACTGACTATCTCTGACTATCTGCTGTATTGCTATAGCAGGACACACTGCACTCAAAGGATTTCAGTAAACAGACTACATACCAGCCCCTAAGGACGACGATTCATGAAGCATGGTTGCTGTGGATACGACGGAGATGGTTGTAGAAACATCAGAATGAAGCGTATAAGAGGTAGTGGTCATCTTAGCTGATGTAGAGGGAGTGGTCATCTTAGCTGATATAGAGGGAGTGGTCATCTTAGCTGATATAGAGGGAGTGGTCATCTTAGCTGATGTTAAGGGAGCTGGAAGCATGATTGGGAATTAAAGAGGAATATATTTTATCTATGTTTAAGCGATTCTGTTATTAGTTTTACACATAAAAATGCACAATATTGAGAATAGAATACAGAACAAAGGCAATATGTTAACATCATGATGTACAGTTCATCAATGAGGCACAGATGTTACAGACTTACCATCTTTAACATTAAGATGTACTTGTATGAAGTCATCCGTAAATCTTCCCTCCAGTCCACATGTGTATTTTCCAGAGTCTGACTTCTGGAGTTTGGTGATGGATACAAATAAGTCTTTTCCTGAGTTTCTTATTCTTATTCTATCACTTTCTGCTGTTTTTCCAGATTCTGCCTTGACAATGACGTCTGCGTTTGTTCTGCATGGATCTTTTTTACAGAGGTATAATGTATAACCCCCAGTCCACCAGGTCCATGTATCCCAGGAGCAGGTGAAAGACACATCATCCCCAACATGACCAGTTATGCTGAGAGGTGTTGTCTCCACAATACTCCACACTACAATACAAGAGTTAACAAAGGAAACAGCTCATCAGTAAGACACACAACGTATTAATTGACAACATGATGTGAGGAGTGTATTTTTGCTGAAGTGTTCTAGATGCTCTACACAACAGTGGACAGACAAATGATGAGACAGAGACATTGAGAGCATCATACAGACACTCAGAGACAGAGACAACCACACAGGTAGAGAGACACATGGAAACAAGCAGAGGTCACTCACCAGAAAGCAAACAGTAAATGTAGACATTTTTCATGATGACAACGAGCTGCAGGTGACTTGTCCAGTTCTGGTAGGAGACGATATGGGACTTCCTCAGCTTTGAATAAAGGTCTAGATGTCTTTACATCATTAAGCTCCACCCTCTTCCTCTGACGACCTCTACTGAAAACATGCACACATGGTCATCACACACTCTCATTTGTGGTTAGCTTCATGTCTCTGTTGTACTGTATCATAACTCTAAGATTCACAGACTCTTTTAGGAAGATTGTGAAACCTTAGAAATGTCAGTTACACTTTCAATTGAAAACAGATGACTACTATTATAAAATGACTGCTGGAAAACAAATAATACAACCAATTGTCCTCACTGACTTATAGTAGTGTATGTATCTTTAGATCTGTTCATTAATTTATCCTGTGTTCTGAACACATTGAATGATGAACTTCAGATAACATTAAAGTGCTACTAAATGAGTTAGTGCTGCAAAATGGAGCTCGTAGTTGCACCAACTGTCTATTCTTAACCTCAAAACCACAACAACCGGTTATGGTTTTGAAGAGTGGCTTTGTAGGTAACTTTTAGATCCAATCAACATTACAGAGATGACTCTGAATGTTCAATAAGTGTGTGTTGTTATGTGCATGATTTAGGAGGAAACGTACACCTTTATTTACAAAGTTATTGATGCTCCCAGCAAGTTATTGCCATTGTGGTGGTAAATCTAAAGTAAACACTATGCTTCTTTGCAATTTTTCAGCCTATTCAGTACTGTAACCACTTTCCACTGAGACAAGCACAGCCATGGATACAATGCGAAGGCAAGGGCGTCCGCTGGCCTAGCGGTCCAGGCGCATACCATATATGCTGGTAATCCAGCTTGACAGCGTGTCGCGGGTTCGACTCCCGATCCCGACGACCTTTGCTGTATGTCACCCCCCCCCCCCCCCCCCATCTCTCTCCCCATTTCCTGTCAGCCTACTATCCTATCAAATAAAGGCAGAAAAAGCCCAAAAAATATCTTTAAAAAAAAAAAAAAAAAAAAAAAAAAAAATGCGAAGGCAACGCACACAAACTTACATACACACATGCATGCGTGCATAGACGTACACACTCATGCACACACGCATGCCAGTTTCAATTAGGAATAATTTAAAAAGGGAACGGAATTAGTAAGCCCCCCCCCCCCTAATTATCACATTGTAGGTAAGGTAAGGTCAGTCTGGGCAAGGGAATTGAAACAGTAATTTCAAATGTTTTGGATACAGTTTAGTTCAGTGAGTTCTGTCTGTCCTTTGGCCTCCTCCCT
>NC_139939.1:9539706-9562206 GCF_963454915.1 Gymnoscopelus microlampas
CATGAACAAACATTGAGGCAGACGCGTCGCTAGGTCTCTACTAGGTCGGGGGCTTAGCCCCGCAGGCAACGGGCACATGCACGCGCGTGCATGTGCCCCTCCTCCCGAGCGCGCGCGCGCGCGATTTTTTTCGCGGATTTCGCGGATTAGGGTGCTTTTTCCCCCGTTTTTTGTTACTTTATTTCGGTTTTAGGGTTAGGGGTAGGGTTAGGTTAGGGTGATAGATACATAATTAAAAAAAAAAAAAAAAACTTTTAATTTTTTAATTTTTTTTTTTTTTTTATTGGTGGCTTTGGACAAAACATTGGTGGCTATAGCCACCGAAGCCCACCCCTAACGACGCCACTGCATTGAGGTACAGTATACATTTCCCAAATTACCAACAAGTAAAATTGATCATGTAGAAATAATTATCTGCAGATCATTTTTAAGTGTTTAATTTGTACATTTAGAAAAAAAAATGTAATAATAGCTTAGAAATTGTTGATGCCTTGGGCTAGAACAAAGATTTAACACATGATTTATGAAGTCTTAAAACATGTTTAAGAGATGTCCTATAAACCACACAAAAACTCAATTTATACCACCTTATGAATCATTTCCAAATGATTTCCTACAAATTAAATTACATTATTTAATGATGAACAAAATGTAATATAAATAATGTTTTATTGTGTTTTAAATAATGTTTAAATTATTCTTAAATGTTCTACAATGTTATTATAAATTATTTCATAATCATTAACCAATGTATATAAATAGTTTGTCTATGATTTGTTCTTTATCTACAAATAGCTTGTATATATTATATAACATCAGTTACAAATTATTTAATAATCATTTACAGATGTATATAAATGGCCTATTCATGAATAGTTTACTACTTACTAATTAATACTTTATAAATGTTATGTAAAGGTTTTAGTAATCACTTTACGAATGTCAACAAACAGGTTGTCAATGTTTTTTTAATAGGTGTGTTAATAGTCTACAAACTGCTTATAAACGGATCATTATTGTAAAGTGCTACCATTTATATATATATATATATATATATATATATATATATATATATATATATATATATATATATATATATATACTAGAGGTCCGGCCGCCCTATGGGTTGTACCTATAATTCGGTAAAATCATGGTTAGAGAATAATCCCCAAGTGTATTCAAACTGTTTTATAGTTATTATTCTTATTCTTATTAGGAATAAAGACAAAACAAGAGCATGTGATTTTTTTTTTTTTTTTGCGTGTGATAGAGCGGCTGACCCGCTCACCTGCAGCCCGCATAATTGCCTAATTCTGACTCGACCCACCCGCGCCACGGGTTGACCCGCGGGTCCCGTGGGTTACGGGGCAACCCGCGCATCACTACTTCCTTGGCTTGCTGGCAGTGTGCACAAGAAATCTGACACTAATCGGTCCAGTAGTTTGTGGGACTAGTCACGGAATTACACACACACACACACGCATGCACGCTTGCACACACGCACGCACGCACGCACACACACACACACACACACACACACACACACACACACACACACACACACACACACACACACACACACACACATACTCACGCACGCACGCACGCACGCACGCACGCACGCACGCACGAACGCATGCACGCACGCACGCACTAACATACACACAGATAGGGTGAAAACATAATTTCCGTTCCTGCCTTTGGGCCTGGCGGAGATAATGAAACTAGATTATTATGTAGCAATTATAAACTAACTGACTAACTGTTGCATCGCTATTCATTCAGTTTGGTTCAGTTTAACTTTATAGTCAGGTGTTATTATAAAACTCTGCTCTGGCACTCTCTGCCTTAACAAAAACAATTGAATCATGAAACGACATGTCTCCAATGTGGATGTGGCCATGTGTCTATGGCGACTCCAGATTTTTTTGCCCACGCCCGCGTACGCGCCCGCACACGCACACACGCACACGCACACGCACACGCACACGGACACACACACACACACACACACACACACACACACACACACATTGTGGAGTGTTGCTGTGTCCAGACTAACATGCCCACCGACAGGAGCCGAGGTCTGTGTAGAGACTTCAGCACCGCATGCCCTTGGTATTATTTGAGAGGGGGGGGGGGGGGGGGGGGTATAATCAGCTCAAAGTGATGACCCCTGTGTTCTATATATATCACTTCGATGTCTCGCTATAGGAGAGACCCCTCTGGCGTGATCACAGAAGCATTACTTGATAAACTTCCAGACAATTATATTGGCTGGACTCTGATCGCCTCCTGACAGGATGTCCCGCCCTCCCTGGTATAACCGTCAGGGGCGTTTCGGGTTCCTTCAATTTGTTTCTCTTCTCGTCGATCAGAAGAAGCATCTCTCAGTCCACCTTCAGAGTCGAACAAGCTGAGAATGTTTCACATAGGACAGGATCACATAGGGCCGCAAAACGTTGTCGATAGGTGTTAGGCAAATTATTTTATACTGTAAGTATAAAATAATATACACAGTCTTCTAAAAACGAGATAGTAACTTAGAAAGTTCTCTCCGAATAGCTTACACGCTAACCTCTAGCATCATCTGCTACCAGCTGGCTTAGCCAGTTGCTACCGATTAGCTTAGCACGCTACCGTTAGCTCCATGCTTTGCACGCTGTGGTTAGCTACAAATCAACACTGAGTAAAACACCAGCATTGCCTGCTCATCGTGTTTTTCCCCGGTATTAAAACTTTGCACGTTTTTTCTTCCACTCATCTCGACGGACCCTCGCCATAACGAGCTTTGCACGCACGGTATGAGCAATATGGCTCCGGTCCGTCGACTGCGCGACAGGTTGGTGTTCTGCATGGCATGCGGAGTGACCGAACTCAGGAAGCGGGTCAAGAAGTTCGACAAGATGCCGAACCCATCCGCGGAGGAGTCCATGACGGTCGATCCGGCAGAGGACGAACCCCCCGCCCCTTCTGCTGTGGGATGTGCCGCTTTCGAAATGTGCATGAGAATGTCAGGTCTTATGGCCTCAGTCATATCGCTAATACGATTAGGCAGGCTACACATGAGACCTTCCCAGCAGTGGATGACATCACAGGGGATTCCCAGCCAGTGTCATTACTGTTGTGTGTTGGTCACAGAGAAATGTGTGACGGCGCTGAGACGCTGGACGGAGTGACTATGGGGATAGTATGAGCGAGAAGTCTCGAAAAGACACCCTTCTTGTTTACGGACGAGAATAGAAATGTTATCTTGAATTGAAGGAACTGACATGCCCCTGATACCAGGGAGGGCGGGACCTCCTGTCAGGAGGCGATCAGAGTCCAGCCAGTAGAATTGTCTGGAAGTTTATCCAGTAATGCTTCTGTGATCACGCTAGAGGGCGCTCTGCCATAGTGAGACATCTCGCTCATATATCATAGAACCGGGGTTACGTTTAGTAAACTATTGTTCTGATTAGCAAAGTGCTGACAACTGTGGTCTAATCAGCCTTGTGCTATCAAAACTGACAAATGTCTGCTCACTCGCTCACTCCACACTCGGTCCTCCAGCTTAACCCAGAAATGTTTTTGTCCCAAATGGTCATTTGTTTTTGGAGGAGCCGAGACCAAGCTGCTTGGAGTGTCAAACAGCGAGTGTACATCGAGTGCAGGCTTCAGCCTGTTCTGGTTCTCTGGCCGGAAGTGTTGACTGCCTATCTGTTCTGTTATTGGATGGACCGTCTCCTCAGGCTATGTGAGGGAAACCAATGACTATGCTCTCTGGGAGATGGGGTCTAAAGACTTCAAAAGGATGTTTTAGAGCCGACAAAACTTTGATCAGCGTGCTCATATCCTATATCTGTCTGGGGTAGAGGGGGCTCACATAGGAAGTGGTCAAACCCCCGGAGGGGGCTTTTTTCTAGTATCATAAAATGTTAACATAACGTGCCTGCATGCGTGTGTTGACCGGTTTGAGGGTAAAAGTGTCCCATTTGATTAAACTGCAGAGATACTGAAGAGCATTTATATATATCATTCTGAATAACAGTGAGATACTGTTATTCAGAGCTTTAACAGGATGTTCAATGTGTTTTTGTGAGTTGAGATAACTGACCAGCGTGCTCCATGCAGTTGTGCTGTGTTAAGTTACACAAGTGACGTTGTTTGGGCGGAAACAGTGCTCTCTGATTTTCACAATAAAATGGTACCCACCCGCGATTAGTTCAGTACCGCCCGTCCACGTACCCATGATATATATATATATATACACACACACACACACACACACACACACACACACACACACACACACACACACACACACACACACACACACACACACACACACACACACACACACACACACACACACACTTGTATAGAGAGATAGCCTCCTGCATAGCCATGCTGTGTTTTAAGCACTGCAGACTAAATATACTATGTATACCTTCTTATGTATACACTGTACACATATGAATGTCTCAATGTCTTGAATGTCTTGGGAATTGTATACACGCTATATTGAAGGATGCACTGCACACAAAGGATGTGAGTAAACAGACTACATACCAGTCCCTGAAGATGAAGATGATTCATGATGCATGGTTGTTGTAGAAATGATGGAGATCATTGTAGAAACATCAGGATGTTGAAGTGTGGAAGCGGGAGTGGTCATCTTTGCTGTTATAACAGGAGTGGTCATCTTAACTGGTGTAACAGGAGCTGGAAGCATGTTGAACGTATGAAGATATTTGATCAAGTTCATGTGTAAACATTTCTATTGTTTTGACACAATAATGAATCCTTTCAATTATGGAGAATGAGACATGGTACACAGTTCATCATTGAAGCACAGTAGTTACAGACTTACCATCTTTAACATTAAGATTAACTTGTATGAAGTCATCCGTAAATCTTCCCTCCAGTCCACAAGTGTATTTTCCAGAGTCTGACTTCTGGAGTTTGGTGATGGATACAAATAAGTCTTTTCCTGAGTTTCTTATTCTTATTCTATTACTTTCTACTGTTTTTCCAGATTCTGCCTTGACAATGACGTCTGCGTTTGTTCTGCATGGATCTTTTTTACAGAGGTATAATGTATAACCCCCAGTCCACCAGGTCCATTTATCCCAGGAGCAGGTGAAAGACACATCATCCCCAACATGACCAGTTATGCTGAGAGGTGTTGTCTCCACAATACTCCACACTACAATACAAGAGATAACCAAGGAAACAACTCATCAGTATGACATACAACTTATTAATTGACTACATGATGTGAAGAGTGTATTTTTGCAGAAGTGTTCTAGATGCTCTACACAACAGTGGACAGACAAAGGATGAGACACAGATACAGAGACAACCACAATGGCAGAGAGACACATGAAAACAAGCAGAGGTCACTCACCAGAAAGCAAACAGTAAATGTAGACATTTCTCATGATGACAACGAACTGCAAATGACTTGATGTCAAATTCTGTCTGCCGAGAAATAGGACTTCCTCATACATTGGCATTGGTTTCACTTCTACAATGGGAGGGACACTGGTTACAGTCAACCAAACCCAACCCCATCGCCCCTGCACCGACCCTGGGATTGTTCATGAAGAGACAGCCCACAACAAACTTAAATAATAGACAACTGTAATAGATCATTTTAAATTGCAGCAGAAAAATACGTATCCATGTGTAGTTGGATTTTAGTTCCTCAAATTCTCCATTTAAAACAAATAAATAAACATACTGTGACAATGTTAACAAAGTCAGAATAGTTTTGTTTTGCATTGTACTATACAGCCTAAAAGGCTTTATCTACTTTATCTAAACTAAACAAACCCATTCTAAACCCACTGCAACACTTTACAACCAAACTCCAAACTAACTTCATAATTCTGTCTGTCCCCTGTATGATTTCTTCTTAGGGGATGAATCAGTTGAAATATCCTATGTCTGATATGTATGTCATTAAATGCCACAATTTCCTAATACAGTTTGTTTTTTGTGCTTGTGACTTAGAGCAGCATCGTTGAGTCAGTTACATTTGTGTCATTGTTGCTCATAGTCATGTTTTATGGTCTCTCAGGGCACAGACACCTCACTCTCTGAAACAGGAACCATGAACATCAACCTAACCACAACTTCCACCTGAAGAAACAATTCTTATACTTATTTTTTCTCTCATCATTCTTTTAATAAAGTAATCGGCTGCAGTACATAAATTTAATGATTTATGACTTATCAAATCAATTGATGTTTATTTTATTGTATACAAGCATCCCCATGCTTTGAATAAAGGTCTAGGTGTCTTTACAATCTGTCCTAATAATCATCAGCCATAACATTGTTTCTTCTTTAGAGCACTTCTTCTTTAGAGCACCTATTTTCAACCTATCTTCACATAAATGGTCCTCATTAATGCTCAATATATTATGGTACCATGTCTGTGTCTCAGTGGAGGGCTGTGGATAGCTCAGAGACCTGCCGACAGGTGACATCACCAGTAGGCGGGTTTGGTTATTTCAAACAATGCCTGTCCGTGTGCGTGCACACACACACACACACACACACACACACACACACACACACACACACACACACACACACACACACACACACACACACACACACACACACACACACACACACACAAACATGCACACACACGCATACAGTGTGAGAAATGTCAGTTTCAAATAAGAAGCACAAAAAAAGAAAAAGGGAAATGAGTAAGCAGCACAGTTTCCTGTCATTTAAGGGAGGTTGTCATAGATACAGTTGTAACAACCATGTGAGGAAGGTTGTTATACTAACGCTGTGTGAAAACATATGTGTGCGGATGTTACTGTAGCTCACTGGGGCAGGGGGCCCATTTCCAACCAAATTGGACAAGACTTTGTCCAGCTTACAGTACTTGTGTTTAATGAGTCAGGAGTCAACTCTGTCAAAGTATCTAGAGAGATGTGTTAATCCCCAGGAAAATGCAGTAGGCCTAGTCATCTATTGATTCATGTGGATTCATGGCTGGATTGTGAGCAGTTCACAGTGAAGTAATACATTTCAAAGGATGTGTTGAGGGTGGCTTCAAATGTTCTAGAACCACCAGCTCAGTACTTTTACATATCATCTCAGGGGCAAATATTGTATTTTTACTCCACTACAATTATTTGAAAACTTTAGTTATTATATCGTATCTTCATAATATGCTTACTTATGGGATATTATCGCCCTCTAGCGATGCACAGAGCACAGCACATGAACTCCCGGTTACAATATCGTATTGGATAGGGTCATGTTACGCGAAACCGGAAACCGGTCGGGGTATGAATACCCTCGCGTCACTGGGTACGCCCTCTTCCTTCACTCTGCGACAGCGAAAGCGCACGAGCCTGAAGCAAGCACAACAACAAACATCGGAAAAACTACTTCGAATCCCTGCTACTCCCAAAGCGAGGGCACCTAGTGTTACTCTACGGGTGATTCGTACATGTTTTAGGATTGGAAAGCTCCCGCGTTACGTTCGACTTTCTTTTTTTCTTTCTATCTTCTCTGTTTTCTGCCACGAGGCTCGAGTTAGCTAGCGCTGTTAGCTAGGCTAGGCCGGTCGCTAACAGCTAAGCTAGGCTAGTGCTAACTAGCCTATTGTTCTCGTCTCGTGCCAACGAAGGAGAAGATGGAGGCGCCACGTGTCTGCGGCCTGGAAGGCTGCAGTCTGCTCGTCGCCGCAGACGACCGTCATCGGCTCTGCATCTCGTGTCTGGGGCCCAACCACGCCTGGATCCCGGGGTTCCAAGGTCTGTCACCAGTGGTGTGTTGTAGGTTTTTTCGGAGGGTATACGATGCGATACGATGCGCGTGGTCGTGGGTATACGCTCTCGCATTTTCAATGGATGAAATGGTTATTAGACTGTATACGCTTTTCCCCAAAATAATCTGGATTGTATACGGCGTATACAGCGTATAACGGTAGAACACACCACTGTCTGTCACCCCTCGCTCCCGACAGGTTGAATCCAAACTGCTGCCCGAGGCTAACGGCGTCCGAGAGGCCTTGCACTACTCGTGGCAGCAGGGGAGAAAGGAACCAGAGGAGCTAGGCTTCGCGGTCAAAATCCTCTCTGGAGCGGACCTGGGGGTCGTCGGCCTCCCTCCCATGGACTCTACGCAAGCGCTCCTCCAGGGTTCAGCCGCTGCAAGACTTAAAGAGCTGGTAGCAAAACCCCTGACGAAGAAGAAGCCCGTGTCGGTGGTCCACGCAGAGTGGGTTGAGGATGCGAAGGAGCTCGAGACTGACGCAAATCGCAATCCTCTGCACCTGCCACGGGCTAATGTGGACGGGCCGAGCCATGGCCCTCACAGCGGACCTGGAGAGGGTCAAATGGCTTGATCTCGCCACTGAGTGTAAGGCAATCTTGTCCACGGGACTTCTCTCCCTTCCACTCAAGGCCTCTAACCTGTTCGACACCGCCGCTGATTAGTTGATAACCAGAACGCAGGCGGAGGAGAAACAGAGGCAAGAGACAGCCGCAGGCCTCCTCACCCCCGCTGCCTCTGCTGCGGCCAGGCCACGCCAGCAAAAGGCAACGGGTGGGGCACGTGCCGCTGGACGCAAACGAGGTACGTCCAGGTCTTCCTCCACGAGAGCCAGCTCCTGGGAGCGTTCTGATGGTTCTCTTGGAGTGGGAGATAGGCGCAAAGACGACAAATGCGCTCCTCCACCCCCCCCTTCGCCCAAGCCCCAACATAAGGACAGCGGGGCTAGCCGGAGGGGGAAGGGTAAATGAGAGTCCTTTCCCGGCTCCACCGGCCCCCAGCTGACTCCGTCACGGCCACTTGGCCGGCATCATGCGGGGTCAGCTCCCCACTTGGGGAAAAGAACTGGCGCTTTGACCAATGTTGTCCTTTGGTCAAAGTGTGTGTACAAAATGTGCAGCATGTGTGTGGAATAAAAGTATTGCCAATATCACAAACGCTCATTTTTTTGTTTAGTGTCAAAGATCGAGGCCGATCGCACCCCGAATCGAATGCGGTGCCCTGTCCTCAACAATCTTTCATGAGCCCTCAGTGCTCGGCATGTCCCCTGGACGACATTCCGAACACTGCAGGGACAGATCTTGTGCATGCAATGAACATGATGAATCAAATGCAGGTAAAGAAACAAATTGCTATGAATCAAATGTCTCAAAAGTATTGCTTTCAAGGGCTCTCTGTAAACGCAAAAATCCTAACTGTGCCACACAGTGTAGGACGGTGGAAAGGCAAGATGGCCGCCTCCCTCAACCTCCACAAAATGGCGGGCGAGGAGAGGCGGATGTTTACATGTCAGAGAGCCCCAGTGTTACACCGTCGAAACTCCCCTTGGCCATAACGCTGAGAGAGGAGGTTTCGTCCTTACTGAGCAAGGGTGCAATCACAGAATTATCCCCGGATCAGAGCCTGTTCTGCTTCTATTCGGAATATTTCCATGTGAAAAAGAAGGGGGGGGGGGGTGTTAGACCTATTCTGAACCTCAAGGGGTTTGAACAGATTTCTGAAGGTCTTCAACTTTCGAATGCTGACAACGGCCCCGTTGTTATGCTCGATACGACAGGGGGATTGGTGGACGAGCATGGATATCAAGGATGCCTATTTTCACGTCCCAATCTACCCCCCACACCGGAAGTTCTTGCGCTTTGGCTTCGAAGGCAAAGTGTACCAATACATACTGCTCCCGTTCGGCATGTCACTGAGCCCCCGGGTTTTGGTAAAATGCACGGACGCGGCTATAGCTCCGCTGCGACAGCAGGGTCTCCGTCTGGCGACGTACTTAGACGACTGGCTGTTGGCAGCAGGATCGAGGGAGGAGGTGGCGCGGCACACGGAGTTGGCCATTACGCACCTGACTTCCCTGGGGTTCACGATCAACGCTCAGAAGAGCGTCTTGATCCCATCCCAACAGACCATCTTTGTGGGAATATCTCTGGATTCAACCACGATGGTGGTGCGACAGGATAGCCAGGTTCCTGGCATGTGTGTGCTCTTTACGCGTAGGGCGCAGAGTCACGTACAGAACATGCATGCAAGCGGCGGGTCTCATGGCCTCGGCCATACACCTGATCCAGTTGGGCAGATTCCACATGAGACCTTTCCAGAGATGGATGCGGGCTCTGAGGATCCCGCACACCATGGGCTCTCGGAAGGTGGTAGTGTCACCACGGTGTGTGGTGGCACTCCAACCGTGGTCACAGGCGCCCTTCCTGTACGAGGGGGTCAGGATAGGCGCGGTAGTGACACGGAAGGTGATTACCACGGACGCCAGCCTCTCAGGTTGGGGGGCTGTCCACGAAGGCTACTCAGCCAGGGGGACGTGGAACTCCGCTCTGAAGGAGTGCCACATCAATTACCTGGAGCTGTTGGCGGTCTTCCTTGCTCTCAAGCGATTCGAGAGCCACATCGTGGGGTGTCATGTCCTGGTCAGAACGGACAATACCACAACGATGTGCTATGTCAACAAACAAGGAGACTTGGGTTCCCTTGTGTTGGACAATTTGGCACGCAAGCTGACGCTCTGGAGCGTGTCGCGCCTAGCTTCGCTATGCGCCTCCAATGTGCCAGGCCTCCTGAACAGCGGGGCAGACCTGCTGTCCGGGGGAGGACTTCGGTACGGGGAATGGTCACTCAACCCCCTGGTTGCGAACCAGATTTGGGCCCGGTTCGGCCGGGCTCAAGTCGACTTGTTTGCATCCAGAGAGAACGCGAAGTGCTCACGGTTCTTCTCGATGGGATACAAGGACCTGTCCTTGGGGGTAGACGCTCTGGCACACGAATGGCCGAACGTACTGTACGCATTCCCGCCTCTGGAACTGATTCCTCCGATGCTGGAGAAAGTCAGGCTCTAAGGCAGGACAATGCTGCTGGTGGCTCCAGCATGGGGCGTGTGGAGGTCGGAGATAACTCCTCTCCTCTACGACGAGCCGTGGCCTCTCCCTCTGCTCAGAGACCTTCTGAGGCAAGGCGGGGACGAGGTGTTTCACGAGAACCCCCAGGAGCTAGACCTGTGGGTCTGGCCCGTGAGAGGGCGAACTTGAGTTCGTATGGGCTGCCCCCTGATGTAGTGGCCACCATTCAGGGGGCCAGAGTAGGTTCCACAAAAATCAGTATGACATCAGGTGGAACATGTTTGAGTCCTGGTGCCTGGGACGGTCGCCACCGGTGGTGGCCTTCCAGGCACCTGTGGGCAGCATCCTGGTTTTCCTACAAGACAGGTTGAACCAGGATCTGGCCTTCTCCACCATCAAGGTGTACTTGCCGGCCATTTCCGCTTGCCACGAGGGGTTCGATGGCAAGACGGTGGGCCTTCATCCGCTGGTACAACGGTTTATGGCCGGTGTTAAGCGGGCCAAGCCGGTCAACAGGCCTTTGTTCCCTAAATGGGATCTGGCGGTGGTGCTGGACGCACTCTGCCTTTCCCCTTTTGAGCCTCTTGAGACTGTGGATCTGAGGATCGTTACTCGCTAGTCTCAAAACGGTTCTCCTGGTGGCCCTGTGTACAGCTAAACGCGTTGGTGACATGCAGGCGCTCTCGGTGAGCCCGGGATGCATGTGGTTTTCAGACGACGGCAAGAGGGTTCTGTTGAAACCGGACTTGGCCTTTGTGTCTAAAACTGGCGTAATAGCTAGGGCCCCGGTGGAGATGGGGGCCTTTCATCCACCGCCGTTCACGTCGGCGGAGGATAGGCGGTTGCATTGTCTCTGTCCAGTAAGGGCGCTGAAACTTTACTGTCAGAGGACGGCGGCCGGCCGTGGGTCGTCTCAGCTGTTCGTCTCTTTTGGCCGGTCCGGTCAGAGAAAGGCAGTGGCTAGACCAACCCTGTCCAGATGGATCGTGGAGGCGATTCGGTTAGCCTATAAGAGTAATGGGGCTGTAGTCCTGGTGGGACTCAGGGCCCACTATACTCGGGGTGTGGCTGCATCTTGGGCCCTCTACAGGGGGGTGTCGATGCAGGAGATATGCTCTGCGGCGAACTGGTCGTCTCCTTCGACCTTTGCGGCCTTTTACAGCCTTGACGTGGCGGCATCTGAGATGGTGCACACAGTCCTGGGTGTGGCGGCAGGTGTAAGCCAGGAGAGTGGTGAGCGTGCCTAGGGGAGTGCTTCTCTTCCTGCTTGCTTTTCCTCAAAAGGGGTCAGGTTCACTTGACCTTTGGGGCCTTCAGCCTGGCCGTGGCAGCACTAAGGGTGTCATTCACGGCCTTGGTTGAGTAAGCTAGCTTGAGCCAGGAGAGTTTTGTGCATGCCTGGGGGTATACCTCTCTTCCTGCTAGAAGCTTCCTCTTATGCTTCCCCTGGACCGGCTTTGCTGTGTCCGGGGGAGAGGAGGTCCTGGTTCTCTTGTATCTAGAAGGTAGACGGGGGTCTGACCTCTCTAGTTACAGGAGTCAGACTGTTGGTCTGACAGGTCCTTGCCTTTTGATCCTTTCCGCTTTTGACCCAAGGGGTCATGCGCCTGGGGGCCAGGGTCTTGCCGAGGGCGAGACCTGAGGCCATAGGCGTGCGGATGGGTAGGGTGACAGACTGGGGCTCCCCAGGGGGCGTTTATGTGTCCCATAAGTAAGCATATTATGAAGATACAATATAATAACTAGGGGTTACGTATGTAACCCCAGTTTTATTAGTATCGAAGTAATATGCTTACCAAAAACCCCTTCTGTGCGCTTTTGTGGCGTGCAGAGTGAAGATTTTAAGAGGGCGTACCCAGTGACACGAGGGTATTTATACCCCGACCGGTTTCCGGTTTCGCGTAACATGACCCTATCCAATAGGATATTGTAACCGGGAGTTCATGTGCTGTGCTCTGTGCATCGCTAGGGGGCGATGATATCCCATAAGTAAGCATATTACTTCGATACTAATAAAACTGGGGTTACATACGTAACCCCTAGTTACTAGTTACTTTTGCATGTTTTGTAATAATAATCAAAATCTACAAACATGCATACTTAGGCTATTTGAAAATAGCAGATCTACAATCTCACAACGCATCGCATAGCGACGCTTTGTGAGCTTGTAGATCTGATTTGTATACATTTGGAAAAAATAGGACTTTTACTTTCAGTACTTAATTATATTTTAATGTGAATACTTTTTTATTTTTACTCAAATACATTTTTCATATTGTAACAGAGTATTTCTACATTGTTGTATTGGTACTTTTACTTAAATACAGAATGTGAGTACTTATTCCACCACTGCTCTAAAGAAAGGCCTTGACGAACTGAAAGTTTCAGTTGCTCGGGTCATCACACCCACCCGTCCAACGGATGTAGCTAAATGGAGGTGTCAAGTACATGTGTCAAAAGCTGTTGATGCTTCTTTCCGAGCACGGTTCAATTCATCTTCAAACATTAATCCATTAAGACCGGGATCATCTCTGTCATTTTTAGATTTCTTTGGGCTATTCAAAAATAGCAGATAAGCTCAAGCTGGTAGATCTGCTATTTTTTGAAAAACTCAAATCTTTGCTTCTGGGGATTCTACAAAGGTCTTCTAATCCCAAAGGTTTTTTGAAAAAACATATGTTGCTATAATATCAGTGGTTCTCAAACTTTTTCATGTCAAGAACCCCCGAAATTATATGTATTTGGCTGCGGACCCCCATCTCAATATATGTTGTTCCAGGGAGTCAGGGACCCCCAGAAGCAAAGATTTGAGTTACAAATGTTCGCTTTAAAAATACATATATATATTGAAAGATTTGCACACATTTTCACGATAAAAAAAAAATAGCAGATCTACAAGCTCATAGCGCAGCACTCGGTGCCGCGGTATGAGCTTGAATATCTGCTATTTTTGAATAGCCAAAGAAATGTAAAAATGACACAGATGCGTTCCCGGTCTTAATGGGTTAAAATGCATTTGCATCTTTGTGTTTCTAAAAGTCTATTGATAATGTTTATGATCTGTTCAGGCGTGTGTGGGTCATTCTCTTTGAAGGGTGACTCATCTGCAACTGTGCAAGAGCAGTGGCAACACAAGTTCAAAACGCGTCGCGGTTTGGATCTTGTGGATTTGCTACTTTTGATGCTTTTGTGTGACGCTGTAGTATGATCAAGTAGGGCATTCATTTAGAAAACGAATATATAATTAGAATATGAAGATAAGAGGTTTCTGCCTGACAGCAACAATATTACCATCTCTAATATAGCCGGGACCTTTGAAGGGAGACCCATGCATGCATGGACACCTGCCTGTGAGAAAGCATCATCTCATGGCACTTTTCCATTGGTTGGTAACTTTTCCATTGGTTGGTAACTTTTCCATTGGTTGGTTGGTAACCAGCCTGGTTGCCAGAGAAATCGTTCGCACTGCACATTTCAGCAAATACATCATGACTCACATCACAGACTGACCACACAAAGTCCAAGATCCACATGGGAGCTATGTTGTTATTAGACCGGAATTATTATGGAATGACTGTGAATTAGTTTTCAGCACACACCATGATGTGTGCGTGTGGAGACACGGGAGCTTACAGAGAAAACGTCAAGTACCCGACCACTATGAGAGATGTGTCTTTTAGAAGGTGTAACATCATGTAGACGTGCAGTATTTTAATGAGCTGTGTCTAGGCCAAATAAGATTTATTGTACGTTCATGCTTCACAATATTACTTTACAGGATAAGGACTAGAAGTTGAATTAGAGCTTAAGTCCTTAAAGTGCCCATTATTTAACATATTGTACACTACAGTATCATTTATTATCAAGGGAGGAGAAAAGAAAGGTCAACAGTTGGTTACTGGGTACGTGTTTTCTCTGCTTTTCTAAGTAAAGTGAAGCGAGCATGTGGAAACTAAGCTGCCCACATTGTCAGCGTCTAAGTAGGCTACACAAAGGTGTTAAAACCACACTGTTCAAGTAAAGCACACGCCTATCACAAAAGCATCATGGCAACATGTTTAGAACAGACAGATACATTTCCGTTGTGAGCTTGTAGATCAGCAATTTAAAAAAAATGTTGCCTCTTTCTTATGTTATTTGTCAATTTGGCCAATGTTTGACCAGTTTTTATACTGTAGTATAATGTGTTGATTCTATTATTTTCTTTTTTTTAGGTATCAAAAAGGTCTTAAAAGTCCTTAAATTGTTATTTCACTGTCCTCTGGGGAACCCCCAATATCACGTGGGGACCCCCCTGGGGGTCCCGACCCACAGGTTGAGAACCACTGCCTTACATGACAGGAAACTGCTAGTTTAGTGCGGCCTCTGCATTTCCTTTTTGTCGCTGTCGGGTGGAAACCTTGTATGTACCATTACTTAGCTTGTAGATTGGCTATTTGTACTACTTCTGTATGACACTATGTATGGCACTTTTGTATGACACTATTGTATGACACTATTGTATGACACTATTGTATGACACTATTGTATGACACTATTGTATGACACTTTTGTATGACACTTTTGTATGACACTTTTGTATGACGCTATTATATGACGAAGTAGTGCATACATTTACGAAAAACATAAAAAGCTTAAATGAAGATACTAGGTTTCTGCCCGACAGAATGTGAAACATTTCTCACACGAGGGGGAAGACAAACGAGTAGACAATTCACAGGAAAGAGAGGGTGCATGTTGCTTTTCTTCTCACGGTTGGGTCCAGGCAACCGCAACCGCAGCCGAAAAGAACATCACACCTCCGTCACTATGGCAATGGAACAGCAGCTGCGTGGTGCTGAGCAGGGGAGACGCTCATGCCATTCAGGCAGTGTTGCCAAGTCTGCTTATTATAAGCGACGTTTGGGCTTGTTTCGAAAATGTTGCTTATTTGGGCTTGCTTCTTAATGTTGTTTAAACCAGTGGTTCTCAAACATTTTCATGTCACGGACCCCCATCTGAAAATATTTTGTGCCATTGATGTTTTTCACATTCACATGTTTTTAATTTCTTACAAGATTATTTTTGAAAATAGCAGATCTACAAGCTCACACCAAGTGTGAGCTTGTAGATTGGCTATTTTCAAATAGCTGTAAAACTGGTTGCTTCTTTTGGGATTTCTTTCAAAGACCTGGTTGCTTGTTTCTCTTGCAAAATCTGGCAACACTGCATTAAAGAAAAAAAGCACAGAAAAAACACTTTGCATTCTTTACAACAGTGGTTCTTCAGGTTTTTCATGTCAAGGACCCCCAAATGTGTTTAAGAGACGGACCCCCATCTGAATATATTTTTTGCCTTGGATACCAGTACAAGATTTGTGTTGTTACAATGTTTTCTCAAGATTTTTTTTCTAATATAGCAGAAAGAATAGCAGAAAGAAAGCTTACACTGCGTTGCATCATGTCGAATTGTGACCTATAAGGTTAAAGCTGTTACACGGATTTTAATGCTCTATTAACCAATTTAGCTGGGGACCTCTTGGAACCCCCTCAAGGACCCTTAGGGGTCCTCAGACTCCACTTTACTGTTTCACACGTGAAGAGAAAGAATGATAAGATCCATACACTGTGGCATCTCTGAGGGCCCCTGTCTGTCAACCCAGGATCCTTGGAGTGCTTCCACCTTCAGACGTCTCACTCCAACAGCCAATAAGACGATGAATTTCCAGCGTTCCCTTTTATTCCATCTCGGGTCAGGTCGGCTTAATCTTCTGCAATCAATTGATTGCATTGAGTCGAAACGAATGTAGCACTTTATCACACCAAAAGAAAGCCTTTTGGCATGCAGCAAATATGAAAAATAATAAAATAAAAACAGTACAAAGAATTAATTTGACAAAACAGGAATCAGTCCAGACTACAGTGAAGTATCAGGCAGTGAATCATTGCAGTGCACTAGTGTCTACAGTATTAAGGGATTACTACAAAGGATTTGTTAGTCCCTGAGGGTACTATACATAGAGAGGAAGGCCCCATATCGAGAAGTGGGTTTGATCTCAAGGTCGTCGGCTCCAAATCCCCACAAAGGGCCGGGATCAGATGAAAGTTGGTGGGAAAAAAAGGGATTGAGAAAACCTTCTCCTCCTTCAATAACTCCTCGAGGTGATCTGGAACAAGACCCTTAACCACCTAAGCCCTACATGCAGCACTTCCTCATACGACGCACAGTGAAAAAGCTGATCTAAGAGCTCACCACGTGTTTGCTTTAAAGGGATATTTCACTTTCAAACATGTTTGGGGTCATTTTAATGTCTACTCAGACTTTTGTGTGCACCCCCCTACAGTTTCTCAGTTGCTTGATTCAGCATTTAGATATTTGATATTCATTTTATTTACCCTTCCTATACAAACCCATTGTAACTATAAACTCCTTTTTAGCCATGATAGAGTCATCGAAAACACAGTCCTTGGTTCTGGTGACTCATAGCCTACTGCCCTCCTAATACGTGAGGGGGCCATGTTTTTTTTTTTTTTTTTCTTGTTGTGTATCTTTTTCATTTCCCCCCAAAACATTGTCTGATAAAATTAAAATCAAATATCTAAATACTGAACCAAGCAACTTAAAAACGGTCCGGGGTGCTCGCAAAGCCTGAGTAGACGTTAAAATGACCCCAAGCATGTTTGAAAGTGAAATATCCCTTTAAGCTTATAGAGCTGCTATTTTCACGGTTGTTGGACATTTTTTGCCTATAAAAATAATCTGAAATAGAGATGCCGGGTTGCAAGTTGATAATCTATTGCAGTCAACAGTAGGAGACTGCTGGTTGTTGCTCTATAATCCAGTGGTTTTCAACTTAGGGTTCGGGGACCTCCAAGGGGTCCTTGAGGGGGTTTCCAGGGGGGTTCCAGCTAAATTACTTAATATAGAATCAAAATAAGTTTAACCACTGTTTAATTATTATTTTTAAATAAAAGTCCTTACATTGTCACGTCATTGTCATCTGGGGACCCCCTAAAACCATGCGGGGATTCCCCTGGGGCTCCCGACCCACATGTTGAGAACCACTGCCTTACATGACAGGAAACTGTTAGTGTAGTGCTGCCTATCCGTTTCCTTTTTTTTTGTCGCTGTCGGTGGGAACCTTGTATGTACTTATCAAAACCATTGGTGTTGTGTGCTGCATTCTTGTGTGGCATGCATGATGCAAAGGTTTTGAAAGTGAAACTGGTCAAAGTCACTGGCCACCTACTGTACCATTACTTAGCTTGTAGATTGGCTATTTTCAGTACTTTTGTACTTCTGTAACCCTATGTACATCGGCTATTTGAAAATAGCATTGTGTCACATTGTGTTATAAAAACATACAAAAAAAATGTTATGGAGGTCACTGACACAAAGTCTTTTCAGAACTATTTTTTGGGTACTTGACATGAAAAAGTTTAAGAACCACTGCTCTACGCAGCACTACTCTACAGTCGACAGTAGTAGACTGGTTGCTCTGGGCAGGTCTACTCTACAGACGGGTTGCTCTGGGCACGGCTACTCTACAGTCAACAATAGTAGACTGCTTGTTGCTCTGGGCAGGGCTACTCTACAGTGTGGTGGTTGCTCTGGACAGTGCCCAGGTGTGATTACATTTACTGTAACGTGAATCTGGGCAATACTGCACAATGACTGTGTCTGTGTGTGTGTGTGTGTGTGTGTGTGTGTGTGTGTGTGTGTGTGTGTGTGTGTGTGTGTGTGTGTGTGTGTGTGTGTGTGTGTGTGTGTGTGCATGCGCGTGTGCGCGTGTGCGTGCATGCGTGCGTGCGTGCGTGGTAAAAAAAAAAAAAAAAACTCCAGGGGTGAAAAATAAAAAAATAAAAAAAGGAAAAGGAAAACGACAGTTCAGAGATCAGAAGGTTGAAAAGTTAGGTTAACTTTAAACACAAAGTAACTGTCACTGCCTCTCATGATAGCATGTTAGATGCCTACAGGTGATACGTTGTACCCAGAACTTACAGTATGTAATGTTGAGGAATTCTAATCATATCTGTAGTGTACATTAACCACTTAAGCCCGATATACAGTAGGTTACTTTGTTGTATGACAAATAGCGGAAATAACCGATCTTCAAGGCCACAAGAGATCTGCTATTTTATTTGATTTTAGAAAATGTTGGCAATTTAGATTTTTATAAAATGTTTAAAAAATATTTATACGTGTTTTATTTGTTCATTTATTATATTGCAGATGTTCTTTTTTTATTTTTTCCTTTATAATTTTTATCCCACGATTTTGTAACCCTTTTTCACCCGGTGCCAATTTGCTAAGTGATCCTGGGCACTACACTCCCCCCACCAGCCTAGGGAGGCCAGGGCCGAGCTCATGCCTCCTTCAATGCATGAGAGCCAACTGACCTTCTTGTCACCTGACAGGGGGGAGTTTCCCTGGTTGGACGTAGCCCGTGGAAGGAACACGTTATTCCAACCAGTTCCCTTCCCCTCCATCAGACGCCCCGGCTGTCATGGGGGAGGCGGTATAGTGACCAGGATTGCTACATGTTTTTGTGAGGGGACACGGGGGACACGGGGAGAACATGCAAACTCCACACAGAGTAGGCCCTTTCGCCAATATATGATTGCAGATGTTCAATGACATGCCCAAAATATGGGAGACCGGGGTGAAAGTGGTTCATTTCAATCACTGACAAGAAATCAAGTCCAAGTTAGATATCTCTGTCCTTAGCGATTGAGGCTGTTTAACATACAGCTTATCTCTGTAATCCTGAGGTATAATTAACAATGCATCATGCACACATTTCCCCAGAGTACCATTAGTTTCAACATCAAGAGCCTTCATTATTCCTGGATTTAGTAACATAAAAGGATTGATTCAAAAAAGGTTAATTCCACATCGACTGAAGACTCCAGAGACGTCGGCTTATAAACATTATTGTTTTATTTAATTTTTTTCATTTTTATTTTTATTTTATTGATATCGTTATATACATGGCATAATTTGTGCTTTATTTTTTTTATTATCAAGAATAAAACCGTTAACGGGACATTGGGAAATTAAAGTTTAAACCCGGACTGAACCGTCTTTTCAGGTGGATGTACAGAGAAGGGGGGTTTCTAAAAAAAAAAGAAAAAACGGTAGAGGAAAGTTGTTACAGATGGAGAAGTAATCGGAGAGTCTTGTCCATGGAGATCAGCGGCTGGTCCACTGAGGGCGGTTCTATAGCGTTCAGACCGTGATGCCTGATTTAAGCTCAGTTGCGTGCCAGTGTCGCGCGCCGGAAATAGCAGATCTACAAGCTCGTAGAATCTGCCATTTCCGGCGCGCGACATGATGCGTAACGCAGTGTAAATCAGGCACGATGTGCTTTTACCAACAGCAGCAAAGGCACCTGTGTATAACTTGTTTTAGAAAAAAAAAGAAACTAAAACAAAAACTAAAATAAATGATGCACGCCTCAGGGCCTGACTCCAGTGGAATCCAGACGTTATGTGTCCATCCATGTTCCTTGTCTACCCGTCCTGCTTACTGTCCAATGTCCTGTGATTTTCCCATCAATTGCGGCGAACAGTCGCTACGTTAGCCAGCTTCCCGCCGCTGACTGACACTCCTCCCATCTGAGACGAACAGAAACATATAGAAAACAACCCAAAAAATATTGACTTTTTGTTATTTTTTTATTAGATTCGATTTTTTTTTTGTTAAATCAGTTTTTGCTCTCTTTGTAGAGTTTTTATGGGATTTCTTTTTGGAAGAAGAGGGCTTTTGATTTTCACACGCCTTGCTTTTTCGGGGTATTCCTGATGTTTCGTCTTTGCTTGGAATGGCCACAGGAGAGCAGGGGGAGGAGGAGACAGGAGGACAGAGGAGTAGAGGAGGAGGAGGACGACGACATGAGGGACAGAGGAGGAGAGGGTGAGAGGCAGAAAGTGAGGCTGGCATGGGGCTCTGAAGCAGAGGATGAAATGACCAGGGTTATTATAGTTAAGTCAAAATTAGATTGAAACTAAAAGAGAGAAGTAACATTTTGCAAAACTACTAGTTTCCGTAGAGAAAACCCCAGGCTTCCCTGTCCTGGTTCACATTAGCCAAGTCGAACTGTTGGACCATGAGGCGTTCCCAGGCCAGCATGGAAATACTAATTAAAACTCAAACTAATCTAAAACAACAGAGAATTGCGTGTAAAAGCAAGCTTTTAGTTTTTCCTCCATTATATGCAATGCAATTTCATCATACCCTTTTCTGATTCTATGAATCAAGGCTTTCCTCATAAAAACTAAAACTAAAACTCAAACTAAAACTCAAACTCAAACTCAAACTCAAACTCAACCTAAAACCCACATAAAATTCAACTACAGCTAGTCAAAACTACTTTGTAAAACTAACAAAAAAAAAACAAATGAATATTTCAAAACTATATTAACTCTGGAGTGGAGAAAACAACGGACAGCAAGAAGGGCATGGAGAGAAGGCTCGAGAGGTGTAGGTTGATATAAGCAGAGATATAAAGGAATGGACAGGTTGATGAAGGAGGCAGAGATAATTGGCAGAAAAGGAGAGACCTTGCAGGGTGGGTTGATGGTGATGTGTAGGGGAGCAAGGTTAGAGAGAGAGAGAGAGAGAGAGAGAGAGAGAGAGAGAGAGAGAGAGAGAGAGAGAGAGATGGCAAAAGAAAGGTCAGCAAAACGAAAGACGAACCAGGAGCCAAATAGCGCACGAGTTGCGGAACTAATGACAAGGAAGAGAGAAAAACGGAAAATAAAAAAATGAATGACACTGAGTAAGAGCAAAGGGAGAGTAAGAGGGTAAAGGTCACCAAAAATGGCAAGAAAAAGTACATTTGAAACAAAAGAAACAGCGGAAATGTCATTTAAAATGACAGAGATAGAACGGTAAAGCTTTAAAATAACATTGCAGGGAAAGATAGTCCGTCTCTGTAGGAAGAATGTAAACACGAGAGAGACGGAAAGTGACAGATTGTGAGGAGCCATTCTGGAACAGATGTGATGGAGAGCGGACATGGCAGATGTTTATATTTATTTATGTATTTTATTTTTGACTATTACGACGAAAGGAAACAAAAGAGATGGGGCAAGCAGAGCGTGGAGAAAAGGCAAAGACGAGGACGTGAGATTTGAAATAAAACAATGGAATCGGAATTAGTCCGTCAGAGAAACATGACTGAAACGTCTGAATATCTGAGCAGATGAGAGAGAAATGACAGTATGACAGGGAAAGTGACGAGACGAAAGGACTCAAGACGAAAGCAAGGCCAACTGTGAGAAGAAGAGCAGAACGCTACATAATAGAGCTACAAGATCAACCTAAAGATGGGGGGAAAAGATGGGGGCGAAAACTAGAAAATGAAAACGGCAGATACTTTTGTTCCATTTGTAACGGACGGCACAGGGTTAAGGAAGCAGGGTCACATTCAGGTGCAGAGTGACGTTGAGGGGGTCAACGTTCAGTAGCCAAAGGGGTCAAAGGTCGGGACCTGGGGACTAGAGGAAAAGGGGGGAAGGCCTTTCTGGTATAGATCGGTCTGTTAGCCAGCCGTAGCTTCCCGCTAGGCTAATCCACATCCATGTCTGTTACAGTAGCTCACCGCAAGGCTAGCCTTTAGCCCACATCAGGTAAGTCTGAAGCAGTCAGGGCATGTGTGTTG
>NC_139939.1:9567206-9569706 GCF_963454915.1 Gymnoscopelus microlampas
GATGGTTTTGTGCCAGGGACCCTCATAAGAGAAGGGTTGTCAACATTTATCAGTACATTTTGATAACAGCTCATCTACAAGCTCACAACATGATGCAATGTGACGCGTTGTGAGCTTGCGCATCTGCTATTTTTTAATCGTTGCAGGCTCAAGTGTTTAAAATAAAAAATATATTTCTGTTTGCGCACACTGCAGTGTCTGGCTGCGTGTTTGTGTGCTTTATGAGATGGGCGCTAGGACCGCTCAGTTGACAGGGCAGGCACAGTGCTCGCACGAGTGCTTGTGTGTGTGTGTGTGTGAGATTTTCTCCGGTGGGAACGGCATCATTGTTTGTGTGGCATGTCAGCCTGTTCCCAACCCTAACCCTAACCCTAAAACCGAAATAAAGTAACAAAAAAAAGTAACTTTATCCGCGGGAAACCCGAAAAAAATCGCGCGCGCGCACGGGGGAACCATGCACGCGCGCGCAGTCCCGTTTCTCCAGTTCTGGATGTTGGCAACCCTATGCTGGGGACCCCCTGGAACTCCCCTCAAGGACCCTGGGGGGCCCACGGACCCCTCTTTGAGAACCACACGTTTAGAATCCTCATGACTTGTCTTATGTCTCCAGCAGACAGAAGAGGACATTCAGACTAATAATGCCAGCCTATTGTCATCGAGACTAATGGGTGCCAGTCAGCCATAATGCTAACTAAATTAGCCTGTCTGGCCGTATGGTTTTGAATGAGAAACACCGTCAATGATAACCTTTTAAACTGAATAACACATAACTTTCCTCCCAGCCCGCCGCAGGCAAAGGTAACAGTAAACCTTGTATCTCCATATTCCAGCTTTTTTATGTTGTTTTTTTTTATTCACCACTCAATGCCCTACTTCATCGCACAAGCATGTCAAGCTAAAGTAGCAGAAAATAGCCGATCTACGAGCTCACAGTCGCATCGTAGAACGGCTATTTTCACTATTTCTGAACAATTCCGTTCCATTCCCTGAAAAGTAACGTTTTTTTGGACATACAAGGTTTCCACACGACAAAAAGGAAATGTCACGGTTGAGGCTTTAACAGGTCCCAGGTGTGGTCCTCTCATCTCCCATCCTCAGTAAAAAAAAAAAAAAGAGCTGGCAGGGCTCAGCTCAGCATCGCCAAGCAGAAGGATTCTGTCACGCTTGGCGACGTAAGCTGCACATCCGATTTCTAACAGTCTCTCCTCGCCATGGCAACTAAGAACCACAATGCACCTGGGCACGGCGATAGGGAGAGGTTGTTCGAAAGTACGGCAAGCTTGCGTGCGTGCGTGTGTGTGTGTGTGTGTGTGTGTGTGTGTGTGTGTGTGTGTGTGTGTGTGTGTGTGTGTGTGTGTGTGATAATTACTTGTATCTCATCCTTAACACTGGAAACATCACCACGCCGAGGTAAGCGGATTGGAAAGGATGGGGAGGGATAAGGGAGGGGGATAAGGGAGGGGAGGGGAGGGGTGGGGAGGGACACGAGGATGTAGAACAGTACAGAGAGTCAGGAGGAGAGAGAGAGGGATGGAACGAGCGACAGTGGAAGTATAAGAGATGATAGGGAAAAGGTAGGGATGAAAAGCAAGAGACAGCAAGGAGGGTGGGAGGGAAAAACTGTTACTTAACGTAGGACACACAGACAGACAGACAGACAAGGCGGATGTGATTGAGAACAAGGTGATACTGGTGATGTTGGCATTAATCACTCTGTCATATGACGCCGAATAGACAAAATAGCCGATTTACAAGCTTGATGCGAGTTGTTTTGAGCTTACAGTACAGTAACTAAGCCCTGCCGAGCTATATGTGGCCCATAGGGCAGGAGCCTATCTCCTGTTTCTGTAGTGTGAGGCAACTTGATGTACTGTACAAGTACACCCCCCGGACATGACGCTAGTATGTCGCAGGCCAGGGACTTACCCCCCAATCCAACCCTTGATGCTGAGTGCCAAGCAGGGAGGCATTGGTCCCATTTTTTTGGGGTATCTTTCCTTCTGGTATGACGCTACTGGGGATCAAACTCCAACCTCCCAGTTTCAGGCCAGACACTCTAACCACAAGACCACTGAGCCGTGAGCTTGTTGCTCCTCTATTTTATCAATTTTGAAAATTTTTGACCGCCTCTGACATGCCCAAAATAGGCACACCAGGTTGAAAGCTCTTAAAACATTAGAAACATGGTCGGTAAAACGCCACAGGCGGGCTTGAGCCCCCATGAGGCACGCCTGAGAGATGTGTGAGTGGAGCGAGGGCCCATGGTGAGCGTTGCGAATCCCGCTTCTGTGGACGCCGCAGCGTGCGAGTTGCGTACTGATAGGGTTACGGTCCACCAACATCAACATGGTACTTGAAAGCGTGAGTCTGAGCATCGGACGGCAAAGTTACACATTGAAATATGATGAGTTGACAGTGAGAACGCGCTGCAAGATTAGAAGAGGGCAGAAACACTGGACAGACGGACGAAGGAACAGACGGACGGACGGACGGATAGATA
>NC_139939.1:9572206-9604706 GCF_963454915.1 Gymnoscopelus microlampas
AAACCACAGCACTGGATACACTTTGTTTGTGTTGGTGGTTGCTCATCAATTTTGTAATAGCTTAGTTCCAAACTTAAATCTCCATGATTTTAAATGTGACTAATCAAGATTAAATACAGCTATTCATGTGATTAATTCGTTATTTTTTCTTAAATATATAATATATATATATATATATATATATATATATATATATATATATATATATATATATATATATATATATGTGTGTGTGTGTGTGTGTGTGTGTGTGTGTGTGCGTGCGTGCACAGAGAGTATAGTTTTAAAAGCTGTTTTAAGCAATACATTGATAAGGGAACAGAAGAGACAGCTGTGATGAGGCACTATGGGAGCCCTCTGTGTGTGTGTGTGTGTGTGTGTGTGTGTGTGTGTGTGTGTGTGTGTGTGTGTGTGTGTGTGTGTGTGTGTGTGTGTGTGTGTGTGTGTGTGTGTGTGTGTGTGTGTGCGCGTGTGTGTGTTGGGGGTGCATGTTTTGTGAATGTGTGCACGTGCATGTGTGTGTCAGGGCACCACAGCATCTGTTCCTCCACCGGCATATCTACCTCCCACCAGCATTGTAATTCACACACGGCCCCCTGCCTTCACCTGCAGGTAAATCAACAGGAACCCACAGACCCACGGCACAGTCCCCATGCAGGTGTCCTGGACCCATAACACCCCCAGGTGTCTCCATAAGACCTCACCAACATGTCAACAAACTGTGTAACGGCGTGGCTATAGCCTAACTTCATTAATGTTCTCCATAGTTCACCTGCGTTCACCCCTGCTACCCACAATGAGAAAACAAAACTTCATTCACATTGATCATATAACAGACACAAATGATTTCATGGAGCCGGTGACCTGCAGTATATCAATATTACAGTTACTGTATAAAGGGAATGGGGGGGGGGGGGGGGGGGGGTTTGGAAAGGAGTATAAAAAAGCATTGAATCATAAAAAAATATTTATTGTCATTATTATTTAATTCAAATTCACTGCGTTCAGCCACTTTTAACCACCCACATTCCACGGTACACTGTGAGTTTGTAGCTATTTTCAATTTTCTTTCTCTTTTTTTTAGGCCATTTTGAAATGGGAGCCGCAGCCAGAGGTTAGGGTCTTATTTAGGGGTCTTTGGCATTGGAAACGTTTGGAAACACCTGCGTTAGCCTGCTCACATAGCCATGAAATATGTTACAGGTGCATACAATAACTAACAATGATAAATCAACATTATAGAACACATTTTCGTTTTTTTTTCTACAGGAACATATATCTACAATACAAAAGCATAATTATGCAGCATCACTACTATGCTTTGCAACGTACTATAATAACAGTAACATAATTATTATAACGTATTTCCATTGTTCTGTCAGCCAAGAGATTGTGTGACATGTACCTTCACAAACATTTAGCTCACACTGATTCCTTCATCTCTGTCCCCGCTGTTGGCTGCGTCGACTCCATTTCCTCTCATTTGGCACTCTCTCCTGCTCCCTGGTGGAGCAGAGGGCGTTGATAATGATGCATGACTCTGGCCCTCAAACTCTTCCTGGGAAACCCCAGCAGGAAAACACAGTTTGGTCTTGTGACAGATGGGAGGACATTAGATGACATATTATGGATTAGCAGCGCTAGCAAACGTTGGCTTGTCACCTTAACTTTGCAGTTATACACATTTGTTTTCATCTGTGTATTCTGCGGGTTTAAGTATCCCAAAACTCGATAGATTTTTTCCTGTCTGGGACCCAAAATTCGTTAGCTCGCCCGCTTCAACAGGAGGCTAGAGGCTACGACTGGTTTTCGTTTCATCATCTGTCTAATTAGAGACTAACGAATAAACGAGACAAGGAACTATCTGGTAGAGTAGCAATAATAGAGTTTGGGCTCCAACCACTTTAGTTGAGAACCGATCTTGGTAGAATGATAAACTAGCAGTGATCCATGTCTGCAGGATCTCGGTTGACTACTGATTAAGTGCAGCTGGGCTTCCCAGGATCTGACTGTTGAGAACGACTGCACTAGATCACTCTGAATCATGCTAGGGCTAATGTCATTCGTCATTTGTCATGAGAAACAGGTCTCTTTTGGGGGACACTGCTAGCATCTTATCGCCCCCCCCCCCCCCCCCCCCCCGTGATGGGTTCTCCATCTTCTGCTCTATATCTGTCTGTACGCGTGGCAGCAACGATGTAGCAGCCAGTGTCCAACTGATAGAACCAACAGTGGTATGGGCCAGGGGTGTCTGGATAGTTACTGCCCACTACCACAGAGATTGGTGGTGGAAATTCACCACGGTGCATGCAGCTTGGCCTGGTGCTCCAACGAACACAATTGGCAGTGTTTTTGCGGGTGGGAAGCTGTTTGGGAAGGGACTGCACCAGCGACACTAGCGAAAGTTTGTTTTGGGGACCCAGGGGGGCCCCCAAATTATTTTTGGGGGGTCCCCAGATGATTAGCTTAATGTGCAATATTGTTTTCTCACTCAACAGTAAACAAACCAACATACAGTATAAGTGTATAAAGGGTATCTGCACCGTTTTAACTTCTTAAGTTCCATTTAATGACTTTTGAGACCTTTTTTTATACCAAATTGGTCAAATTGTCAAATACGTAAGATGGAGGCAATCATTGTGAAAAAAAGCAGATCTACAAGCTCACAACGCCTTGCAGTGCGAGGCGTTGTGAGCTTGTAGTTTGGCTATGTTCACAATATTTATCTGTGGAACTGTGAGAATTACATTAAGGTGTATTTCAGTGATGACATTAAGGGATAATTTCATCCTTTCTTTTCAACCGTTTTGTTCATCTTCAACAGGGTATTGCTGAGCGTGCAAGCTTTTAAAGTTACACACGTTCCCACTTGGGAACAGCCTTGGAATAATCACAGTATGCTACTGTTGGTTCCACAGGAACAACTGCCGGTTAAGTACCTTCCTCAACTGGATCTTGACAGCAGCTGCAGGCGGATGAGGGAACGCTACTCGCTGGAGAGCTTTTTGCTGCTGTTGTTCACAGTAACCATCATATTCACACGGTTAAGTATGTGCTCGACTGCAAATCTTTGAGTGGAAATTACATTACTGAATACAGAGAAACTGTTGGCCATGGAATTAAACATTGAAATGGAGTCACAGTAAAAATCTAGCCCATGGTGTTGTGTAAAGGTAACTTCATTGTGATCCAATGTAGGGAATAAAATGTATTCTCTAACAGTGTGTCAAGTCCAAGTGTGCATGCATGCTACTCCATCCATCCACACAGAATGTTCCACACGCTCTGGCCACTGGCGAAACATTGAAATATTACCACACGGTGGTGCTAATATTTTTGCCCCACCAGCGAGGCTTTAAGGATGGCGATGTTGATCGGTCAGTCGGTTGTTAAATAAAAAAAAAAAAAAAAAAAAAAAAACTTTTTGTGGATACTATTAGTGCCTGAATTACCACATCATGCTCTCTGGAGAATGAACCATAGTGATTCCGGTGACCCCACAGCCTTTCCTATAGTACCCAGCTTAGGCCCAAACTTCAAATTCCACACAGGATATCTCAAAGTATAAAAAGCTGATTGCCATGGAACTTTCTGAGATTGCGTTTGAGAATTCCATGACCTTTCCTCTAGTGCAGTGGTTCTCAACCTTTTTACAACAAGTACCACCTCAGATTTTATCTGTGATTCCAAGTACCACTACCGCCAAACGTGCACGCGCGCGCGATAATTTGCGCGCGCAGCGCGCGCGATTTTTTTTGCGGTTATTAGCGGTTATTGATGCTTTTTGGGCGGGTTTAGGATGGATTTAGGGCAGTGGTTTTCAACCTTTATCATGCCAAGGACCCCTAAATTGATAAACATTCGGCCGTGGACCCCCATTTGAAAATGTTTTGTGCCAGGGACCCCCAAAAGCAAAGATATCAGTTCATTTTCGCTTTAAAAAAAAAAAAAATATTCAAAGATATGCAACACTTTTTCAAGGTTTTTCCAAAAATAGCAGATCTACAAGCTCATAGCGCGGTGCCGTGCCTGCTGTTTTTGAATAGCCAAAGCTAAGTGGTTAAAAATGATTGTGACGCTATTAACTCATGTCCAACTTGACCATACTGTACAATACCAAGTACATTTTCAAAAAGCCAAAGTTTAAATGGGGCTGAAGCGGTTTATGTATGTTTTGTCATAATAATTAAAATCCACAAAGTTACTAGTAGTAACTAAAGTTTTCAAATAATTGAGGTGGAGTAAAAGTATAATATTTGCCTCTGAGATGTATTGGAATAGAAATAAAAATATTGCAAATTGGAAATACTCCAGTCAAGTAAAATTACCTTAAAATTATACTCAAGTACAGTATTTGAGTACATGTACTTAGTTACTTTCCACCACTGTCAGCATTAGATAAGATGAATTACTCACCTTCTGAAAAGATGAAAGAAAACACACTTTTGTTCCATAGCCCCACATTGTCTTGGTTTCAGAAATCATGGTTGTAAATATGAACTTTTGCCACAAAGTCTTTATATTCCATAATGTCCCATGACCCACGTCCATGTTATTTACATTTTGACGATGCACGTTAGTCAAGTGGAGCTGTGTTCCGTGAGCAGAAAGCTGTCAAGTGGCCTCCAGAAAATAAATCTGGTTTCCTTTCAAAACGATGTGCATTTCAGAATAAGAGGTTTTTTAAAACTCTATCCTTGTAATGTTACAATGCAACACACGTTTTATTTTGAAATCATACTACTGGAAGTAGAAGTACCCAGGTAGCCTAGTTGAAACTACTTAACTTCACGCGAAAGCAGCTGTTTATGCGGAACGGGGGGAGAAGAAAAAAAGTCAGACAAACAGTGGGGGGAAATCACGGATCTGTGAGAGTGTCCCGTCGTACACACACATTAATGAATGGTTGTGACGCCCTGTATGTTAATCTGACGTTAGTAGATTATGTTTTATTCTTGAACATGGCCATGGGTCTGTGGCAGGTTATTTAATATGGGATTTTCACAGCTGCCTTTGACTTTTTCTTAACGGAACGGCGTTCCGCCACCGAATCTTTTACCGGAACGCCGTTCCGGACCGTGCCGGCCCACTTTCACCCCTGCCCTTCACCGTGTTTGTTTTGATCGTGGCTACCAGTACCGGCGCATTCAAAGTAACAGCCAGGAAATGCGCTGTTCCCACGCTGACAAAATACAGCACTGAGCGCACTGGCCAATACAAACTAATAGGCGAGTGTGCTCCGGTGCGTATTTCCGAACGCACCCAAAAGTGTTCAACAAAACCTTTTTTAAATTAAATTTGAGTGATATTATGGTAATGTTATTTCCATTCAAAGTAGTATTTCGATAGTTTTATTATGTTTTCATATATATAATTTTTTTTTTTTTTTCATTTTCCCCCCACTTTTTTCATTTTTGGGAAGATTCTTCCGCGTACCACCAGGGGGGGGCTCAAGTACCACCGGTGGTACGCGTACCACAGGTTGAGAACCACTGCTCTAGTGCCATCCTCAGGCCAAAATGTCAACTTTTCGCACAAAATGTCCCAAAATATAATAGGCAGATTGCAGGATGAACCCTTCGGAATTTAGGAAACCCATGGTCTTTCCTCTATAACACAGTGGTTCTCAAACCTTTTGGGCTCCGGGCAACCCTATACATATTCTTATTTCATCCATGGCACCCCTAAAATGCTGTTACTTTTCACTCTAGCACCTTATATGTACAGTATGGGTTAGGTCAAGTGAACCCTGGGTGCAAAGTTGCTCCGATCCGCACGGACCTAGGCCCAAACACTGTTCAGGGGACTGCCATGAGAATAGTCACACACACACACACACACACACACACACACACACACACACACACACACACACACACACACACACACACACACACACACACACACACACACACACACACACACACACACACACACACACACACACACACACTGTTCAAATCTAGACGGCTGGCGCCTTCGAGCTTTCTTCATCCATCATGCAAAAGGAAAAGATGAATATCAGGTATCCTACTGTTCCGTGCAACATTTCTCGACATCTGCATACCACAGCGGGTCAAATTGCTCATACAACGCCACGCAATGTCGGGAGGCACTTTGCGAGCAGTGGAGGCGAGAGACTCCACAGGTGTTAACTATTCATAATCCCAAACAAACAAATAAGAAAGAAAATCTCTTATGTTCAAAAGCCTATTATGGAGGAACACATAATTGGCCTGGCAGCCTTCAGATGAAAATCACTATATTCATGATTTAGAAGAAGACACGTTTTCAAATTGCAGAGCTTGAAGACGAGGCAAGTTTAAGAGCTTGGATGGTTCATAGTGTAGCACAAGAAATGCGTGTTGAAGGAGCGAGAAAAAAGAAAAGAGTATACACCAGTGTACTATTACCAGTGGTTCTCAAACAGTGGTCCGGGGACCACCAGTGGTCCTTGAGGCGGTTCCAGGTGGTCCCCAGCTTAATGATGGAAGAGTTGGTAACCAAATGGACCCTTATTAGGTAGATCTTTAACTCTTGAGAGTGTAAAATGAAACCAAATGGACCCTTACGGGTCCATTTGGTTCCATTTTACGCTCTCAACACTAAAGAGTTACATTATTGTTAAACAGCCACATTAACTAATTAAAGAATTTTTATTTGCCTGTTATCTCTCCTATGGTGCCAACATCAATACAGCATGGATGGAATTGTGGACAAAATCGGATCCAACGTCTTCATATCGTATCCAAAAGTCTTGGGTCTGAGAGTCTAAATCTCATCAAATGGTGGTCCGTGGCTCAAATGCCGCATAAATAATGGACCTTGATATGAAAAGGGTTGAAAACCACTGCTATACACATACAGTACACACAACCATGAGTGTCCGGACACATATCATCCTTGACAAATATATTGTAAAGGGGAGTTGACTGTCTTGGTAAGGTCATGTTCTTTTTCCATGTTTCAGGCATTTTCATTTTACTTTCATTAATGTAAAACATTGCATGTTTGTGTAAGACAGATGCAATTACGGACACTGGAGAAAGGTTAAACCTACTATTTCCCTCTAATCTACCTCGGACACCTGCAGAAAGGTATAATTGCTTCCATCTTCCTGCCCTTTTGCATGTTGCCTTCATGAATCTATCTAATCTAACAAGAACGTCTCTTAAGTCTGTCCATTAGACCAAACATTAAATTCAGCCGTCTAGTTAATTGCACCAACGGAGAAACAGGAAAGTCTTTCATTAATTGGCATTGGCAAGATAAAACAAGTTCACTTCAAAACGCGATAGATTAATTTTCTAACAAATTACTCAACTTTCGGTTTAATCATGCCGAGCCAGTTGATGGGGAAGCAGTATTTATTCAGCACGAAAATGATAAGCAAGGATGTGCACGTGCACAGACAGACAGACAGACAGACTGCACATACTATATACATTCAGATTCACTACAAATATTCAGTGCCAGTGCTAACTACTTATACCCTGCAGCTAATACTTTGCTGTACATAAAAATGCAGACAATTCTATTCTATTCTAAAAAAGAACACATTTTGTCAAATGTTTTTTTTTGACAAAATGTTAACCTTTTATGACGTGCCCATAATATTGATGCTAGTCTTCATGTTTTTCTCTTTGTCTCGGTTTGTTTTGGACTTTTACTCTTACCCCTACAACCCTGTTACTGTTGCTGAACCCAAAACCTTCCTCCGGGCATCAATAAAACTTTACTTCATCTCATCTTTTCTTACACACACTCAATTGTAATGCCTTCACTGATGCTGTATAACAGTGGTTTTCAACCCTTTTTCATGTCAAGGACCCCTAAATTGACACTTATTAGCCCGCGGACCCCCATTTGAAAAGATATGCCAAGGACCCTCATAAGAGAAGATTTTTACGGCTCTAGCAGTGATTTTCAAGCATTTTAATTTCAAGGACCCCCAGTTTGACATGCATTAGGGCTACAGACCCCCATTTAATGGCATTTCTATCTCTGGGACCCCAATTTATATTCTAAAATCAATGTTAATTTAACTCAGAGAGTGTACAAATGGAACCAAATGGACCCTTACGGTCCATTTGGTTCCATTTGTACACTCTCTGAGTTACAGACCCATAAGGCTCCATTTGGCTCCTAACTATCTATCATTTAGCTGGGGACCACCTGGAATCCCTTCAAGGACCACTGCTGTATAAGACCTAGTTGGAGCTGTTGTTTGCAAACAGTCTGATCTCAGCTCTGAGCTATACTATTCACATTTCATCACATTCTTCTGACTCATCATGCTGTTGATCGACTGCCTGTAACAGACAGAACAGACATGATACAAATGAAGGTCTCATGTTCCACCTTGACACAAGATGTCTGTCAAGCAGAAAGCCCAGAAGACGAGAACAAGTGAGGCGTGAAACGTTTTGTTTTTTTCTTTTTGCAAAACAGTCATGAATGCAAAGAGAGAGAGAGAGAGAGAGAGAGAGAGAGAGAGAGAGAGAGAGAGAGAGAGAGAGAGAGAGAGAGAGAGAGAGAGAGAGAGAGAGAGAGTGTGGGGCTGAGAGGTTGCGAGAGGTTCAGTCAGAATGAACAAACAAATGAGGGAGAGAAAGAGAGAAAATGGAAGACCAAGAAAAGAAAGAGGAACAATGAATCAATGAGAAAGGAGTTGATGAATGTGAAAGAGGGAGAGGGAGAGGGAGAGAGAGAGAGAGAGAGAGAGAGAGAGAGAGAGAGAGAGAGAGAGAGAGAGAGAGAGAGAGGCAGAGAGCAAAAGGAGAGCTAGGAATCCTGAGAGGATCTGTCAGCTCTTGTTGGCTGTGATTCTAATGGAAGGCCTCGCTCCTCTCCCCCTAACCCATTTGGCCTTAATTCCAGCATTGCTTTCCAAACTTTTTAAACTTTAATGGCCCCCTCCTTAAGTGCCAGCTGCTGACAACATTGATTTGGCTTTAAGCCTCGCTGTCCCGCGTGCCTTTTATTTTCCCCTTGCAGAATCGACAGAAACATCTATTTTCTGCCCCCCCCCCTCCTCCCCCTGCTCTCCTCTCATCCTCCCCTCATCCCCTCTTTCTCTCCCCGGTTCATTTGACGGTGTCAGCGGTCACAGGAGGCAGCTTGTGTGAGAGCGGTTGAAAGGGAAAGCGATTTGGATAAGCTGTTCGTTTTCTGCGTCAATTTAATTTAAAATAACGTTTTTTTGCTTAGTTAAGAAAGCAGTCCGGATTGACTGAGAGGGGGTTATTTTTCTGGCAAGTTAATAGTAGGTATGTGGGGCGGACACACTGAACGACTGAACACATTATTCACAAGAAACATGTTACTCGATTATAGCTGGTCACAATGGTCATTAAACACTTAAGTCCAATACATGTGGTCGTACACTAAATAGCGAAAGAAAGAAAGAAAGAAAGAAAGAAAGAAAGAAAAACTAATAATACATCTTTGGAAATTGTTGATATACTCACTACTATTGATATTGTTTGAACATTTCTATACAATATTTTGAATACTTGAATATTATTATTAAAAGCAAGTACTCCAGTACATTAACTCGAGCACACATTTGACAGAGCAACTTTCCCTTGCCGTTCTGAGTAATATTTACCAGGAGTATCTATACTTTGCCTCGAGTACTGGGTGTTGAGTACTTTGTCCACCACTGCCTTCTGGTAACAAGCCTGGCTTGTTTCCTCTTTCCTCCCCAGCTGAATGCAACGAGGTCCCCCGGTGTTACCTGGACCAAAACGAACGCTCGTAAAAATGAAGTGGCTGTGAAGTACAGGGCTTTTCAGACATTACGTCAGTTAGTACCGCAACCATAAAATAGTTTACTACCATAAAAAATACTTTGCTATTTTATAGCCTGTGGTGCAGTCACTGCTACGACAGTGTGTGTGAATGGACAGCAGAAGGGCGCATACAAGCGCGCGCACGCACGCGCGCACGCACGCACATACACACAGACAGACAGACAGACAGACAGACAGACAGACAGACAGACAGTCAGACAGACAGACAGACAGACAGACAGACAGACAGACAGACAGACAGACAGACAGACAGACAGACAGACAGACAGACAGACAGACAGACAGACAGACAGACAGACAGACAGACACACACACACACACACACACACACACACACACACACACACACACACACACACACACAGATGGATACATCTGCTGTTAGCCCGTCTGTCTGTCAATGATCTGTGTTTGTTCGACCTCTTGTCTGTTTGTTTGGCTGCCTGCCTGCTACTGTCTGTCTGTCTGTCTTTTTTTTGCAGCATCCGGGCCTCGACACTCTACAGGGAAGACCATAGACATATAAAGGTAGACGCCTCCTTCGGCTCTGAAGCATTCGTATCTCGGGCACGCTTCCTTGTTCCGCAGGGCTATCCCATATAAGGCTTGGGCAAGCTGGAAACTTCCGTGTGCGTCACAGAAGGGGGCGTTCGGTAGGCCAATCAAAGGCAGGTGGGGCCGGTCTTTTCTTAAGAGGCAGTCGCGCAGCAACTAGTCAGTTAGACACGCTGTGATTGGCCAGTAGTTAAAGCAATGTGATTGATCAGTAGTCAAACAGCCCTGCGGAAGAGCCTTGTATTGAGATACCAGTCGCTGCAATGAACTGCAGAGGCCAATGAGGTATCTAGGTTTCTATATCTATGGGGAAGACAGCCAAGGGTTCCCGAACCCACTGTCAGTGCACTGTGGTTAAAAACCAGACAGAACAGCACCACGGCGACCCCCAGTCAGTCAGTCTGTTTGTTTGTTTGTTTGTTTGTTTTTTGGGGGGTCTGTTTATTTCCTCCAACTTTAAATACAATTTACATGTGCACATCGACACTGTCAGGCATAAACCTTGTATGTTTTTTTCAAAAAAGAATACCCTATTTTTATACTTGAGAGAGTGTTCCACACTTGATATAATTGATTGTAAATATGCGTTGTGCCCTGACAGACTGACTCAGTCATGCATATCACTCGTTATTGCATGGGTGAAATAGGCTCTCCCTCCCTCTCCAACTGACTGTCTATTCTCTGTCTCTCTTTCTCAGTGATCATCAAACTCCATATTTGGGCATAATCGAGGCACATATGGGACTGTGACGTAGTCGTTGCTTAACAATGTTGATTTGTTCAGGCATCGGAAATCTCCATTTGTGGGCATGAAACTATTGCCTATCAATGTCGTAACCATTTAATTTCCCCAGCTGGGCTATAGCTCCTCTAGATATCAATACATGGTACTTTGACAGCCATTTTTTTCTCAACATACTGCCGTGTACCAGCTGTGGCTACGACTATAAGCCTTGCCATATGCTATAAGCCTTCTATGAACCATTGAAGGACGCTGTTTTACCCACTGTGTTTTGGTTCTTTAGTGTCTGGATAGATTCCAGTGTTTCCGGGAATTCTACCGTCCACAGAAACCCTGTTTTCGTCCATGATTGTCATGTCTGTAATGAGGTATTTTTGGCTCATTGCCTTTCTGGCTCCTTGGTGGGTCCAATGTGCTATTAAATCGGGCATTACGGAGGAGAATCTGAAAGAAACCCTTAACGCCATACTCTCAGATTTTGAGGTTCTTCCCGCGTCTGGAATTCAGCTACACTCTGTGAGCAGAGATGTCAGCACCCAGTCCCACCTGGAACGGCTGGTCAGCTTCACAGCCTTGCAGAGACATTTCAAACTTTACCTGACCACTAACATGGACCTGTTCACTGACAACTTTAAGGCTGTCTTCGTCGACAAAGACGGGAGAGAGGAGAGCTACGATGGACGCCTACAGAACTACTTCCTCGGACATGTTGTAGGAGAAGAAAATTCCCGCGTGCAGGCACACATAGATGGTGAGGAGTTCTCTGCCCACATCCAAATGGAGGAAGCCGAGTACAATGTAGAGCCTCTGTGGAGGTTCACAGAGTCCAGCCCTGACGGCCGCCTGCTGGTTTATCGCTCCGAGGACATCAAGAACGTAAGGCGCATCGCGTCTCCCAGTGTGTGTGGCGATATCCACGCAGAAGACGCTCAGGACCTGTTTCCAGAGGCTGCCTGGAGGAACAGGGACGGACACGCGGGGGAGAACGAGACAAGTATGCACAGACTGAAACCGCAAACCCACGATCAGAAGAACACCTGTCCCCTCCTGCTGGTGGCGGACTACAGATTCTTCCAACAGATGGGTCGTGGAGAAAAGAGTGTTGCTCTCAACTATATGATTGAGTTGATTGAACGGGCGGATGACCTATTCAGGAGTACCACCTGGAACGATGAATTTAAAGGCTATGGAGTCCAGATCAGCCAAATCATCATTCACAAGGAGCCTACCAGGCCTCCCCGGGGCGGTGAAACAGGCTGGGTCCACTATAACATGGAGAACAGCCCAGTGGTAGGAAAGGAGTCATGGAACTCCAGGAGTCTTCTGTTGCGATTCAGCAAAGACATTGCCTCTGAGGTGTGCCTGGCTCATCTGCTCACCCATCAGGACTTTGAGGATAACGTCCTGGGGCTGGCCTATGTGGCGTCTGGCAAAGACCAAAGCCTGTCTGGAGTCTGCTCCAAACCAATCTATAATCCTCCCAAGAAGTTTTACCTGAACACTGGCTTGACCACCACCAGACTGTATGGGAAAGCCTCTTTAACAAAGGCAGTTGACTTGGTGATCACCCATGAATTGGGCCACAACTTTGGGGCGTGGCACGATGATCCAGACAACATCGAGTGTGCCCCTAATGACGACCATGGTGGAAGGTTTGTCATGTACCCCTTCGCTGTGAGTGGAGACCACATTAACAACAAGCACTTCTCTCCATGCAGTAAGAGGTCTATAGGGAAGGTGCTGCAATGGGTTCCAATCAGGGCTCCAAAGTGCTTCCAGGAGAGGAACAGTAAGCTCTGTGGGAACTCGCGGGTCGAGGAGGGTGAGGAATGTGACCCGGGGCAGCACCACCTCGGCGATGACGAATGCTGCACAGCCAACTGCAAGTTAAAACCTGGCAAACAGTGCAGTGACAGGAATAGTCTTTGCTGCGAGAGGTGCATGTTTGAGGAGGCAGGGAAGACGTGTCAGGACCCCATCAATGCTACTTGTAAGGGCATGTCCAAATGCACAGGCACCAGCAGCGAGTGTCCGCCTCCTGAACTTGCCGCTGACGGTGTTGCCTGTGTTGACAACGGACTGTGTCGTGGTGGAGAATGCAATCCTTTTTGTGAGGCCACACAGAAACTCAAGTCCTGCGCATGCAACGAGATCGAGGACTCTTGCAAACTGTGTTGCAGGGGCAAAGATGGCACATGCACTCCCTTAATTCAACCCAATGATGGCAAATTCCTCTTCCTGCGCAAGGGCAAACCCTGCACCGTGGGATTCTGTGACGGGGGCGGAAAGTGCATGAAGCGGGTGCAGGATGTAATCGAGAGGCTGTGGGATTTCATTGACAAGCTGGACATTGACACATTCAGGAAGTTCCTGGCTGATAACATAGTGGGCTCAGTAGTGGTTATCTCCCTGGTCTTCTGGATTCCCCTCAGCATCCTGGTTCACTGTGTGGACAAACGCCTTGACCAGCAGTATGAAGACAATACCGAGACGTTAGATCCCAACATCTAACCTGACCAAGCAGTCAACAAATGCCCAGCAGCCCAGAATCTGCACCCGTGCGCATCACAGCTGCTCATTGCGTACGAGATCCTCTTACGAGGATCTGACCGAGCCGGACCCACTGCGCACGGGACAGATGGCGCCTCAAGAGACAGGACTGCATTGACAGTAAAGAGACGGGATTGAAGGCCTTTTGTTGAAAACACACAGACACAGGCAACACATTCAAGTACAAAAGACATAATATGCAATTTCTTGTTGACACCCAGACAATGGTAGATAAACATTTACATATTACATAATTTTACGTTCATCTTTTTTGAATTTATCTAGGATGACTTAGAGGTAACATGTAGTTATGAAACGGTCAAACATAAGATATTAATAAAACCAAATATATTGTATACAGATCATACTTCAGTAGTCTTGTAATACCTTTTTTGAAGGAGAAACACCTGTGCCTTTTATACTTAGTTACACAAGCAATAGCTGTGACATCAACTTGATGAACCTCGGGGAGATTAAGTGGCTGATTGCCTTCAGAGACAAATGACCACAAACCGGTCTCCCAAAAGCAGCAGGTCCTATTTGTTTTGTTTTGTTATGTGATGCTGTACTGGTAAAAATTGATGAGAGGTAGCATGAGCGATAACGCTTGGTAAAGGACCTGGGCTGTTGTGTGTAATGGCCGGAGGAGAAGGTTTATACTGCAGTACGTACGGGTTTGAGTGAAAAAAGCTAAAGGTATCTTGACAGTACTGAGAGGAAGGTTATAAAGCTGGTAAGCAGTGAAGTTATCTGCTGAATTGATAGGCTCTGTGTTCTAGATGCTCTGGGGAGTGTGTGTGTGTGTGTGTGTGTGTGTGTGTGTGTGTGTGTGTGTGTGTGTGTGTGTGTGTGTGTGTGTGTGTGCATGTGTGAGTGGGGGCGAATCCATGCCTTGGATATTTTGCCTTATATAGTATTTTGTGTGACCAGATGTTGAAATGTTTTCAAATCCTGCTTCTGGACATATTGGATTAAATACATGCATTTGCTTTTGGGAAATGCACACTGTCTGATAATTAAATGTCTGGTATTTGCATTTTGACCAAGCAGCCACCACTAATCCACTACGGTTACGTTATAGAACTCGCATTGTGCATTTTCCTTATATGCAGATATGACATGAACATTACTAAGGGCCTGCCACTGGCACTGCAAGTCAGTGGGAAGTCCAAGCCTTCTCATGGAGAAAGGGGGCCATTTACCATGTGTGAAATGGTGTAATTTCATTGTGAAGTGGTGTCATTTCACACCTGGCCGGCAATTCAATGGTGGCAATTCAGTGGAGACAAAAGAGGAACAAGTGTGAAGAACTCGGCTGTCTTATCTGTACAATAAATGACTTACTTACTTTGGAGTGTTGCCACTTTTTTGTCCATGTGATATGGTCTGCTGGACAGAACATTGCAGCATCTTCTACAACTTAGATGTACAGTATGTCTCTTCTTTAGGTTGAGTGCAATTGAGTGCAAAACTGCAAGTATATAGGGCACTGGTCCCATTAACTATCCTGATGCACACTTTAGTGTGTATCTCTACCTTTCTTACATTCTTAAACCATTTCATTAACCGACTGGCTGTTGGCTCCGACTCGCTGTTGGCTGCATAATTTCAGAAATATATGGGAGCTGATGTAATATCTGAATTCCCTGTGTGATTTTTTTGCCAATTGCCCCTGCTCTGGGGTCTTTGTCCTGACAGTTTTAGAACCATCCAAAGGGACGCAGTGACAAATAACAGCCGTTTCAAAACCGAATTGGCTCACGATAATGGAGCATCTTCTACAGACCAAGGTCAATACAGTGGATAAATGCCCACCCTCCATTTGTACACTATTTAGTGTGTGGAGAGGTGGCTTTTGACCTGAGGCTTAAGACGTAAGACCCACACGGTTGACTATTGCTTGATGACTATTGATCTCTTACATAATGGAATCTTGACAATGCACCACGTTATTGTCACTGCTCACTCTATTGCTCACTTATCGCTGTTATATTTACTATATCCATCACCGTGGATAACTGTTGATAGACTGTATTCATTATTAATATGTTAGTTTTTGATGGTGACAGACGTTACCTTTAAGAGCCAAGAGCTAACATCACAATCCGAGTTATCGCCATGCTTCTTGATATCGTGCTGAAGAGGAATAATTATATTGTCAGTCATTTTAATGTTGGATATATCAGCTAGACAGCCTTCATTAGTGTTTGACAAATAATGAGGTATCACCAATACATAGGTGGCAGGTCATATGACATCATTAGTCTCCTAATTATCATAACTAGATGTCAGGGCCTCACATCTAGTTAAACAAATACAGGTCAAGAGACCCAAAGCGCCAAAGCCTGGTGTGAGGAGATGGTTTGCGGCCCTCACATTTAGGCTGGGGCTGATTTATGAACCATGACGGCGACCTGGCCTAATTATAGCTCTGCACACACGTCATGCGAAGTCCGGCCTCTCTGGCCTCTCCTCTCCTCTCGGCTCCTCTCCTCTCCTCCCCTCTTTCCTTTGCGGGCCTAACCTCTAGTCACATCCTCCCAACCTCGGTCATGTGATAAAGAGGTCAGACTTCCTGTATCTGGTTGCTATGGCAACCTGCCAGATCAGGCAGGCGAATCAGAGAACCAATCAAACCGAGAGTCTGATCACTGATCGAGGTGGGGTAAGATGTACAAAACATAGCCATAGCTCTGATCACAGTCTGTGACGGGTCTTGGAGGCATGTGGAGTGATCCTGTGCTTGCGAAACGCTGCCGAACTTCGGAGCTTTTGTCAATTATATAGTAGTAAGATTATACCGTTTATGTCCATATTCAAGGAAGAAGTGATGCATGAAAAAAAAAAAATCAAGAATATAGGCCTACATGTTTAAGACATAATTGTCACCGTCTGGCTGAAAAGTTGTTATTTTCATATTTCTTTCCATAAATGAATGGAACGAAAACATACTCTCCACCATGCCTTCGGCCTGGCGGAGACGAAAAACAGATTTTTCTGCCCGACAGCAACCATATACATTGGAACACAAGATCTATTTCACTTTTCCTGTTAGTGTCTTTGGACATACAAGGTTTCCGCCCGACAGCAACAATATGGGAGTGAAAGTGTTTACTGATAGTCTGCTGATAGTCCAACATTTGGGGAAGTAAGTAAGGAGCTGTCTGGTTGACAGGGAGAGGATCGAGAAATCGAAAGGGAGAAAACATAAAGTCAGTGAAAACAAAGAGAGAGTAAATTGGAATGATAACGCGTCAACAAAGGCCGAGAGAGGAAGTTAAAACAAAGAACAAGCGAACAAAGGAGACAGAAGACTGAAAGGAGGTTACAAAAAGGGGGGGGGGGAAAGACGTTTTTTCCTCCTTGCAGCATGACAGCCACGGTGATGTATTGACCGGGACAGGGCAGAGTTAATTAGAAAGGCTGTGAGCTACGAGAGAGAGAGAGAGAGAGAGAGAGAGAGAGAGAGAGAGAGAGGGTGCGAGCGAGAGTGGGGAGAAGGGAAGAGTTAAACGTGTGAGAAGAGATCTAAAGAGAAGCGAGGAGTAATGCAAAGGTTAGAGGAGTTGAAGAGAGTGGGGAGAGGAGAGGAGACAGGAGACACAATAAGGGAACAAGGAGGTACAGATGGAGGGAGGGGAAGATCGAGGACACAAGCGGAGAGGAGAGCAAGAGAGAGAGTGCAGAGATGAGAGCAGGAGAAGAGAGAGAGAGGAAATGCAACTGAAGAGGATGGAAAGGCAGAGTGACAGACATGGACCCCTTGGATGTAAAATAAGAGCTCCCTCTAGGGGTTGTGCTGCTTCATGGCAGTCCAGTCACTAGTTTGACGACCTAGTCACTTGTTTGGGGCCAAAGTGTTGGCTGGATGGTCTGCAGTGGTCAGCATTTGCTGTATAGTGCAGGGGTCTTCAATGTTTTCAGGCCAAGGACCCCCTAGCTGAGAGAGAGAGAGAGATGAAGCAGGGACCCCCTACTCTATATTGTATAAAATTGTGTTTCAGATTAAAAAACATTTTTTTACTTAGTCTGCTATTTTTTCCCTCTACAACTATAGCCTTTTTGCCGAAAATAGCCGATCTACAAGCTCTCAGCGCCTCGCAGCGCGAGGCGTTGAGAGCTTGTAGATCGGCTATTTTCGGCTAATGTTCCCCTCAGAAAAGGAATTCTAGGGTTTAAGTGGTTAATGTAAAAAAAATGAAATCCTATCACACAAAGATTTGGCGCACCCCCTATATTAGCTCTGTTGAAGACCCCTGGTATAGTGTCTTCATCAGAAGCACTTTACAATGTACATTGTGCATTGCTTTCACCCACTCGCTCATAGCGGAGGCAGTCATGCAAGGCACCAAGGACACTTTGACATAATGCCCAGAGGAACCGGGAACCAAACCGGTAATTGAACTGTGACCCTTCCCCGGCCCCCGACACGGACGCACGCACACACCAAGGTTATTATAGTTTTGCATTTTTCATTAGTTTTATTTTTTATTTTTTGGACTTTTGGTTTGCAATTTCAGTTTAGTTTTGATTACCGTAATTTCCGGACTATAAAGCGCACCTGAATATAAGCCGCACCAGCCAAATTTATAGAAAACTAGAAAATGTGCTCCTCGGAGCACAGGTCTCCGCCAGGCGAGGTGGTAAAACTGTTCCTGATTAATTCTGTCTTACCTATTTATATTACATATTGTGATGTCACGAGAAGCTTGACCAATGTTAGGTGTTCACAGGACGGACACACACACGGACGGACGGACAAAGTGAAAACATACTCTCCACCATGCCTTCGGCCTGGCGGAGACTTCGGCCTTGGGTCCACTTTCTGACATCTTCTTTAAGAATGCGGCACCAGCTTCATCAACTTGAACGTCTTCTAGTTCTTTAAGTGATCTGTAGCGTCTCCTCTTACTGGTGTAATGTGCTCGTTGATGTTGTCTTTCATCTATTGAATACTGTGACCAGTGCCTTCTTTTCCTTTCGATGTTCTTTACAGACTCTTGTACTTTTTCTTCCAGAGAATGTAGCAATCTTTGCTGTGTCATGTTGTCAGCATTTGTGGCTCGTCTTCGTTTTTTGTCATTTAGGGATTCAAGTGCTCTTTGTCTCTGTTTCTTAGCTTTGGCTTTCTGCTGTCGGCGTTGCGCCTTTGCTTCTTCATGAGGTTTCAGACAATGATTTCCTGCTTCTTCAGTTTGCGTAATGAGAGTTAGTTGCATTGTGTGATCTCAGCTGTGATCTCTGTTTGTACTGGAAAGTACTGTTCCTGATTAATCCTGTCTTACCTATTTATATTACATATTGTCACGTGTCACTTGACCAATGTTAGGGGCAATGGGCCTCATGCAGCAATAAGTTCCTAATGTTTCCTCTTACATTTCTTCCTAAGTGAATTCCTAAGAGAAGTTGAGTCAGATTCATGAAACGTTCTTAAAAGGCAGAATTGTTCGTAACTATGTTCTTGATGATGATGAATCCCAATCCTCGTAACTTGAAGGGGTGTGCCAGTTCATTCATCCTAATTACCATAGGGCGCCGCCCCACCAATCCCCATATAAGGCATGACTGCATGGCTCTGCCTGCAGTCACACCTGTGTGTGATTGCTGCATACAGAAATCACAGGAAATCACACACAGCAATAAAACTGAGAGAATGAAGTAAAGAATACCTAAACTATAAGTCTACAGATGGTGGAACACCAGACTTCAAACATAAAAAATAATTAATTAATAGTTATGTGGAGGTACTTCTGAAGTGAACAGCAAATTATTTTATTTAATTAATGAATATATTTTATTATTTCTCTCACATTAATCAAAATATCACCACTAGACATCAATGTACATTTGCTGAAATTAAATGTTAAAAATGTTATCCATATTTCATGTTCAGGAATAGCGTTAGTAGTGGATATAAAACATTATATTACTGAAAGCTGGTGGGTGGATATGGAGGGTATTTAAGGTAGCAGCTGCTTGGTATGTAATGGGGTGGGAATAGGGGTGTGGTGGGTGATATGGTGGTGCAAGGAGGGGTGTAGGGGGCTATGTGGAGGGTATGGGGATGGGTATGACGGGTGGGTATAGGGGGGCTTTCAGGTAGGAAGGGGACTGGAAAATGAGGGTGTGGCAAATGTCAGGGATATGGGGGTGGGGGTATGGGGGGTGATGAGGGTGGGTTGGGTGGGGGGTTATGGGGTGGGTATGGGGCTTGGGCTTCAACTCAACCGGGTCCGTTTGGGTTAGATTGTAATTTCAGACCCGTCTCAAACATTTTCATGTCATGGACCCCCAAATTGACATGCATTTGGCTGCAGACCCCCACCTGAAAATATTTTCTGCCAGGGAAAATGTTTCAAGATTTATCAAAATGTCTCGAAAATAGCCGATCTACATGAAAGCTCAAAATGGCCAGTAATGGGACGTGTTGTGAGCTTGTAGATCGGCTATTTTCAAACAAAGTATAAAATAGGGTTAAAGTGATTAAACTGTTCTTCGTTTGCTGTGGACCCCCTGAAACTCTGAAGGACCCCTGGGGGTCCCCAGACCACACTTTGAGAACCACTGCTCTAAAGATATGATACAAATATTATTGTAATTTAAATCCTATATTATACAACTGTAGAATTGAAGAAACTTCGAAAATGAATTCTTTTTGCACAAATATGTCACACTTAAGAACTCAAAGGCCACCCTAAGAGTGCTCTCTAGTATGCGTAGATTTCTTCTTAACTTAAGAACAAATCACAGCTAAGAAAACATTTGTGAATGCCAAAATCTCTTAAAAAACTTCTTAAGTGGGTCTAAGAACAAATTTGTTCGTAAGTACGGTTCATGAATCGGGCCCAATGTTAGCTTGATCACCACCCCCTCCTCCCTCCTCGTCTCTCCTCCCTGACGACTTCGCCAACTTATTTGACAAGGTGAACGATATCCGATCCTCCTTCTCTCCTCCCCCGGCTGGTGCCCTGCACACTACCCACACCCGTCTGCCTTCCACCCCTCCCTCTCTATCTTCATCTACTGCTCCTCCCTCCCCCTCCCCCTCTCTATCCCACTTTTCTCCCCTAACGAGGTCCTTCTCCTTGTTACCTCTAGTCGCCCCACCTTGTGCTCCCTGGACCCGGTCCCATCCACTCTGCTGCAGTCCTCTGCACCTGAACTTCTTCCCTTCTTAACCCACCTTATTAACACCTCTCTGACATCTGGCTACTTTCCCTCTGCTTTCAAGACTGCCAGAGTCACCCCCCTCCTGAAGAAACCGACACTTGACCCCTCTGAGATGAAGAACTACAGACCGGTTTCCCTTCTATCCTTCCTATCTAAAACTCTCGAACGTGCTGTCTTTAAACAACTGTCCTCGTACCTCCACCAGAACAACCTCCTGGACTCCCACCAGTCTGGGTTCAAAGTGGGTCACTCGACCGAGACTGCCCTCCTGGCAGTGACGGAGTTGCTCCATACCGCTAGAGCGAACTCTCTCTCCTCCGTCCTGATACTCCTGGACCTGTCTGCAGCGTTCGACACAGTCAACCATCAGATCCTCCTCTCCACCCTTAAGGGGATGGGTGTCTCAGGCCCTGCACTCTCCCTGTTTGCATCCTACCTGACGGGTCGCTCCTACCAGGTGATGCTGAGAGGGTCTGTATCAGAACCACACAGACTCACTACTGGGGTTCCTCAAGGCTCGGTTCTGGGTCCTCTTCTTTTCTCTCTCTACACTACATCTCTTGGTGCTGTCATCCACTCCCATGGCTTTTTCTACCACTGCTATGCCGATGACACCCAGCTGATCCTCTCATTTCCCCCCTCTGACACACAAGTGGAGGCACGCATTGCTGCTTGTCTGGCTGATATCTCGGAGTGGATGTCGACGCACCACCTGAAGCTCAACCTGGACAAGACCGAGCTGATGTTCCTCCCGGGGAAGGGTTGTCCGCACCGAGACATGGCCATCACCATTGATAATGCTGTGGTGACGTCAACTCGGACTGCGAAGAATCTGGGTGTGACCCTGGACGATCAACTGTCGTTCTCGGCAAACATCGCATCAGTGACACGGTCCTGCAGATTCCTCCTCTACAGCATCAGGAGGATTCTCCCCTTCCTCACGGAGAAGGCAGCCCAGGTGCTCATCCAGGCTCTTGTCATCTCCCGTCTGGACTACTGCAACTCCCTCCTGGCTGGTGCTCCGGCATCTGCCATCAGACCTCTGGAGCTTGTTCAGAAAGCTGCAGCTTGTCTGGTGTTCAACCGCCCCAAGTTCTCCCACACAACTATCCTTCTCCGTTCTCTACACTGACTCCCCGTAGCAGCTCGGATACAGTTTAAAACCCTGGTGCTAGCCTGTAGGGCAGTGAAAGGAACAGCTCCTTCTTACCTCCGGGCTATGGTCGATGCCTACACCCCTGCCCGACCACTTCGGTCTGCCACCTCGGGCCGACTGATTGCCTCGTCACTCAAGGGTCCTTCTGGTTGATCGACACGGTCACAACTTTTTTCTGTTCTGGCCCCACAGTGGTGGAATGAACTTCCCACTGATGTCAGGACAGCAGAGTCACTGCCCATCTTTCGCCGCAGGCTGAAAACCCACCTCTTCAGGAAACACTACCCTTCCTCTTTGTCTGGCTTACTTGTTAACTAGTTGTACGAAGTCTTGTTTTATTGTTGTACTGTTTTATTGGATCTTGTTTAGTCGATACACTTTTTGTATTATCTTGTGCTCATTTGATTTTGCTATTTTGTCTCATCTGTTTAAGAAAGTAGGTAGCTGATATATAGCACTTTTACCTTAGCGCTAGGTATACTCTTGGTTGCTTATTTTTTGCAGGAAATGCACTTAAGACTTCTGGTGATTAGTAGAGAGAGAGAGGCCTAATAGTGGAGTTGTGTTCCTGTAGAACAAAGCCTTTGCCCTCTAACTCACATGTCTTTTGTGTGTTGTGTGCGCAGTATGTGCATGTGTGTCTGTGTTTATGAACAAAGTGTCAGTCACATAGCTTAAATGCATGTAATCAGTAAACTCATGTATGTGGTTCAACTGAAGCAACATGACTAAAATACTCCTAGTGCACAAACTGGAACTCATACAGGCTGCTGGAATGCAGAATTAATATTTTGTTATTGAATGAATGTTAATAAACATGGTCCTAATGCCTGCTCAGCATCACAAAGATATATACATTATAATTCTCCCTCCTGTCAGAGGAGTCATTCATTTACACAGATAGTGTGTCTTTATCACAATTTGCCCAAATATGGATTACTGATGTCATAGTATTGACACAATTCAGATCATAGATTTAGCTAAAATAGCCATTCAGGTTGAGTAACGTCATTAGCTATTCCATATAATGATGTCATCACGCAATGACGCAATGATATCACAACATCATTATTACATCAGATATAATTATCCTTTTAAATGTCGTTATTGTAATATCCAACCCGACACCATTCAGCAACTTCTGGAAATACATTGGCTTACCTTCTAACAACCTCTTCTGTAAATTTGTTGCACTGATTCACAAAGTGGTGCTGGTGTGGGAAATGTTTCACTGGACGATATATCTGAAAGTAGGATATAAGAATTCCTACCAAGCTGCTGTGGTAGTCGGACACAAGCTGTACTCTTTTGGAGGATGCTGTAACAAGAACAGTGATCAGATTCATGTCCACATCTTCCACACACTGTATTTACGCTGGAGGAAGTTGCCCCCATGGACAAATGGAAGCGGTGAAATTCACCTTGAGGTTCCCTGCGTGCGCAGGCACACAGCTGTTCTAGTAGAAGATATTGTCTACATCTGGGGGGGGAATTCTTACTGTAACGTTCTTTATTCCTTTGATGTTGACAACCACAGATGGTCCAAACCCAATATTGCCGGTACTGTTCCAAAACCGAGGCAACACCACTCAGCCTGTGTCTTGAGGAAGGCAATGTATATTTATGGAGGAAACACCCAGCTGACTGGACGCACCAATGACATCTACAAGTTGGACACCACCACAATGGTCTGGTCTTTCATGGACACCACCACAATGGTCTGGTCTTTCATTAACACCAGAGGCACACCACCACCTGTTTCATCAAGTCATTCTGCCACCATCATCGGGACAAAGATGTTTGTATTTGGGGGCTGGGGGGGCCAGGTTAACGTCTACAACAACATCACAGTGTTTGACACAGAGACCAACTGCTGGCTGAGCACACCTTCTGCACAGCTTCTTCCAGAAGGACGTTGTGGTCATTCAGCCTTTGCCTACAATGGAGAGCTGTACATAGTTGGTGGAAACAACTGGACACAGAACCTCAATGATCTGTGGAAATTCAATCCACAGACCTGCTCATGGAAGAAGGTTGAGCCCAAAGGGAAAGCCCTGCGTCAAAAAGACATCTTGTCTTGGATGGGTTGTTGCTTGGTGGGAGATCGTATCATCCTCTTTGGAGGATACCTCACACCTGATGACCTGTATATCTTAGATTTAAGTCCTAATCTGAAGATGTTATGCAAGCTAGCAGTTATTCAGTACGGTGTGGAGCAGTCTGAACTCCCACATGACATCAGGTGGGAACTCGCTGTCATGACTGCCAACAATAACTGAAAACAACATAGCCCTATAAAAAGAGAAAACAACTGTGATCCCACTATAAATAAATAAACTAAACAAATACATAAATTAACTAGAAAAAGGTCCTCAGAGCACAGGTGTCCGCCAGGTCAGGTAGGTTATTGTGGGCCAGGAATGTTCGGAATTCGCCAATCAGGATGGAATATGAAAAATCGTACGGATCCGTCTTGATTACTTGACTATAGAGATAATGTGTACCGATTTGCATGATGTTTGGACACAATTTGTATAGGAATAATATCGATGGCCAAAACGCAAAACCTCCTAAGTGCAAATTTCATGATTTTCAGATTTCACTGTGGATGAGGACTATAGGCTATGCTGCACATGCTCAGTCTGTCTGCAAGATAGTCCCGCCCCTCATTTGTGTCAGAAAAGTCATTTGACTAAAACCTCCTATCTTGTTCATTGCCAATTAGTGCTAAAATGTTGAAGCGCAAAACCTCTTATCTGCACCAGAACTAGTTGAGCAGCAGACAGAGCTGAAACTTTGGAATTCTGTGTTATGTAGACCATCTAAATGTCTTTCAGTTTGTAGTAATCAATTATTTTCAAAATAAAAAAGTGTCTTCCACCCTTACTATTTAAGTATTTGTTAGTAACTGTCAAGTTAATTGCATTGCCTTGTTGATTGCTAATGATTAGTGTCAGGTGGTGAAACTTTTATCACACCAAGAGTGTGAGTTGATCAAACATGTGAATGGTAATACTTGTTACAGTACTGTAGAATGTCTTGATCTCAAAATGAGCATTAAAAAAAACATTATTTATTAATTTGTAAGCCTAACTGTTTCTAGGTAAAAACCTCCTATGTGCATCTATGTAGATAGGAGGTCATTTTCAGGTGTAGATAGGAGGTTTTGGCGTTGAACATTTTGAACTTGTAGTTAGAGGTTGTCATTGCTGCTTAGATGTGAACATCCATGTTGTGATTTTTTATTAAATGCAGATCAAAATCACACGTGAACACCGTGGCAGCCAACAACCTTGTGAGAAGATTTTGTTGTGTTGGTTGGGGGGTATGGGGGTGGGATGGGGTTTGGAGTTATGGGGTGTGGAAGGTGTGGGGTGGCGGTTGGGGGGTTATGGGGTGGGGGGTGCATGAGGGCTTGGGTGGGTGGAGTTTGGGGGTTGTGGTGTGTTGGTTGGGGGCATGGGGACCGGGGGTTCTGGGAGTGGGGGTAATGGATTGGATGGGATTTGGGGGTACGAGGGTATGGGGTGGGATGGGGTTTTGAGTTATGGGGGTTGAGAGGTGTGGGATGGCAGTTGGGGGGTATGGGGTTTGTGGGAGTGGGGGAGTATTGCAGGTGGTGGAGTTGGGGGGTAGAAGGTATGGGGGGGGTTTTGTTGAGGGGGGCATAGGCAAGTTAGGCTGAATCATATAGGATAGGGTCTTTTGCGAGAGTGTGGTCTAGCGGCTAGACCACACTCTCGCATCGCAAAGACCCTATCCTCTTCATCTGTGCTGGATGAAGCACAGATGACAGATATGGGAAGGTCATGGAAGACAGGAGCATCGGATCATCCTCTTCTTCTGCTGGTACCGTGTTTCAACTCGTTCCTCTGCGCTTTCTCCCCAGACCTTGGAAGTCTGAGAAGAGCTTCTGCCAGAAATGTCATTGATGAGCTTCCAGCTCTTGCCATGCTTCTGTTTAACATGCACCTCTTTAATGTCCCTGATCTTTTGGATCCGCTCCTGTTGTTCGAGTTGCATACACTTGTTATAGCTCCTCCTTCCTCCGCTTATATTCCTCCCTCAGACCCTCTCCTTTTTGGTCAGCGACAAAGTCCCTGTGTGCTGCTCTCATCTCCTCCCTGGCTTTGGTGATTCTAGGGTCAAGGCATCTGTCTTTCCTCCTTGTTTATAGGCTCTTTAAGACATTCAATGATCTTACATACTATTCCACTATCCACACTGGGTTGGTGATCCAGTTGTATGAGTTAGGGGAGTTGGAGGGCATGAGGGTTTGGGGGGTGTGGTGTGCTGGTTGGGGGGAATGGGGGTTGTGGGAGTGGGGAGAGTGTGGAGGAGAAGTGCACCACCTACGTAGATGCACTTCGGCGTAACAGCTTAGCCAACAACACTGTAGAGCTCAAGACCCTGATGCTACATAGGAGAGTGTGGAGGGCAGCTTTTCAGGAGTCCCAAGTTGGTGTTGGCTAAACCACACTCGCAGACCCTATTCTATATGATCCGGCCTAACTGACTCATGCCCCCCTCAACATAATCCCCCCCGTACCCTCTCCCCCAACTCCACCACCTGCAATACTCCTCCACTCCCACAAACCCCACCCCCCAACTGCCAGCCCACACCTCTCCACCTCCATAACTCAAAACCTGTTGGTGTTGGCTAGACTCTAGCCAACACCAACTCTGGAGGGGGGCATGAGTCAGTTAGGCCGGATCATATAGAATAGGGTCTTTGCGATGCGAGTGTGGTCTAGCCAACACCAACTTGCGACTCCTGAAAAGCTGCCCTCCACACTCTCCTATCTAGCATCAGGGTCTTGAGCTCTACAGTGTTGTTGGCTACGCTGTTACGCCGAAGTGCATCTACGTAGGTGGTGCACTTCCTGTCTTTCCTGGCTTTGCCCTGGGTTGGCTCCCATAGTGTCAGTTTGCTTGCCACTAGTTACAGTATGGGTGCCTGACGCAGTGCCCTGCCTCATCCTTCTCTCTCTGACTTTGTCTGTGACACATGCTAGGTTCCCGTAGAGGACCACATTTCTGATTTGGTCCGTCCATGTGACTCCTAGTGCCATTCATAGCATTCTTGTGTAGACTCCATCCAAGGCCCTTTCCTGTTGTGCTGTGATGGTCCATGTCTCAGCCCCATACAGCAGTACTGACTCAACTGTAGCTATATGAACAGCTGCCTCTTGAGGTCTTCTCCCATGTCTGATTTCCACACTCTCCTCATCCCATGCAAGGCATTCCAGTCAAGTGCCCCCCGGACCTTCAGGTCCTGCTCCATTGAAGCAATCCAGGCCAAGGTTATTTGAAGGACTGCCTCAAGTCCTGGACTCAGGCACTGCCTGGACTGCCTCAAGTAGCGTGTCTCCATCATTTGAACCATCTTCTCAGGAACTCCGTAGGCCCGGAGAATGTTCATCAGTTTCCCCTGGTGGATTGTGCCAAAAGCCTTTTGGAAGTCATGAAGGTGATCACAACTGAAAGATTCCTCTCCCTTACTCCTTCCAGTATCCTCCTCAGCACCAGTATCTGCCCGTCTGCTGTTCACTCTGGGCGGAAGCCGTTCTGCGAGTTTCTCAGTACAGGGTCTAAGATGGGTCTAAGACGGTTGAGGATCATCCTGTTAGCCGCCTTGGCGACTTGTGAGCTCAGGTTAATGCCTTTGAGGTGTCCGTCTTGGTGAGGTCGCCTGACTTTGGTACTGGATCGATGATCATTTTGCCCCACAGCTTCGGCAGCTCACTAGACGTGTGTGCTTGATGAAATCCAACACCACCTCGTCTATGGGCACATACATCAGAACCTCTGCTGTCACTCCATCCTCCTCGCAGCTCTTGCCTCACTTGATAATATCCTTGGCCCTCTGGTACTCATCCATGGTAAATGATCCATGATATGGTATGGGAAGGTCATGGAAGACAGGAGCATCGGATCATCCTCTTCTTCTGCTGGTACCATGTTTCAACTCGTTCCTCTGCGCTTTCTCCCCAGATCTTGGAAGTCTGAGAAGAGCTTCTGCCAGAAATGTCATTGATGAGCTTCCAGCTCTTGCCATGCTTCTGTTTAACATGCACCTCTTTAATGTCCCTGATCTTTTGGATCAGCTCCTGTTCGAGTTGCATACACTTGGTATAGCTCCTCCTTCCTCCGCTTATATTCCTCCCTCAGACCCTCTCCTTTTTGGTCAGCGACAAAGTCCCTGTGTGCTGCTCTCATCTCCTCCCTAGCTTTGGTGATTCTAGGGTCAAGGCATCTGTCTTTCCTCCTTGTTTATAGGCTCTTTAAGACATTCAATGATCTTACATACTATTCCACTATCCACACTGGACACAAGGTTGGTGATCCAGTTGTATGAGTTAGGGGAGTTGGAGGGCATGAGGGTTTGGGGGGGTGTGGTGTGCTGGTTGGGGGGAATGGGGGTTGTGGGAGTGGGGGGGTATTTCAGGTGGTGGAGTTGGGGGTAGAGGGTATAGGGTGGATTATGTCGAGGGGTGCCTGGGCCAGTTGTTTTCTAGTCCACCTAATTGTATTCCTGTTGTCCTTTTTGTACATTTTATTTGTAAGCACTTTCATAGTTTCATTTAGATTCTTGTTGTGAGCATTGCCCTGCAAACTTTGTTTTGTTTTTGAATAAAATAAAAAAACATTCAATGCAACTCAGTGGTGTGTTCTACCGTGTTACGCAGATTTGTTTTGGAAGAAGGTGTATACAGTCTACTAACCATTTCATCCATTGAAAACGCACTAGCGTATACCCACAACCACGCGCATTCCGTGCAGGGAATGATTATCGTATACCTCAACCAAAGAAAAACTAGACCACACCACTGATGCAACTGTTTGCAGCTGTAAATGTATGTATTTGCAGCCATTACTATGTGTCATTATGTAGTTAAGCAATCACTTTACATTGAATGCAAAAGCTCCTATCTGCAGAATTATCCAGGAAAAGTGGGGAAAAACCTCCTATCTGCATTTGCAATATGAAATCAGTGTAATTAACATATAATAATGTAATATAGTCCAGACATCCAGAAATGGTGTATTATGTGATGGGTTTCATAAAAAAATAGCATTGTGCAAAAAAAATACAACATTTTGTAGTTTTCTTTTTCATTTTCCCAACAATGAACATTTTTCAGATAGGAGGTTTTGCGTTTTGGCCATCGATATGTTGTTGTTCTTTTGCAAAAATCAGCCTCCTGGTGGCACTATAATAGGGCAATGTTAAAAGCGTAGCATTTGTTCCTCAATGTAGTGCAAATCTGCTTGCAAAGTTTCACCGCAATCGGATGCTGCATTTGCGGCATTTTGCTGAAAATGGAGCAGTCCTGCAAACTTTGGAAGGCAATATTAGCCAATCAGGATGGAATATGAAAGATCTGGAAGACTCGTTTCGTTTAATGACTATAGAGATACTGTGTAATGATTTGCGTGATGTTTGGACAAAATCTGTAGGAGTACTGTCAAAAAATGGCCTCCTGGTGGCGCTATGACTGACCCATGTGAGACATTTGGGGCAGAGGTTCTGCTCTGGTATCCAAGGAGTGTGTGTGCACAATTTCGCTTCGATCAAGCCAAAGGTGCCGGAGATTCACAGACGGACACACAGACACACGCACACACACAGACACACGGACGGACGGACAGACAGGGTGCAAAACATGTGGCTCTATCCACGGACAGGGTGCAAAACATGTGGCTCTATCCATGGCTCTATCCATGGTACTGGTATGTCACTTCCAAAAAATATTTATGTTTTTGGAAGTGACATACCTATTTATAGGATTTTATTTCGTCATGTGTCTCGCTAGCCAATCAAAAGCATTGGTGACAACATATTGTCACGTGTCACGTGAAGCTTGACCAATGTTAGCTTGGCTAGGGGGGGGACACCGTGACGGGAACGAAAACATACTCTCCACCATGCCTTCGGCCTGGCGGAGACAAAAAAAATGTGTACATATACAAGCTGCACTGGACTATAAGCCGCAGGTGTCATATCCATAGATTTAGAAGGTCCCCTAGTGGCCGTTAGCTGTAAAAATCCATAGATTAGCCGCACTGTTGTATAGGCCGCAGGGTTCAAAGCATGGGAAAAAAGTAACGGTTTATAGTCCGGAAATTACGGTAGTTCTTCAAGTGGGTCCGCTAGTTAGTACACCATGATGTGAGCAACAAAGCTGCAGCTAATAGCCTATTAATAATGGGTGTGTTAGATTTACTGTATGTGCCAATATGAAAGCATTGCCAATACTGTTGTTGACTACTGTCTATGCTTGCACACTGGCACACTCATGGCTGTGGGCACAACACACCCATTATTAATTATATTAGGCCTATAGTAGATGCAGCTGTGTTGCGTGTTGCAGCCTGCTATGTTTTTTACCCTTCTGCAGTTTTGAACCTGTACAGGAAAACAAACGACAACATTGGCCTAGGGTTTCATGCCCCTTTACGTTTTAAATTGATGTCTGAGATACAATTAAGATGCATCTAGTGTCCAATCTGGCGTGCCGTCTGTAATAAATAGCTTTGACATTGTCAACCAGTCGGCGTCCTACCTGACGCCAGGGTCTACATTTCTCATTTGTAGCGTAGGGAGGCCACTTCCAAAAGCACTGCAGATGTGCTAGTTAATTTTCATTAAAGGAGCACTTCACCCATTTTCCATATAATTGGTCCTCACTAAATGCTCATTATAATTATGGTACTAATTCTACTAGGTCCACAGCCCTCCCCTGTGTCTCAGGGGAGGGCTGTGGACAGTTCAGAAACCCGCCTACCAGTAACATCACCGGTAGGTGTGTTTTGGGGTAATTTCAAACACGATTTTCTTTTTTATGATTGCGACAACAATGGCTTGTAGCATGCTAACTAAGAGAAAGCCTGCGGTTTCTATTAGCTTGCGTTCCCATCGATGATGTCAACTATCCACAGCCCTCCTCTGAGACACAGACTAGACAACAATGGTACCATATTATAATGAGCATAGTGAGGACCAATTATATGAAGATAGGTTGAAACCGGGTGAAGCGTCCCATTAACATACTTTAACATAATAGACGGGTTACACCTGCGTTCCATTTATTAAAATGAGTCCCGGATTATAGTTTTAAAGCCTTACCAGACCAGAATGGTTTGAACCGACCATCTGACCAACATACTGTCATCGTTATCCTCATTCTCTCGCTAGTGGCACTTAACAAGTGAACATTGATTCAAATAACTTCCAACATATAACCTCCTGAAACACAAGGACAAGTTCCAGCTTGAGGCGTGCACTGCAGAGCAGGTTGACTGGCTGTCAGGGCCCCTCTGTGATGATCACCGCTGACCCTGACCCAACCAGCCAAACCATCTGTTACACCCATTTTACACTAGAACACACAGCCCAAGGTGGGACTTTGTATTATTATTAAGACAAACGTAATGGCTTCATGGCATACTGCAGTAGTTCTCAAACTGTTTTGTGCCAAGGAGCCCCAAATTGATATATATTTTTTCAGGTGGGGGGCGGAGACCCCCACCTGAAAAGCTTTTGTGCCAGGGACCCCCAGAAGAGAACATGTGGGTTAAAAAAATTCAAAAGTATTCAAAATGTTCCAAATCTTTGTGTGACAGAAAAGGTTTGGTGTAGAAGGAAAAAAAGAGCAGACCAAGTACAGAGCCAAGTATTGAGGGTTTAAGTGGTTAAATGTAAAACTAATAATAATAATAATGATAACAATATAGAAGATAATGAGTAAACAAACAAAAAACATCAATTTACACATCACTGATGATAGTGCTGTCAAACTAACCGACGAAATCCATGAAAAAGTTTCATCTGCAACACAAGGTTACACAACCATGCAGTGGGGGGGCCCTGCTTCATCTCTCTCTGCAGCTAAGGCGTCCTTGGCCTGAAAAAAAAAAACGTTGAAGACCCCCCGCTCTACTCTATACAAAAGCCCTCTTTGGAGCCAGCTGCCGATGTACAAACCCACATTAACGCTTGTGGACACCTCGTCGCCGCGGAATGTTTATCGCCACTTGAGCGACTTCATCTGCACGCTGTGCCACTTTTCCGGTCCAGGAATTATGTCAATGTTGTATAATGCTCAGAGTTTTTTATTTTATCGCTCTCATCCTGTTCGCTGCGTAATATAACTACCTCGGGGTATGCCGAGAATAATGAGCCAGTGCTGTTTGAAGTTCCACTCAAAGTGTTATTGCTGCTTATATGGGAGGTATAGTGCACTGTGCCACTATGCGACTCCTGCACTGTAAGCAGGGTTCCGTTCGAATGCCTGCTTTATTTTGTCACAATGCTTTGTCATAGGTTGGCGCAGAAAACAGCCGTTCTACAAGCTTCTGTCACATTCAGTGGTGGAAAACGAAGTAGAAGTATCAATACTGCAATGCAAAAGTACTCTGTTACAAGTAAAAGTCCGGAATTCAAAGTTCACTTGAGTGAAAGTACAAAGGTATTGGTATCAAAATGTACTTAAAGTACCAAAAGCAAAA
>NC_139939.1:9607206-9617206 GCF_963454915.1 Gymnoscopelus microlampas
AGACTGCAGCAGGAGGTCTTTTCGACAGGAGGCCTTGAAGTCTCCCACCCCGGCGTTCACCTCCACACCCCGGGGGGCCTCCAGGGTCAGGGAGCGCGTCGGGGACTCCAACCTGGGGAGGAGGCAGAGTGTTTATCTATCAGAAGCACGTACTGCATACTGTACTCAGATGCATGGTGATCGATATGGCCTTGTTCTCATGTAGAAGTCACACGCCTCCGGAAGAAACGCTGAGGTCAAAAGGCATGGAGCTGAAAAGACAGTATTTTAAGACCCTTATTGAACGGATAAGTTCAAACAGCCCATACCGTACATACCTGTATACTATAATACAGGTTGTTAACCCTTAAAGGGATAGGTCACCCCCAAAATGACTTTTTTTCCCCTATCGATTAGTCACCCCATGGAGACTTGCATTCATGGATATGTATTAAAAGAATTTTCGCATTCCTAAGCCAATACTTTGATGACCGTCAGTGGTTCCGGTAGGAGACACAAAGAGTCTCCTTTGTGTCTCCTACCGGAACCGCTGCCTATGCCGGTCCACTGGTCATCAAATGATTGGCTTAGGAATGCGACAAAAACAAAAAATTATACATGAATTCAAGTCTCCATGGGGTGACTTGAATTGTAATGTTTTGGGTGAACTATCCCTTTAAAGTAAATCCTCTAGAGACTTTATATTAAACTGGACCTGAGTTGTCTTTGTACTTGGACTGCTTTTTTTCTGTCTACACCAAATCTCTTTGCCAAAAAATAGCCGTTCGACAAGCTCACAACGCGCCGCAGCGTGTTGTGAGCTTGTACTATATCTGATGTTTAAAAAAACTATCTTGAACAAATGTGACAATTTTGGAATATTTTAATCATGGGTTCCCTGGCACAAAAAAATATAAAATATGTGGGTCCGTAGCCAAATACATTACATACATTTGGGGGTCCTTGACATGAACAGGTTTGAGAACCACTGGTATTATGGAACATGCTAGAATTCAGTATGGTTATGATTAGGTCCAGCTGCTATTCAGCCAGTTAGTAAGTTTAAGAGTGTAATAATAAATGGACCGCCAGTATACTGTACACACAGCATTTTTCTTCCAACTGCCACCACCTTTTTTTACATTTAAGCGGTAATGGAAGCACTCTTCTCAAAGCAAACAAAAAAGCGGCCGCCTTCTGAAAAGTGCTGAGCTGCGTCTTCTGTGGAGCGCTTTTTAGCGCAATTTAGAAAAGTTCAACTTCTTAAAAGAAAAGCGGCGATAACGTTGTGGATGAACAAAGTGCAATGTCACAAGATCCACTTTTTGAACCTATCCATCTTTCCACTCAAACAGAGAGCGTCTCCTTCCCAAACCCCAATGGTTCTAATCAGCCCCCCGCCCACAGGAGTGTCCCAATTCACTCACAACTTGCTACAAAAATCGCTCATGAAAAACTATATAATCTCCTACATTCCATTTTCCACCTTCACATCTGTCTCCTTCTCTAATAATCAAAAAGTGCTATATATTTCATCTCGCACTTTACTTCCGGATGGTTCGTTTTGCACCTTTTTTTGCCACATCGGTCACGGGAAAGAAATAAGCGCTGCCGTGGTCTATGGAAACGAGCCCAAAAGTGCACCCAAATAAGCCCAAAATCGCTTATACAAACAGTCAGACCTGGCAACGCAGCCTACGCCAATCATGTGTGAGAGATCTACAAGCTATGGGGCAGTGACGCCACCGTATCTTAGCAACAACGACAGCGCTCACTCTCATTGGTCGTGTCATGCCAGGAGCAGTCTCCAGACAATGGCATCGCAGAGAGCTTGCTGTATCCATCACATTCAGTCGCAGCAACGACGGACAGGGAGCTGTGATAGTGGCATGTAGCTAACGCTAACGTGGTTGTCATGCCTGCAGCGGCTGTGCAATCACTTTGTCAACAATGCACGTTCGTGTGGTGAATGTCAATATTGCTGCTCAGTTAGTCCATTGTAGATGGTGTATGTTTGTGTGTGTCTTCTGGAGAACTATGTAGCTCCACAGCAACTACAGTAACTAACGTAATGGCAGGACCGCCCCGTGCAACGCATGTTAGGCTGCATTATGGTCATGTAGTAATTTCAGATAATTTCGCTCCAATTAGAGCAGTGCTTATCAACCCTTTCAGGCCCCCCCCCCCCCCCCCCCCCCACAAATAAACGTAATTGATCTGGCCACCCCCCCATTTTGTTTGACTCCATTCCACAAGTAAATATTGTGAAAATAGCAGATCTACAAGCTCGACACGCCTCACGTTGAGAGGCTTTGTAAGCTTGTAGATCGGCTATTTTCTACATGATTGCCTCTTTCTTAGATTATTTGACAATGTGGCCAATGCTTTTATAGTATAGTTTGTTCACTACTTTTGTTGCAGAAATGGTAATTTCCTTTACTTTCGTTTTTTTATTGTCTCCGCCAGGCCGAAAGGCATGGCGCAAGACCTGTCCGTCCGTCTGTGATAGCTAATCTCTCACATCGTTGACTTGATCGCAGCGAAACTGTGCACACACACTCCCTGGATGCCAATTCAGAACCTCTGCCCTATTTCTTTCACATGGCCCTGTTACAGTGCCACCAGGAGGCCGCTTTTTGCTAAACACCTTTTCTCACAGTACTCCTACATATTTTGCCCAAACATCACGCAAATCGGTACACAGTATCTCCACAGTCATTAAAAAAAAAGCCCTTTCAGATTTTTCATATTCCATCCTGATTGGCTAAAATGGCTTCCAAAGTCTGCAGGACTGCTCCGTTTGGACCAAAATGCCTCACATTATGAACACAGCATGCACTTTACGTGCAACTTTGCACCCACATTCCCACTATGCCGAGGAAGAAATTCCACTTGAGATTTCTCTAATCAGCCTCATGGTGGCGCTATAACAGCCCGATGTGGAGAGTCAGTGAGAGCTGGATAAACGAGGTAAAATGTGTCAAAAGGAGTCTGTACGGCTGTCGATAAATGAACACATGACGTCGGTGGGAGAGGACATATTGTGTCTTTTGGACAAACAGCAGCGTGGTGCTGATGTTTGTTGTGTGAAGCAGCCTAATGTCAGAGTGTTTGTGTTGGAGCGTCTCAGTGCGGCTGCAGAGTTCATGTGCAACCTCTTCCAGAGAGACACAGAGACACTAGAAACTCTGCTGGAGAAAAAAAAAACACTGCTGGGCATTGACTTTCATATGGACATTGATCTACACACTGCAGGTATATCTGCTACACACACAACATCAAACTACACACTACAGGTATGATGCAGCGTTTGCATTCCAGCCTGCATGCCAGCGTAGTTCCCATATGGTTTCAAGGTGGGCTAAACCATATGGACCCCATGTCAGCAATGTCAGCGGCATCCACTTCAGTCCCAACTGCGATGCCCATGCAGGCTATAAGTAGCTTCTACCTGGCCCTTAGGTGGGCCCCAACTAGCCATGTTTATGTGGGACCAAGGCGGGTCCTAACTGGGTTTGCCCATGCAGGCTTTAACTGGGTTCTACCTGGGCCCTAGGTGTACCCTAACCAACCAGAGTGCAGTGCCCATCGCTCCAATTGTTGTGACGTCAGGGCTCTCAATACTGCACATTGGTGGAGGAGGAGGGGCCGCAGGGCGACCGCACACATCGCTGAACCAATGGTAGCCCACGGATGTTTCCTCTGGGGATTTACAATCTGCCCCTCTATGCCACATATCATCCGCACTACAGGGTCTTCACTGACCGAGCCACGGCCCCACTGGCCCTCAGGACGCTACGCCACTTACATGAGCTGCCAAGTGGCCGCGGGCGCTACGTGGGCGTGGCCGCGGGCTAGACGCGAGCCCCCGCGTAGCGGGGGCGAGCTTCTAGTCCACTCAAAAAGCGATATCGGCACTACTTTTTCCCAACACAAAAGTCTCCAACAATAGCATACTGATAACACTGTGCGTGCGTGCGTGTGTGTGTGTGTGTGTGTGTGTGTGTGTGTGTGTGTGTGTGTGTGTGCGCGTGCTCGCTCGCTCGCTTGGACATGTGAACGAGAAAGAGAGAGTTTAGTTAATGTATTTATTTCAAAGATTTTTCAAATTGATAAAATAAAAAAAACTACATAAAATAAAGTGAATAATAATATTGGCAACGTTATTACAACATAATGAGAAAATGATACATGTTCGAAAAAGGGAGACAGACAGACAGACAGACAGACAGACAGACAGACAGACAGACAGACAGACAGACAGACAGACGGTTGAATCTAATCAATCAATCAATATAATATAATATAACACAGTTCAAACATCGGGTGCAACTCAATGCGCGTCACAGAAAAGGCCAAGCATCTTGAAGGCAGATACATCGGAGACTCCTGCCCTTTTTTGCAGGAGATACATTTATAGGACACATGTTTTCTCCTTGCACTACATCGGTGACCTTCAATATACAATGTATATACATCTACAGCTATCTATTGCATCTGTTGTTTTGTCTTGTGTGCTGCTGACATGTACAGTAGCATTCTGATGGTCTGGATGTTCAGCCTTAATGTCAACAAAGGTGAGTGCCACGGCAGTATTCATTTACAAAAACAAAAACAAAAAAACAAGAAAGTGTGGAGATACATACTCTCTGCCTGACAGTAATGTGCTTGCTTGCTAAAGTAGACAGACACAATAATCAATACGTTCTCCTGACAGCACAACGTGATCAAAGGTGCAGCGCCAGCACATCGCTGGTTATCCATTGAATTTCAGAATCGAACCATGGAACCAGTAAAGGGAAAGTAACTAAGTACATGTACTCAAGTACTAGTACCTGCCGGTTAGGAGCCCGTAGAGCCTTCGTGCTACTCCTCCCGCCCAACACTCCTTGCTGACAGGTGCCGCCCCAGTGTTACAGTGTCACATGCGCTGACAACCTCCCCGTCGGCTTCCCTCCCCTGAACACGGGCCAATTAGACGCTCGACAGAGCCAGATGCACCGCGAAGGATTCGAACCCACAACCTATATATTTCCTTTATTTCTTTTTTTTTATACTTTATACTTCCACTACATCACAGAGGCAAATATTGTACCATGTTTTACTCCACTACAATTACTTGAAGACTTTAGTTACTGTTGTTACAAAACGTACATAAGAACCTCTAAGCCCTATTTCATCCTTCAGCTATTCGAACACTTTTTTTTGGATTACTTTTACTTTGGTACTGTAAGTATATTTTGATGCCAATACTTTTGCATTTGGATGGATGGACGGATGAACTTTTGCACTTTTTAAGTACAAATTTGAATACTTTTGTGTGACACTGTAGTGTGATCAAGTAGGGCATTAACCCATTAAGACCTGGAACGCATCCGTGTCACTTTAGATTTCTTTGGCTATTCAAAAATAGCAGATCTACAAGCTCATAGCGCGGCACCGAGTGCCGCGCTACGAGCTTGTAGATCTGCGATTTTTGAAAAATCGTGAAAAAAATGTTTTTTATATTTTTTTCACAAAACTGTTAAGATTTAGAAAACATTTTAAGAATCAGACTTTATTTACGGAAAAAACACAAAAAGTTTGAATGTGGAGACTTCTTCCACCACTGCATAGTACACACTGTTGCACTCCGTTCGTCACGCTCCATAAAACGACACCCTTCGTCCTGTTGACGGAGAGTGCAGGAAACAAACCCGCTGACCCTTCTCCGTCCTGGTGGTCACACAACCTGTTCCAAAGAGCAGAGGTCCTCAGTGTTTCAAGACCATTACCTCTCACACCACAGGAACCCATTCATCTAGCAACAGGACAGCTATGGGATCACACTCAGCCAGTGGTGGACAAAGTACTCGAACCTAGTTAGTACTCGAGTCAAAGTATAGATACTCAATATTTTTGCTATCGGGGATAAACCTCTTATCTCCATATTTTTGTGTTTTTTCGTAAATTAATGGCCTACTTGTTCGTACTACAGCAAATACAAATACTTGAGTAAAGTACAGATACAAAAAAAATGCAGTTAAAGGGATAGTTCACCCCCAAAATGACTTTTGTCCTATTGATTAGTCACCCCATGGAGACTTCATGGATATTTCTTTGTTTTTGTCGCATTCCTGAGCCAATAATTTGATGATCGGCAGTGGTTCCGGTAGGAGACACGAAGAGTCTCCTTTGTCTCTCCTACCGGAACCGCTGCCTACCGGTCCGCTATTCATCAAATTATTGGCTTAGTAATGCGACAGAAAGAAAAATATTTTTTGGGGGGTGAACTATCCCTTTAAGTACAGTACTCAAGTAAATGTACCTCGTTACAGTCCACCACCTACAATCAACCCTCCACTGGCCCGTCCAGATCCGCTGATATATGGAGCTCTATAGATCACGGTGAATGCTTACTACCACTGTATGTCACCTATTATTATATCACCATCCATCTGTCCCACAGAGAGGCTTACAGCTGACATTGACCTTCCTTGAACTCAGCACGGTTCGTGAGAATGTAAGCACTGTGAGCCAAACCATGAACCACCAGAGTTATCACTGTTTTATAAAATAATTGAGACGAAGACTAAATCTAAAAGACATTTTTATGTATGTTATTGTTTCATTTGTGTTAGTTTTGTATGTTGTACATACAAAACTAACACAAATGAAACAATAACATACATAAAAATGTTTGAGTTTTCTTTCTTTTCTAAAGTCAAGTTTTTATTTGTGTTTCACTCAGCTAAAATGTTTTTTTTTTCTTTTTCTTCACCAGTTATCACTGTTTTGTATTTGACCAAATTGTGTTTAGACAAAGACAAAATCTAAAAGGCATTTTTATGGATGTTATTGTTTCATTTTTGTTAGTTTTGTAAGTACACACTACTGTTTGTTATATCTTCTTTCTTTTCTAAAGTCAAGTTTTTATTTGTGTTTCACTCCGCTAAAATATATATATATTTTTTTTAATTTCTCACACCTAGTTTTATTTTTTAATTTAGTGTAGTGTTAACAGTAATAACCTTGGCATGCACCAGGCACCGTTCTACAGCAAGGGGTAAAGGCTGGTTTGATCCCGTATGGAGAGAAAGAGGAACTTTAGTGATCATTCCAAACAAACAACCTGAATCAGTGCAGTGAGAAATCCATTGCAATGTCAGGTTGCCGTAACAGGGTCAGTACAAGCCAAGCCGAGCCTGTCTTAGAAAAAAGTCTATCCCAGTCTCACTTACTCCATGACGGCTGAGGCTCAATCACCTGATGGAGCATTCGCTCTCATTCATGAATAGTGGTCTATCTGTATTTAGGCCTGTCACAATTATGACATAATCGTCTAATTGCAATTATTTGAGATAATCGCAATTATTTTTGCATGATCGTTTCCATGTTGAAACATTTTCATACATTTTCAAATATAAAAAATTGCAGAAATAGCAGATATACTTACAACGCGTGTTGTAAGCTTGTAGATCAGGTATTTCTGCAATTTTAGCATGTATACAATTATCAAATATGTCAATAATTTCTTTGCATATTTAAGTTATTTGCCATAACTGCCCTGTGAAATCTTTGATTACGAAAGACAAAAAGACAAACAGAAATAAAATGTCTGTTCATATGTTCCATGTTCAATGCCAAACACAATGAAATTGTTAATCACAAATATTTTAGTGACAACATATATATATATATATATATATATATATATATATATATATATATGTATATATATATATATATATATATATATATATATATATATATATATATATATATATATATATATATATATATATATATATATATATATATATATATATATATATATATAATGTGTCTTATCACACTTCAGTAGCCTATGAAGTCAGTGTATGCCGAATGCATCAGTGAAAGACAAGTGCACTGTCAGGTCGATAGGCTGTCTAAATACAAGCTTGAACACCGAATTGAACCGTGTGGATGGAAGCGTGTTGATCCGGTCTGCTCTTAACATCCCCTCGCCGGACCGCAAGGTCAGCATCCCTGTGAGTGGACTCATCAAATCTGAACTCAACGGAAAGCAATAACGCAAAGGCCTCTCTCTAACGTTAATGTTTCCACATCAGTGTTTGACACACTGCGGCGGAATCGTTACAGCTGAGACGCCAAAAAAAGAAAAGTGGTCCTGATGAAAAGTGACAACCCAACAACCCGGAGAACACCGGCTTTTATTGCGTGGTCCATTTTGTTTTCAGTCGGTTAACCCATTAAGACCGGGAAACGCATCTGTGTGTCATTTTTTAGATTTCTTTGGCTATTTTTTCTAAAAATCGTGAAAATGTGTGCAAATCTTTGAATATATATTCTTCAAAGCGATTTTTTTTTACTCAAATCTTTGCTTCTGGGAATTCTACAAATGTCTTCTAAATCCTAGCAGTTTTCTTTTCTTTTTTAAAAAAACCTATGTTGCTATAATATCAGTGGTTCTCAAACATTGTTCATGTCATAAGGACCCCAAAAATGATATGCATTTGAGTTAAAATGTATACAATATATTCAAAGATTTGCACAAAATGTTTACGATTTTTCAAAAATAGCAGATCTACAAGCTCATAGCGCGGCACTCGGTGCCTCGCTATGAGCTTGTTGATCTGCTATTTTCTAAATAAAAAAATGGCACAGATTCTTTCCCGGTCTTAATGGGTTAACTCGTCTCCAAATACACATATACAGGGACATAGTAGTTGTTCGCCGCTTATCACGGCTGTCATGTTCACTAAAGCATTAGACCCTGTTGGAGATTTGTCCTTCCTCTCCCTTGCGGTTCGTGGGTGTCAAAGTCTGGATCCTAAATACTTGTGAAACCAAATTAAAATGAACAAAGTGATTTAATATAATCAGAGTATAATCACTTTTATTGCAGCGTTTGCAGAATAATACTGTACCAAGCCAGCATTATCTGACTCTTATAGCATTGCGCGTTAGTACAATATACGTAATGTTCTCTTTACTCTACATAATCTAAAAAGAAAAGTGTTTATCATGGCATTGAAAGTTTTCTCATTCTCAATAAAGAGGAATACCAAACCGATAAGAAGGTGCTTGGAACTTATAATAAGTAATAAGAAATACATCATCGAACTACCACACTCGACAGGATAAGATAGGATAGGGCCTATCTTGTGTTGCTTTGTGTTGCTTTATACAATATTCTCATATGCACAAAAGCAAGATATACTAGTCAGGTTACACACACAGTTATAACAGTATGCAGTTATAAAACACAATTCTTCATTTTGCTAACTTTTATAGTAATATAGGTATCATAAATCCACAACCAACTTGCACATAATCAGCAGAATACTGCTGACACACCCACAGTGGTCGGAGCAGTTCACGTATATCGCTGGTTGGTCAAAGTACCTTCCGCGTCTGATATGCTGACATTGTGGTTAAACTTTCACATGAAACATGTTGATTCCAAGGGAATCATTATTTACTATTCTCTGCCTACAGGCACAGCAGCCATATTGGAAAGACATTGGGCCTCGTCCTTACTTCCTTAACAGGTCTTACCAATTATACTAATTAAGGCTCTGTTCCATTTAGTGTAGCACAGTGGTTCTCACTGTTCAATTTCAAGGATCCCCATAGCTCTGAGAGTACTTAAGTAAATGTACTTAATTACTTTCCACCACTGTCTCTCTCCCATTCGTGCTGCACTAGAAGGTCCCCAGTTTTGCAAACACTGTGTTTTGCAAACACTGTCCCTTGAAGCCCTCGATAGGGACATATAGACCAACGCTGCCAACATGCCTCAAAGCAACCATAGAGTGTATTTGGCATTGTCTGCCAACGTACCCTTTAGCAAGACGGGATTTAACTGCAACTGCCATTTTGAATTTTGTCCACTCTGAGAAAGTGTTACTGTGCTTACTTCATTACCACCACAGCACGCCAATATGACCCTGAGAAAAGCATTCAGCTTCATCATACGGTATGTCAACGTTCTGTTTTGGTACATACCAGGGTTTGATTTCGTCATTTGCTTCGT
>NC_139939.1:9622206-9630461 GCF_963454915.1 Gymnoscopelus microlampas
TGGACTCGGCAGCCACACCGTTATCTCTGCATTTCATTATCATCGGAGTATTCCCTCTCTCTCTCTCTCTCTCTCTCTCTCTCTCTCTCTCTCTCTCTCTCTCTCTCTCTCTCTCTCTCTCTCTCTCTCCTCCTCCCCTCCCCCCAGCTGTCTCTCTCAGTCTGCATCATCCTCTCTCATGTCATCTCTCTTGTCTCATCTTTCCCCTCAAACTACCTTCCCCTCCGTCCCGTCTCTCGCTCAACCCCCTCACCTCCCCCTCTCTCTTCCTCCACCCCCCACTCTGTCTCTCTCTACCCCCCCAACCCCCCCCCCCCCCCACACACATCCATTCTCATAGATCTGTCGTGACCTTCAGTAAACACAAGGCCATTTTTATACGCCGGCCATATTTGTCTGACCTGACAAGATAAGAAGCTGAACAGGAATGCATCAACTTGAAATGTTTTCTTTTTCCCTTTTTTTTCTCTCCTTTCTTTATCTTAATTCATTTCAGGATGGAAGAATTGCGGCAGGGAGGTGAGCTCTCATTTACATACTGTAGAGGAAGTATAGGCTGGAGTGGAGAAAACAAGCAAGCTGGGTGCCTTTTGATTTTTATTGATTCATGTGCAAGAATAAATGTGGTTCTCTTGGCATCTGTGATTGCTTTAACCCATTGAGACCTGAAGCCGATTCTACATGTCTCCTAAATCCACAACAGTATTCTGAAAAACGTATATTTCTATGTCAGTGGTGCTCAATCTTCAATTAGTGGTGCTCAATCTTCATGTCAAGGACCCCCTAAATTATATGTATTTGGCCGCGGACCCCCATCAAAATATGTTGTTCCAGGGACCCCCAGAAGCAAAGATTTGAGTTAAAAATGTTCGCTTTAAAAATATATATATTCAAAGATTTGCACACATTTTCACGAATTTTCTAAAATAGCAGATATACAAGCTCATAGCGCGGCACTCGGTGCCGCGCTATGAGCTTGTATATCTGCTATTTTTGAATAGCCAAAGTGTAAAATAATGCTTTTTAGCTCAAATCTAAAAATGACACAGTTCCAGGTCTTAATGGGTTAAAGGGGATGGTTCTACTATAGTCTAGATTCTGAAGCAACACGTCCTTGTGAAGTCTCTCTATTCACTGTGTGGTAGATTCTCTGATCTACGAGCTCACAATGCCTCGCACAATAATGTGTTTTGAGCTCATAGATTGGCTATTTTAGCTGTTTTTGCACAACATTGTCATATGACAAAGTATTAATTGGTGGAAAAAACTAAACCAAAAGATACACGGTCTGTGCCTGACAGCGATGAAATGTGATATTCTCTGATATTGGTATTTTAAATGAAAACATCCACATTGTCCTTTAGAACATGCAATCCCTTTTTAGTAAAACAATAAATACATCACGGCAATCAGACCCTGCATGCATTGGTTGATGAGGAAATACTATGCAGGGACACTGATACAAAACAAGCCCCCTGTTCCTAACACAACACGTGGGTCCAACAATGAGAACGTGAATAGCTTGTCATGATTCTGTCACGGTGCGTTTAGTGTTTCTCTTCCTTTTGTTCTCTGGGGATACATGTTGGATTACCCAGATTCTGACGGATCAGACATACATACATATTCATACATCCTGGAATACGAAGGCAAAAATAGAGGGACTGTTAATCTCCCTCAGGGATGTTTTTGGGGAGAAAGAAAACTTGACAGTTACTGCAGCTCTAGGGACAACAACTTCAGCACCATGGACAGTTACTGGGGCTATATCGACAACAACTTCAGCACCATGGACAGTTACTGGGGCTCTATCGACAACAACTTCAGCACCATGGACAGTTACTGGGGCTCTATCGACAACAACTTCAGCACCATGGACAGTTACTGGAGCTCTATCGACAACCACTTCAGCACCATGGACAGTTACTGGAGCTCTATCGACAACCACTTCAGCACCATGGACAGTTACTGCGGCTCGAGGGACAACAACTTCAGCACCATGGACAGTTACTGGGGACTCTATCGACAACAACTTCAGCACCACGGACAGTTACTGGGGCTCTATCGACAGCAACTTCAGCACCATGGACAGTGACTGCAGCTAGGTAACTTGGTGTAGAACAGCAGTTTCCCGACCTTTTATGGCTCATATCTAGCCTAGCTTGAGCCACTGAATCGCTAGCCACAGCCATAAAATAAAACAAAAATTCTGGCAAAGCGATTCAGGGTCTGGTGACGCTGTCGAAGGCAGGGTTTTCTCGGTTGAAAACCTAGCCGGCCCAATGGGGATGGGGATGATCCAGTATGAACCAATCGCCAAAGAGTCCCACTTTGCCCACGCCCCCATTTTAGAACACGGCCAATCAATTGATCAATCAATCAATTAGATCTGGCTTGGATCAATGGAACCAACGTAGTATAAGTTCTTATTCATTGGTATCACAATAAAACATTTTCATGGTTTTAAAGCAAAAACAATCCATGACAAAAGTGTGCACATGTAACCAAATGGACCAGTAAGGGTCCTTTCAGTTACATTTGTACATTCTTTGAGTTGCAAATTGATATATGAGCGCTGAGGATTGTGTTTGACCGTACAAATAAGCCTATAGAACACGTTGAAATAGCACGGAAATACAGCAGAAACCCAACAACATGGATTTCTCACTATTAATGTCATATTATGCTAATGGGAAGTTTAAACACAAGTTGAGAATATAATATGTTCTTTGATATGACATCAAAGAATATAGACTTTGAAATGGTGGATTTCAAACAAAACCAAACCATAAAAAGATCAATGCCTTCTTTTACCGTATTAACTTTCCGTCGTTATCTTACCTCTTTTACTTTAGTTTAATAGGCAATACCTGCTGGTTGTTTTTCTTTATTTTATTTTATTGAATTATTCATGCTTTTCACAAAGTAAGGATATAGCATTTTTTTAACGGAGGCCCTCATTAATGCTAGAGTTCCCTGATTTTAAAGTCAAATGAAATTACAACGAGATGATTGCTTATGACATGAGGCTCTGTGGAATGGTGCTAACCAGGCGTAGCCCAGCTTCCATTTATGTAAAGTTATCTCTGATTACCTTGACATTTTTACTTCATGAATTCAGCAAATAATATGCCATTTACAATAAGTCCTATTACCATGCCTAGTTCTGCCAAGCTTTTGGAAGTGATTGTGATAATGGATTAGCATAATGCTTCAGCACTTTTATTGTATTTGTCTGTATTTTTTTTCCAACAGCTGACTTCAGTTCTTCTTCAACTTTTCAAGGATTAGTAAGTGTATTTAATCAAACCACATATTTTCACAGCTGGAAATGAAAGTGTTATGTCAAAAGGGCATGACCATTAGCTAATACCACATACACAGAGAACTAACTCTCTTCTAACTAGAAAAAGTGCTCCTCGGAGCACAAGTCTCCGCCAGGTCATTTATTGTGGTCTCCTGGTGGCGCTATAATAGGCCAATGTGAAAAGGGTGCCATTTGTTCTTAGGCCTTTCACGGCAATCGGACACTACATTCATGATTTGAGGCATTTTGTTCCAAAAAAATATTTTGTGAAATTAAACCTGCTGGTGGCGCTATAGCAGACCAATGTGAAAAAGGTGGCGTTAGTTCCACGGCCTAGTGGGAATGTGCGTGCAACATTTCACGGAAATCGCACACTGCGTTCATGATTTGAGGCATTTTGTTCAAAACGGACCTATCCTGCAAACTTTGGAAGCCAATGTTAGCCAATTAGGATGGAATATGAAATATCGGACACATCTGTCTTGATGACATGACTATAGAGATACTGTGTACCGATTTGCGTGGGGTTATTGCGCGACAGGACGCGCAATAACCCCACGTTTGCAACTACTTTCGCCTGCGCACTTCACCGGGTATGGTCTAGTATCTATAATTACAGAAATGTATGTATGTATGTATGTATGTATGTATGTATGTATGTATGTATGTATGTATGTATGTATGTATGTATGTATGTATGTATGTATGTATGTATGTATGTATGTATGTATGTATGTATGTATGTATGTATGTATGCATGTACAGATGTGCCACTTCAAAACTTCACATGTCCTGCCATCGCCAAGACAGTAAATTTTCAGGGGATTCCCAGGGCAATAAGAGGGACAAAGAAGGGCATTTAAAATGCTGAATTATTTTGATGATCACTGCTTTTATGCTGCTAATTAATTTGAGCAACTGGTCAAATCACCTTTCGCCTCATAATGAGTCTGACACCTTCTTAAACACACATTCTTTTGTTCTCATGTATATGGATGTCTGTTGAAGGGAAAAACGGGGGTGTGTAGTGACAACTTCTTTTCAGGGGCAAAACAGTGCATTTTAAGGGCAGAAAAGGGAGGGGAAAAAAATCATTTTCAGGGGAATTTCAGGGAAAGAACAGTAACGTGTGAAGTTTTGAAGTGGCACATCTGTATGTATGTATGTATGTATGTATGCATGTATAGTATGTATGTCACCAAAACAATTAATCTGATCGACTCAGATCGACTGTGGAGGACTGTGGACAGTCCTCCACAGTCGATCCAGACTCCAGACAAATCTGCCATTGTAAAAAAAAAATGCCCGTGGCAGATTAGGTCTGGCCCCTCTCAATAGAGATTTTATTTCTCTCCCTCCGATGTTGTGAGGGACCAATCAGAGCCCAGTATGCAAATATGGGGCGGGTTTATCACCAGAGGCATTTTTTTAATTTGCCCCTCGGAAATGCAGGTTCCACACAGAGATTCCAGACTAATATCTACGCAGTGATATTAGTCTGGCCATGTCAGGCTACAACGGGCCCGCTGTTTAACGCATACATTTTTAATGCCGCCCATGCTGCGAACGGGCACGACATTAGTCATTTAAATAAAAACTTAAAGCGGCACTATGTAACTTTATTTTTTTATGAATAAAATACATTCCAGAGTGGTCCGCCTATACGGTGGACCACGTTTGGATAATATCCTCTCCATCAAAGGTTGTTCAGACTGGAACCATCTCCCAGTTGCACGAAAGGAGAGCCAAACACTCATTCAAAGGACAATTGAAACAGTGGTTGAAAGATAACCAGACTTGCGATCACTTTTTATAGAATAGGCTTACTCTAAATTAGATTTTATGCCTCTTGCTGATGTAATTGAGTGTTGTTGTTAACCTATGTTGTATTGTTGTTATTCTGTTGTTATATTGCAATGTCTGCATGTGTTTATGTTTTTGGGGACTACACATGGAAAGGATCTTTCGCTAAATCCAGCGTGTTTACACTGAATCACGTGTATGTATTATAGGGCTGTGTGCAATAACCGCAATACCCCGGTAGTGTAATGCATACCGCGTTGTCGAGTTCATAACCGCAATTATTATCATTATTATTTTTAATATTTAATTTATTTTAAAAACATTTATTTCATTCAAAACGACTTTTTTTGGGGAGATACCGCCATACCGCCGGTAAACAGTGATTTATGACAGTGATAAAAAAAATCCATACCACCCCAAACCTAGTATGTATTACAACATGTCTTAGTGTTCATTAATGTGCATTGTCCCTTCCAAATAAACAAATAACGTAAAAAGGTGAAGCAAAAAGTGAAACCTTCAACGCACACGTTTTGTTGACATGAGCAGAAAAAGGAGTAGAAAAAAGTGCCATCTCTCCGGAAAGTGTTGTAAATGTGTATTAGGCAGGATTTTTCGGTGTGTGATTTATGTTTCCCACGGGACCAGTTTGACATTCACTTTGCCCTTTCCCTCTTTAGAGCCACTGAGAGCCCTGTCATCTTATCTGCGACTTGCCATTTGGGACGCCAACCCCTTAACCTTTCACGCTAACTGCCTTTGTCATTTCCCTGTGTCCGCCCATCCGGCCCCAACAGCCCCAATGGTGGTGGAAAGTATCTTAAGTACATTTACTCAAGTATTGTACTTAAGTAAAATTTTGAGGAATTTCCTTTTTTTTTCAACACTTAACACTCCACTAAATCTCAGAGGAAAACTATAGTAGGCCTACTTTTTCACTCCACTAAATGTATTTGAAAACTTGAGTTACTAGTTACTTTTTAGATATAGATTATTATTATAACATATACAATAACCACTTAAGCTCCATTTTATACTTAAAAAAATAATAAAGATTGATTAGAAATTTTTACAACCCATGTTTTCACCTAGTGCCAATTGCCTAAGCTTTTAATCCTGGGCGCTACTCGCCCTCTGCCAGCCTGGGGAGAGGCCCAAAATGAGCTCATGCGTCCTTCAATGCATGAGGAGTGAGCAGGCCGCTTTCTATCACCTGACAGGGGGGAGTTTTCCCGGTAGGACGTAGCTTAAAGTATTGATACATTTACTTAAGTAAAAAATTTGTGTACTTTTTTCCACTGCGCGTTGTTAGATTTCTGATCTGCTATTTTCATGCAAAAGCTTTCCCCACAATACGGATGCTGGGGTTTCAAACTTTGGGAGTTTTTTTTCTTTTAAGTGATGCACTGAGACGGGACGGGAGAGGGATGAGGGAGTGTTTGACTTTTAGGGAGGCAACACGCCGCAGAATGCTGAAATATGACATTTCCAAGGCCTCCCGACTTCTGCAGCGTGTCTGTCTGTCTGTCTGTCTGGGGAGGACGGCGTGGGGTTTAAATCGCTCCATGAATCCTGCAGGTGCAAAGAAAAAAGAAAGAAAGAAAGGATAGAGAGAACCTAAGAAAAGAGAGGAAAGAGAAAGAAAAACGCCTTGGGCTGTTTTAAAAAAGTTATAAAAGTCTCAGCTGAGCTACTGGGGTGTTACAAGGGAGTCAGGGTACATTAGAGAACTGTTTTTGTGGAACACAAGTGCAGGGGCACGTACGCACGCATGTGTGCGTGTGCGTGTGCGTGTGCGTGTGCGTGTGTGTGTGTGTGTGTGCGTGCGTGTGTGGATGGTAAATGGAGCATTTATATAGCGCTTTTCTCCAAAGCGCTTTACAATGTGCGTCACGTTCACCCATTCACACCAGGGGTGGAGGAAACCAGGCGCGGCACCAACCTGCTCGTCTGGAGCAGTTAAGAGGTTCAGTGACTTACCCAAGGACACTTTTGTTGAGCAGCTAATATCGGGGATCGAACAGAGAACCCTCTGATTCCGAGATGGCCACCCTAGCTCCTGAGCCGCTGGTGTGTGTGTGTGTGTGTGTGTGTGTGTGTGTGTGTGTGTGTGTGTGTGTGCGTGTGCGTGTGCGTGTGTGTGTGTGTGTGTGTGTGTGTGCGTGTGCGTGTGCGTGTGCGTGTGCGTGTGCGTGTGCGTGTGCGTGTGCGTGTGCGTGTGCATGTGCATACCGTGCTTGTGTGCATGGGTGTGTGTTATTACAGTTTGCCATGTCACTGTCCAGCTTTTGTAGTACTTGTGTCCTTCCGCGTAACTTGCGCCAAAGCAGGCTTTGTCATTATCCGTTACACACGTGCGTGCGTGCGTGCGTGCACACATACATACAATATTGTGGATGTAAAGAGGGGGTTATGACTGTTGAAGTGTGAATGTACTTCTGGGTGCTAAAATCTGAATTTTGGCCATTGCACGCGAGTGCGTGCATGTTCCTGCTACGTACATATCTACCCACATGGGGACCAAAATTCCCCACGAGGAAAGTAAAACCACACAAACTTGATCTTGACATCTGTAAGCTGTTTGTGTGTTCCCAGACAAGACATCCTTGAGTCCCTCAAAAACGATTTGGTGGGGCAGGGGGGGGGGGGGGGGGGGGGGGGGGGCTCTTACTGTCATCTTCACCATGAAATGTAAGCCAGGATTTGGCCAATGGCAGCGCGAGGAAGGGGGGGTAAATGTCAGCCAATTTCACGCCGTTGTGCCTCAGACGTGATGATAGCTGATCATTTAATCAGGAGAGAAAAGAGCAGCTTCACTCCACTCAGATTGACTCCAGCCCCCCGCACCTACACTCCCCCCACCCCTCAGTCATTCGCACACTTTTGTAAAGGGGAGGAAGTTAGGAACTAGAAAAGGACGAGGTGAGGACGAAGCAGTGGTGGAATTTTTCCACAATTCTTCCAAAAATATTTCCAAAATGTTTAAAGTTTTTTCTAACCTTTTTAACACTTTACAGTTTAACACTTTTTTACTTGGGTACATTTTGAATTCCGGACTTTTACTTAACACAGAGTATTTCTACATAAGTGAGCCTGTAGATCGCTTCGGCTATTCTAAAAACAGGGTTAAAGTGGTTAAACTGAT